>NC_090869.1:18805499-18820499 GCF_036669935.1 Montipora foliosa | reverse complement strand
TCACGGCAATAAACGTGTAACAAGACTCCTCGTGGCGTTTACGTAGGATGCTGCTGTTTGTGTAAAATGTGCAGGTTGGCTGCAAATGTCACGGATCCCTGAAGCCAACTGAGAATCTCAGAGGGACGTGGTGAAAGCGCTATTAAAAGAAGGTTAAGTGTGATGAGAATCGACCTTTGCAATTTCAAGCGTTTTCATGGGCACTAGCGACTAGCCAATCACTTCTTCAAAAACTTGGCCTTTACCTTCAGGCCACGCGCGCATAAATTCCATAACAGTACTCCCGTAGCGAAAATTTCAATCACAAAGGGCAGATAAATTAAACTCGGCTGTCACATAACTTCAGTAACAAAACAGTTTTTCCGTATTTCAGGTTTTCATTCCTGTGACGTTTTAGTTTTCTTACCTCGTTAACCGACTCCAAGCATTTGCACGAATCAATCGTATCTGTATGTGCTCACATTCAATAAAAAAAACAATTTTAGTTACACTTATTTACGGCCGGAACCGGAAATAAATGCAAGAGGTGTACTGGGGCGGATCCAGGATTTGACGAAGGGGGGTTCGGATAAACGCCCGCCGAAGGCGGTAGCCCCTAGGGGGGTCCGGAGGCCTGCTACCCCGGAAAATTTTTAATTTTGGGGCCTCTGAAATGCGATTTCCAGCGTTTTCAGGGGTAATTTGAAGTAGTTTAATTGCTCTAAAGTCACCTCCATTTTTGTGTTAACTACAGTAGTTTAAAGGATGGATTTTCTTAACACTAACAATAATCGAGACGGATAAACATTTTAAATTCATTCAAATTAAAATTCATGATTCCTCAAAAATGGGATCAGCCAGCAACATTCTCCGGGGTTGCTGTTCTGCAAATTTCTGGACAACAGCATCATAATCCACGGGTTTCTTGTGGTGAATATTCATGAGCGCCAAGCCAGATAATCCTTCTGTCGTCATGGTGGTCCACAGGTAGCCTTTAACCAGCTTTAAGGTACTGTTTGCCCGCTCGTTGTCAGCTGAAGTCACTGGAATAGTGCATGCAATAAGCAGCAAACAGTGGATGTTGGGGAAAATATCTGCATCACAGGCCTAAGATAACAAAAAAAAATAGTTCAGTTTAATTTGAAAGCCGAACATTAAAAAAAAAAACATTAAGTTCTTTACCTCTTATGCAGGTTGAAGTGCTTCTGGTTGGCTTCTCTCTGACTGCCACTTTCTCGTCCATCGATGGTACTCGACATCCATGCATTTGTATATGTCCTACTGTACAATGACAGTATCAAGCCAAGAGCTTCGTGACAAGCACGTGGCTAATTACCATATCTGACCACTATGAAAACGACACACAAGCGAATTTTGAACGTGGTCTGCCTTAGGCATTCCACGTAAAAATGCGACCCAGCGAAATAAGTTGCATACCTTAAAGCAAGAAAACACTATGGAAACAAGACGCCTGTTGGCGTTTACGTGGGATGCACTATTTGATGGAAAGATTAGTTTTGATGACTCACTGTAGTGAGATTTTGTTCGTATTTGCGACTAGTTTGAGTGTCAAGTTTTCCGCTCTTTAATGGAAAATAAGAGTCTCCACATTTGTTTCAAACTTGCAGCCGTCAAAATTAGAGATTTCAAATGAATTTTTGTTGAAAGATCTCAACAATCAATTTGTTGCAAGTTTAAACGAACAAAGGGGTGCAATTGCGATTAAAGAGCGTAACGCGCGAATTATTTTTCTGTTAAGTATAGTCACCTCAAGAAAGATCATACATGTTATAATGCTAATTGTTTATTCATGAAAACTTAACGTATTCAACTTATTCAACTTATTAACTTATTCAAGAAAACTTAAGCTAAGCAGATGAAATAATGAATTGTTGATTTGAGGATTTGTTTTCATTGAATAATTTTGTAGATTGGAAAAGGTTTTGTTAAGAATGACTGATCGAATCGCTTCGGACCATGAGCTCTTTTCAGAGCGTTCATTGCGCCCCAGCGAGGTATTTCTTTCTGACAACGCGAAGGCGTTCGACAGGACGGGATAATCTCTTGCCATCGCGGAAAACGAAGGTGACTTAGATAGTAATAATCGGAAATTCAGTTGCACGATCCGACTTCGCCTTCGCTTTGCGTTGATAGTCCGTTCCACGTACGGGGATAGGCCAGCATCGTGTAGTTATTGGTCGCTGATGTCCGTTGGTGTCTACTGGATCTGTACTGGTAGGTTTGGGAACATTAAACCGACCACATCGTGGCGAATCGCAAGTGATTCCTCATGCTGAAGTGGAACTTTCATTCCTCTTTCAAACACGAGTCCGATCCGCTCTCTAACTTCTTCCACTCGTACTGGACCTGGGTTGGGATCTTCAACACCTCTATAGGTGAGCTTTTGGCTCCCATCTATTCTTGCTGTGGTAATAGTAACCTTGCCACTGTACCATGAACAGAGGCCTTCGGTTGCACATTTGCTTGGCAACTATCCGCTCAGCTTGATATGATACCGAAAACGTCAGGTTTTCTATCGCGGCAGTTTCTAGGCTCTTATAATAGTCTACGTTTCCCCATCTTCATAACGAATCGAATATTGTGGCCAAGAGAAAAAAACTGAAGTATATCTAGAGTTTATTGGCAGGCCAAAGGGATGCCAAGTCACCAATATATATCCTCTATTAGACAAAAGATGTTCAGAGAAAGCGTCGCCATAACTTCAAAAGTTTTCAACGCAATGATTCGGAATGGATTTCTTTTCCTTCTATCAATTGAAGCTCGTCATGTAACGCCTGCGCCTTCCGAAAACTAAACACTCACAATCAGAGGGATGTGTTTATTTACAACACAATCATTTTGCGAGCGTAGGGTTCATTTGACCATCAGGTCATCATTCTGTGTATTCTATATAACTTTAGTCCAAACAAACAAATCTAAAAAGTATCTATTCTATAAAGCAAAATGGAAAATGTTAACCATGCCGTAAAATGTTCCTTGCGAAATATGCTCATATTTTCGATTTTACGACACAAAAGATAAGACAATAGCGCTCTCCATTCATTGTTAAGTTTGTCACCTACATCATGTTAATGAACGTCGTCGTGCGTTCCTGGCAACCGATGATCGATGCTCTTTCTAAGCGTTCACGCATGATGACGCACGATATCAACTGAAGCTAAAATGTCCCGAGAACAAGAGGCATTCTGCGTGATGATAAACACTCACAATCAGAAGAATGTGTTTACTTACAACACAATCATTTCGCGAGCGCAGGGTTCATCATTCTGTGTGTTCTATATAACTTTTGTCCAAGCAAACAAATCTAAAAAGTATCTATTCTATAAAGCAAAATGGAAAATCTTAACCGTGATGTAAAATGTTCCTTGCTAAATATGTTCATATGTGCGATTTTACAACACCAAAAATAAGACAATAGCGCTCTCCCTTCATTCTTTAGTTTGTCACCTACATCAAGCTAATGAACGTCGTTGTGCGTTCAGCCTGGCAACCAATGATCAATGCTCTATCTAAGCGTTCACGCATGATGACGCACGATATCAACTGGAGCTAAAATGTCCCGGGAACAATAGGCATTCTGGACGATGATTAAATAATTAAGTAAACGTTGATTTGTGCTATTGCTCTTATTTTTCAATTATCATATGTAAATACAAACTTGTTTAGTTTTCCTATAGAAAAGACAAGATTTTTCCATCAATACAGGGTGGTAAAATTAATAGTAAAGATACTAGGTATATTGTCTTGTTTTTTTCTAAAATTCTTTTTTAACACTATGAAGTCTGCACGTACGCAACAAAATTAAACAATATAACTTCTTTGTTGGGAAAAACCCTTGCCGTGACTGTTCAGTGACAGTGAGGATCTTACGTGTGTTATTGTTTACACCAAATGATATATTATCGTTGATAATATGCGCTTCTTTTAATTATTCGTGATAACGTACGGAATAAAGATGCCACGTAAAGCATGTGGAATTCGTCTCTACAAATACTTTCCACTCCTCTTGGGCTTAATTGCAGAATACCCCGCAACACTAGCTATTCTGCGTAGCTATTGTAAATGGCTACGCAGAAATGCAATTCTGCAATAGGCCACGTTCGATATCTCAATATTCACATACGGATACGTACGAGGCGTTTTGTTAAATTTGAATATTATTCTGTTTGGAAATCCCCTTGAGAATTGCCAGACAAAGAAAACAGAAGTGAGCCGTGAACTCTGACCATAAAGCCTCGTAGCTCCATAATAGAGTTGGCCACCTAATACAGGTAACAAATACAACGTTTGTATAAGCGAAAGGTCGGGACGTTGAAAACTGGCCGCTTAATAGAGGGTGGCCGCTTAATACAGGGCCGTTATATACAGGTTAGACTGTATATCGAACTCGGCTTATTACTCTCGCATCTACAGTTATTAGGTTCAGGGAGTGATATTTCAGACTGGTTTAGCTTTCAGTTATTGTAGTGCTTATCAACAATTATTTGAGCTCAAGTAACTTCCCTGAATTATAAATAAGTACAACGGAGTGGCCGAATAGACGGGTAGCCACTTTCCCAAGGACTTGAGTGAATTATAAATAAATTAAAACGGAGTATCCGCGTAGACGCGTAGCCACTTTCCAGAGAACTTCAGTAAATTATGAATAAATTACCACAGAATAGCCGCGTAGACGCGTAGCCATTTTCCAAAGAACTTGAGTGAATTATCAAGAATAACTGACAACTCGAGTTGCCACGTAGACAACTTGTTGCCGGCTGCACCGTGTAGCTAGAGACGCGGGGAATACTGCAATTGCTCCCTCCCTTGTATTTCATCTACATCTACAAGTTCCAGCATTCGGCAAAGTCCCGTTTTGGCTTATGCCTATTTCTGCTTAGGTGGCCTCACACACCATAAGCCGTTTTAGAGACATCACTGCCAAGCCGGCCACTTCTGCTGGAGAGAATAGGATAGCCACAACACCGGGGACTACTGACATCCCCTACTCTTATCGAATTTTAAAGCTAAAAAACTGAAAAATGACATCGCCCTACGTAATCCCATACAAAACATAAATAGATTCAGAATTTATTGATTCAAAGTAATAATAATGAGGACAATGAACCATCAAAGCTGCCTCTGAGTTAGTATCAAGTTAATGAGTTAGGAAAATAAAATTTAAATTGTATCTGTGTGCATAGTAATGTGAAGTGTGAACACCAAGGCCAACAAAGTGTTGAACTAGGACTGATGGTGTATCCCTGCTGGTAGATACATTAAGGCTTTTTGTTTAATATGAATACATGATGCAGCAGATAACCTAGTAACCTTTGTGGCTGTCTTAGTTGGTGTTTTTAGAAGAATCCGCCTTACAAGAAGGGGTTTCTCTCTACTAATTAAAACATTCATTAATCAGTAGGTAGTTATGGGGAATAGTGTGTGTGTGGATGGTGAGTTGAGGGAAAATCATAGACAAAAGTTATGGTTAGTCTGTAAAATGGTCCCACAACGGTATAAAGCAGGGATCCAATTACTGGCAACTCATTCATTGAGCTTTGAGTTCAACGTAATAAACAGTTAGCACTACACACTAAAAATAGGACAATTTCGGATCAAGTTATCCGTATAGGATAACATCACAGTATTCCAACCCCCCTACTGACAAATCCTTTATATACGCGGTAAACGGACAGCAGAAGGCTAAGGATTGAAATTTGTGGTACGTACTCCAATATATTAGTATGATTTGCTATTGTTATGGCCTGGCCAAACGCTCGCAACATTTCGACGCAACATCTTCCGGCATTGTTGCATGATGTTGCGACTTCTGTTGAACGGGGTGAGCAAACGCATGGAACATTTTCATCATTTTTAACGCAACTGTCAATGTTCATGTGCCCCAGGCCCCTGGCGCGCAAGAAGTGGACTTAACGCGCATACCCTAGCCCAACAATGTTGCGTGGATGTCGCCAAACAAGTACAACATCATGCAACATCCAAAATATCACACGATAAATTTGACCGTTTTTTAATTTCATCCAACATTGTCCAACAAGTTGCAACATATCGCAACAGGGTGGCCAAACGTATGCAACACGTTGTGCCCAACAATGTTGCAAGATGTTGCCACTTGTTGGACAATGTTGGATGAAATTAAAAAACGGTCAAAATTATCGTGTGATATTTTGCGTTTGGCCAGGCCTCTACATGAAATGACCTGACATCGGATGGAGAGATTTGTCTCGAACTATTTATAAGCTGCAGAAACATTCAATAATACAAAACCATTTCAAAATTTTCCACGTTCTACTGCTTTTAGTCCCTGGATGATAAAACTGATACACTAGAAATTTCAAGTTACTTTTAGGCGAATGAGCCGAGATGCATAATGTCTGCAAATAACTGAGAAATTAATTAAATAATGGACGAAATGTCAGCTTATCTCTAGCTGTGATTCAGTTACCCCATTCAGGCCATCTCAAAAAGCTCCTTGTCGCTTTTTTCCTACTACTTTGCGACAGCTGTTTTGTTTTGTATTCATGTTCCTTGCACCATGGGTTAAATTCTTCTAGTACGTCAGCTTTTGTTTTACTTAATTTTAGTAAATGTAAATTCGGCGTTTACAGGATAACTGCACAGTGAGATTATTTTCCAAAAGAGTAATCGCCTCTCATAGCTCCCTGCCGCTTGCCCGCGAAATACAAGCATCGAACATATTCTAAGTTGTAATTTTTTACTCCCTTACATTTTGAAGGTAAGAATCGAAGTGAGTTAGTGCTATTTAGTTCCCAAAAATTGGCGACTAACAAGCTCATCCCCTTCTGGTCAGTATATTTTTACCCAGACCCTATTGTTCTTTCTGTTTTTATTGCAGGAGGATACCGTTGGGAGCAAAAATTTTGTCGCCCATAATTTGCCGACTGTGACCGATTGAAATTAATTGTGTCCCAGCAGATGAATCCCCAAAGATAGGGAACAAAAGTCTCTTTGTCTGCAAAAAATGTCAACCGTAACTGTTACAATAGGCAAAGTTTGACATGTAGCCTTGCGTGTGATTCATCTTAGCCTACTTAGGGCTTTTAAATTTTCGTTTCTGTGGTTCTATGTTTCTATATTTTGTTAATTTTTGTGCAGTTTCTTATTTTTGTGGATATTATGTTCCATCCAATGCAACTTACGTGAAAATTACGTGATGTAACCTGAGTCATAACAACAATGACAGTTCCTTTTTCATTAGACCGTGATAGACTCTCGAGATCATGCTGTTCCATAGCATTTGAATTTTCCGAGTGTGTGGTACCCTTGCTCTCCTGTGTCTCCAGTATCTCCAAACCTGAGCTGCTTAACTGGAAGCTTTGTCTTGTCAGTGAGGAGACCGCTGTCTTCACGCCAGACCATGTCGTTCTTATCACAGTTGCAACCATAGCTGGGGTCTGCACATGAGTTGGTCATTCCGCAGGCACATTTGTCATTACCAGATGCTCCACCCCAATGCGTCATTTTCTTCAAGTCACGTGACACCCACCATCCACCTACATTTTTTCTGCGAAAAATCACGGAACCAAGACACTCGTACTTGATAAACTGTTCACAATGTGACGAGATACTCGTGAGAATTGCCAGCTGAGACAGACTCGCTCCGGTGTAGTTAATGTCACGTGAGTAACAACCACCTCGTTCACATCCCTGGACATGCGTTCTGCTTTCACTGTCGTGACTGATGATTGTCACACCAACTCCATTCTTTTCAGTCATGTTGCAGGTTACCTCAAATGGTGCCAAGCCTCCATTACCGTCTGGATCAATGATGTAATCTCCACTCCTTGAAGTAGGGTCCAACCTTGTCAAAGCGGTACAAGATTTGGCGTGTCCTTTACAGAGAAAAAAAATGCTAATTGTTAGGGCTTACCGGACGACGCCTTCTTCAACGGCGCATGTCCATACTGTTTGCCAATGACCAATTTTATTGTAGTGCTTCTACTGACGTAATAAATGAAGGACAACTTGAATTTCTCTTTTACTGATCTACTTCCGAAAACATTTTCCTTTGAGCCTTCATTTTTTTTAAAAAGATAAATTACTTGGAAATGAAATGCCTTCTTCGAGCCTCGCGGTATAAAGTCAACAAAACTTTGAGCGCTGAAATTGATTTTTTAACAAATCGCTCTTTCTTGAATCATGTATATAATGTAACTGCTTATTAATATAAAAACCCCTAGCAAGTTCAATCACGGTGTAAAGAAGTTTTGTTTCATAAGGAAATGTTTGAAAAGCAAGAGAAAATGAGGGGACAGAGAGGGAGGCTCAGGGCGTTGGCCGGGATATGTAATGTCCACGAAAGTTATTTTTAGACGAGCGGAAGTCTTTGTTCTAGCGGAAGGCTGTCTTTCGAGACGTCCGCATGCAGTCTTGCCTCGCTCTCTTGTTCTTAGTGAAAAGAAAAAATGACGGCGCACGTGGAATGCTGATGAATATTTATTTTCTTTCAAACATCGGACCGAGTTTGGCCTGCATGCGGACGTCTCGGAAGACTTCCGCTCGCCTAAAAATAACTTTCGTGGACATGACATATCCCAAGGGCTGGACCGGGAGCCTCCCTCTCTGTCCCCTCATTTTCTCTTGTTGCAAAGGTAATAGTATTACGGAGAAAAATAACCACTTTCAAATACATACATCAGCCAATGAACCAGGTTCAGCTAAGCTTCCCTGTCGGAAGTTGATTGGTAGCAATGTTTTATAACAGTTCTAGACTTTCAGTCGACCAAACGCACACTGTGATTGGTTGATTCTTGGTCACGTGGCCCCGTTCAAATTTTAATGTATCCCAACCGGGATACAATGGAGCAGTTGTTGCCAGCGCTGGATACAACAGCACGTAAACTTTAACGCCAGAGCACTTTCTGGAGCAAATGATGTTGCCATCATTTTTTTACCGTGATTTCCAAATAATTTTTGTATTCGCTTTTGAGGTTAATTTGTGGACGATAGGGATGTTAGTGAGGTGTTTGAGGATCACAAACAAGAACAAATTGATGAGTATTAGACAGATTCAGATGATGAATCAGATTATAAAGAACACTCTGAGCTTGTCAACAGAGCGTGTGTTACACTATCCGGTGGGGGTATTCGTGCAATTGTGCGTCTCGACTTGCAATCAAATAATGAGTTATTTCAAGTTGTACACTTTGTATGCAGCTTTAACTGTGCGAATTACGTAAGGAATATGAATAATTAACTTGTATTCTTGCTCATAAACTGAGATTTACCGACAACCGACAAAGATCAAAAATTTACTGACAACCAACAAAGTGATTACATTTCAACTGACAACCAACATGCGGACCCACCATTCAGACCCTCCTTAAAGTTTATTCACAAGTCCGACGAATTGATAATTTTCAAATGTTTTAAAGCACCTGAGAAAGGTATAATACGCTTTTATAGCGAAGCTCCTCGCGCGCGGAGCTCCATGGTTAAGAAAATTTGGTAAACTATCCATCCGAGAAATTGTGGTTGTGACGTCTGCGTACGCCCACCTGTACAATCCTTGCGGGGGAGGGTGGGGAATCAGGTGTCAGCCTGTCGGTGGAAGGGGTATATTATATTTTCTTGGCGGGAAATATGCAACCCGCATTTTTCTTGGCGGGAAACCGTGCAAGAAATGGTGTGGGAATTGTCGTCGAGAGAAGCCGAGGAAGGAGAAGACGAAAAAAGTTCACCGCCCTTGTCCGTCAACGACCATACCGTCGGTGACATTTTTGTTTTTGCTGACGAACTCCGTGAAATGAAAATCAAAGAGCATGATGTTTTGGTGTCGTATGATGTGTCATCACTCTTTACTAATGTTCCTGTGGACGAAACCATTGAGAGTATTGCAGAGAGAGCCTTTGAGAACGACTGGTTCAACAAAGAACACGATCTTAATATCACAAAGCAGGCCCTGATAGAACTGTTAAGAATCGCCACCAAAAATCAGCTTTTCCAGTTTGAAGGAAACTTGTACGAACAAGTGGACGGTGTGGCAATGGGCTCGCCGCTGGGGCCTCTCATGGCAAACGCCTTCATGTGTAACATCGAGAAACAGCTGGAAACAGAAAACAAGATGCCCGCCTTTTACAAGCGCTATGTTGATGACACCCTTAGCGCAATGCCTGATGTTGAAGCAGCTATAGATTTCTTAACGACACTAAACAACAGTCACCCTTCTATTGATTTCACAATGGAGCTCGAAGAAAATGGCAGACTACCCTTTCTTGGAATGAACGTAATCAGGAATGGATGCTACCTGAACACAACGGTGTACCGAAAACCAACTGACACCGGACTGTTGTTACATTATCACAGCCACGTTGACGCGAGATATAAACGGTCACTGATAAATACCATGCTTAACCGTGCGTTTAAGCTCTCGTCTACATGGAAGGCCTTTCACGAGGAATGTGAACGCCTCAAAGAGATCTTTTCCCGTCTGTGTTATCCTGAAGATCATGTGCAGTCCACCATCCGCCTTTTCGTTGATTCAAAAGTTTCCGAGGAATCACGCACCCACGTTGATGAGAAGCGTGGGGACCCAATCAGAGTCGTGTTGCCCTTCAAGGACCAAAAATCTGCGAACGCCGTACGAAGACAACTTGCCGACCTAAGCCGTAAGATCAGTGCGGATATTACCCCTGTCTACACGAGCAAAAAGATCAAAGAAGAGATCCGGGTCCGTGAAGAGAAGCCACCCCTTGTAAGCCAACAGTGCGTTGTGTACCAATTCAAGTGTGACCTGTGCGACGCAGGTTATGTCGGATATACCTGCCGGCACCTTCACCAGCGCATTGAAGAGCACAAAGGGGCAACCATCGGCGACCATCTGAGAGAGAAACATGCATTGGAACCTAACAACATCGCAAAGAGTTTTAGAATTCTGAGAAAGTGCCAGAACAAGTTTGATTGTCTTGTTTTTGAAATGTTTTTTATAAAAGAACTGAAACCATCGCTAAACAAACAGTGTGACTCTATCCGCGCCAAATTATTTGTTTAGAACAGTTCTTGTAATTAATTATTTTTTGTCTATTGTTTTCTCTAGCTACCGTTCATTACTCCATATATTTTTAGCACTTTTTACACTTTTGTACATATTTTTATCACATTTCGGCGTTCGCCGCATTTTTATTCTAGTTTTTGCATATTTATGCTAATTCTTAAAACTTTTATTCTCACTTGAAAATGACCTCCGAGGGGTCGAAACGTCGTGACTTTTTATCGTTAGTTTTTATTACAAAATCAACACCGTAATACTGAGAGAAATAGAGCGAGGGACAAAACACTTAAGCCTTATTTACAACGGTTAGCGTTTTTGTCACGCGGTTTTGTGGCCGGCTATGGTTGCTTATTTGGAACTGAATTCATCATCATTGTGCCGACTGTCTACACCAAATTAATACCTTCTGATTTATAGGATTTTGTGTGAAATTGATGTCCAGATGCTTTGTTAATTTGACTGTGAAATTGCAGTGGAGTAAGCGAACTGCTACGCTTTTTTAGCTTGACTAGAGAGAGAGTGTAAAGATTATTAGTCAGACGGAAAATTTGTGAAAGAGCTTACTGTGCATGTAATTATAATTCCAGTTTTAGTTGTTGATTAAAATTGTTGGTTATTGTTTGCAAGGCGTGATTGTTTACTGCTGTCAGCTCAGAGGTGTTTGATCACTGTAAACTGTATACAATAATGACGATTAATTGTGTGCTTTATGCAGAAGCATAATTAATTTCATATACACTACATTGCTTTCTGGGGTTAGAAACGGGAGCTCTGCTTTTAGGCTTGGCTAAATCTCTATATTATAATTATGCTAACAACACGTTGTGGTGCCGCATTCGCTGGATGGTACCCTTTTTTCTTCGGAGAATCGAAGTCTCTCTTCAGACTCATTGCTTGCGGGTTAAACAGCGCAGACAGCTGGTGGAAAGGCCCCAGCTATATCTTTTGTGGTTTCGCTCCTAACAGTCCATTGGCGCACTGGCCTATAACTTTCCAGCCACTCTCAAATCTATTCTTCCATACCCGGTGTTATGACCTCACTTGGCAATGGTGCCATCTTAGCTATAGCAGAAAAGGATATGGCAGATTGAGAGGGACAGCATAGTACGACCTGTCGTGCTTGTAGTACTTTGCTGCCCATTTGGGGGGTAAGAAGAGCGAAAAAGACAGCGAAAGAAGAACACACGTTGCTCATATAACGATAGGAGCATGGACAGTTAATTCTCAAGTTTTCACCCAAATTTGTCAAGTGTCGCAAAGTCTTTTGACCCGGATTGTAGGTAAAAACGGATTCAACATGCGAACGGATCATTACCGGCAACATAGATACTAGTAGTCACTGTATCTACCTTCCGTATTTGTATTTTATACGTGTCAACAGTTTCTATGCTCAGTTTCATTGCTAACGGTTTTATTTGCTACTTCTCTCTTTTCAGTACACTGAGCTCCATCCACTGTCTGATTGACAGGAATGCTCCCGCGACCGGTGTTCATTAACATAAAATTTCAGTAAAGATGATTTTGTAAGTCACCGCGGCATCCGTCAAAAGTCATATAGGGTACCAGCTTATAATAAGATTGGGTCAAATTGAATGGATATGTAAGGCGCCAAAAGTAGTGACTATCTTCAAGGCGTACAGTAAGAGTTTGTCATTCAGGAAATTTGCTTCCTAGAATATCAAAATTTAAACATGGGATACAGTTTGCCAAGATAAGAAAAATATAGTTTTATAATGTCAACCTAGCAATTTGGAATGTCAAATACGACTATATAGGAACAAAGGAACAAAAAAATAAACTTCATAAAAGATTAAGAAAAGAAAAACTGTCAAGTTTCTAAATATTTCCCATTGTAACATTTGGAAAACTGAGAAAGCGGAATGTCGAGTTTAGAAAAATTAGTGTCGCCAAATTAAAATTAGAAGCTACTATTACTTTTCTTTTTAATCTTCTTCTTGAAAACCAAATTAAGTCTTCCTTCTTTTATCAGTAGAATATTTGCCAAAATCAGATAAACAATGAAGCTACTCGCGATCTGCAAAATATTCTTACATGTAGAGAAAGAGAGAAGACTATGGAAAAATCGAAAGACACAGAATACAAACGTAGAACAATCCTTTGATGCCGATTTTAGCCCTCTGAGCTCTTTTTCACCCCGTGGACGATTAGAGTTTATTTCAGTGCTTGTAACAACGACATTAAAAGTTTCATTTACCTTGGTTTTCAAGGGGTTTCACCATCCCCATGTAGGTTGAGTATGGTTCAGTCACGAGACAAGCGGAACAACTGCGTTCCTTTCTTTTGTTGTTCAAATCACATTTCTTGGTGTACCACCAAAAGTTGATGCTCATGCATAGCGGATCGTTGAGACACTCGTTAACGCAGTTAGAAAAGCTTTTTGCAACTTTGTAGTGGTATGTTGCGTGCAGAAGGGCGACTCCTCCTTCACTTCTTGATTCGCGGCACTGTGCGTCTGCCAGCACTACCAACGCAATAAGCTGAGTGCAAAACAATATGAGGGAAATGGATAGCAGTTTACTGAACGAAGGGTTCCGTTGTTTTCTTTCCTGCCCTTTGGTTATCAGCACCTGCATGTTTCTTATCGTTCATAACGTTTCTTTTTCAGTCTCTTAATGATGTCTGCCAAATGCTTGTCATCCTCCTTGTCGGCAAAATATATCAAAATCTTCCACGGAATTAGCTAAAATGAGGACTGAAATAATGAAAGCCAGATGTTGTTCAAAGATAGTGCCTCTTTAATTTGCTTTTAAACAATTCGGAAGCACCACTCAGTTGACATAAGGTTGCCGGAGGCGTTGGTTAATTAAGCAAGGATAAAAGAAAGGTTTGACCACTGTGAAAATATCTTCTATTAGTATATACCACACAAGTGAATAGTGCTTTTGGCGCGCGCTGATTGGTGATTATTTAAGTGATATTTAGATTTAGCTGTAGGATTAGTGAAAATAAAAGGCTTTGGAACTTTCCGCTTTTTCGTTTTCCGGGAAATTACTTAATTATGTCATTTTCTTCGCTGCCTAACTAGTGAATTCCACGGTTAATTTCACCTGAAAAACCGACTGATCGCATGAATCACGAAGGGATGAGTGTGATATCGGTTTTTCCAGAGAAGTCTACTGTTGAATTCACCAGTTAGGCAATTATTTTTTCTTGAATCGCAAGAGTTTGAAAAGAAAACAAGCAAATCCTCAGCAAGCGAACGGAAAAGGAAAGAAACCATTTCAGAATCGACTGTCCACGAAGAGCTTCATGCGATTCTGAAATCGTGGACCCCTGCCGATGTTTTGCTATTCTACAGCAATTGCAAAACATCAGCAGGAGACCGCACTTTTTGTTGAGGTAAATTGTCATCAACTTTTACCTGCGTCACCCAGAGAAGTGTGAAAAATCAGATTCTTGGAATTCTCTTATGTCATCGAAACCTAGATATTGTCAGGTTTGGTGAAGAAACACAGCGTAAAACGTCTTCCTAGCGCTGACTAAACCCCTGAACAATCCATGGCATATTTGATCGAAGAAATGCGTGAAGGCTTTAATTTCAATTTCGCTAGATTGTGATAATAGCTAACGCAAACAGCCAGAAAAACTCACAGTTCTTTGTGAAGTTGGTTTTCAACATAAAACGATAAGATACAAAAAACACAAATGCAGAAACTGCGACAATTGGACTACTTACAACATTTTAGAAAATTTGCAAACAGCGGATATTCAACTGGAATGATATTAATCAGAAACATGAAAGAAAAACCCAAACGGCCCGCGTAATGCTACACCACACCGCTCCCAATAAATTAAAACTGCTGAGGAGACGCGTGGAAGAATGAAACTCACACAAGTTATACGTCTGCACACTCAACAGCAAAGTTAACTCGACAAATCGTAAAAAATCACCTTCCAAATTGGCCCATTCACTAAATTTCCGGTACATTCAAATACATAAGATAGCTAAAATTGACGAATTTGTCTTA
>NC_090869.1:18792999-18800499 GCF_036669935.1 Montipora foliosa | reverse complement strand
CTTTGTTGAGATCGGCAAATGCACAAATACGTTTCCAAGTGTATCACTTTGGTAGAGATCAATGGATGTTCCTGTACGAGGCATACTTCGTTTCACTTCCCACCATGTCTTTTCAATTCCCTGCCGTGGGCTCGTTTGTCTGGGTCTACGAAGTTTAGGCGATGGTTAACCGTCAGATGACCGTTAGCCCTCGTCTTGTAGGCAATCGTAAACTTTCAGGTGGCAGATCGCCATTGCTGATACTTTTTTCAAGGAAAGCTTACTGCAAAAAAAATATGAATTCTGGCGGATTTTAATTGAGCAGCGAAGCAAATCCATCTCCCGATGCACTTTGTCTTTGCCAACTAGCCGCGTTTCCACATGGGTTTGGGAAATTTCACGGACGACCGAAAGAAAATTGTGTTCTTTGCACCACCCTGTGCACTGCTCAGGATCGGCAATAAAGCAGGACAATTTCCAAATGGTCAAATCACTTTTTGCTGACGCTATCATTGCGGTAGCCATCTTAATTTGATTACAAAGGCACAACTGATTTGCTTCAAAAGAAGGGAAACGTGAAACGATTTTAATTGCAATGAACTCGTGGCATTACAGTTACTGATAAAAACGCAAAAGGAAGCGGCACGGCTGCATGAAGGAAAAGCAGGCCACAGATCATAGCACTAATGGAAAAACCTAAAACCATCACAGGGCCTAATCTTAATTCTAAAGTGCCTTTAGTCCTAATTAGGGTTACGGTTAGCATTATTAGGGCCGATTTACACGGTGCGATTTTTGTCGCATGCGACAAGCTCACGACAGGCCTAAGACATGACTTACGACTGTCGTAGCGTTTTAAAACATGTTTTACAGTCAAACCAAGTGAAGCGTACCCCTCAAGATTGCATTAATGAACTGATTATTTGAAACTTGAACCCGCTAGTCGTTTCAAGAATGCAATAATGAATTGATTATTCGAATATTGAACTCGCTCGTTCGATCCAAGAATACGGCTAACGGGTTCCGTTTCCGAAAAATCGATTCAGTATTGCATTCTAGAAAATGCTAGTAGGTTTGAAACCTACTAGTCGCAACAGTGAATTTATTTTTCGAAAACGGAAGCCGTTAGCGAATTTAGCCGTATTCTTGGATCGAGCGAGCGAGTTCAATATTCGAATAATCAATTCATTATTGCATTCTGGAAACGACTAGCGGGTTCAAGTTTCAAATAATCACTTCATTAATGCAATCTTAAGGGGTACCCTTCACTTGGTTTGACTGTAAAATGCTACGACATTTTTTTCTGACGTACACAACAATCGTAAATCATGTCGTTGGTATGGGGTGCCATATCCGCCAAAATTATTGTTATACTATTATTAGGCATTACTCTGTTGTTATTAGGCATTGCCTTGTTATTATTAGGCATGACTATTCATTTTTAGGCATTCCTCTGTTGTTATTAGGCATGACTTTTTATTATTAGGCATTAAATCGTAATTATTAGGCATTACTTCGTCATTATTAGGCATTGCGTTCTATTATTAGGCATTACTTTTTATTATGAGGCATGACTTTTTATTATTAGGCATTACTTCGCCATTATTAGGCATTGCGTTTTATTATTAGGCATTACTTCGTCATTATTAGGCATTACTTTGGTAGTATTATTGTGGTCAGCGGGTTTACGCATTACATCAGATACCGTGAAGAAACGGAGAGAAACAACAAAGCAATGACGACCAACACTACAGTTTCCGAGTTAAGGTACGAAATAACCTCCCGATTGAGAGAGATCGCTGCTTGTTTTGGGACAGCTGATAACGATGACTTGCTAGAAGAGCTTGAAGAAGTGCAGAAGCACATTACTGCTCTTGATTCACTGACACGGATACCTGAAGAACTGTTTAATTTGGTGAGTAGTGCTCGGTCAGTCCTTCATGAGAAGCAGGGAAGAGTAAGTGTTGTTCGTAGCGGCACTCCTGGAAGACCAGCGTTTCACATCAGTAAAGAACAACTTGCGATGCTTTTGAAAGCCAGATTTAGTGTCCCTTGTATTGCAGAGCTCTTGAACGTCAGTGCAAGGACCATAGAACGACGAATGCAAGAATACGGACTTTCGGTACGTGCCTTTTACACCGAAATACAGGATTGTCAATTAGATGACATAGTCAGAGACATAAAACGAGGAAACCATGGCTGTGGTTCAAAAATCTTAATCGGGTACCTCAGTGCAAGGGGTATATTTCTTCCGAGAAGTCGGGTAAGAGAATCACTTTCAAGGGTTGATCCTCTCGCAGTTGCAGCACGACGCTGCAAGGCAATAAAAAGGCGTGTTTATAATGTAAAGAGGCCACTTGGTCTCTGGCACTTTGATGGCAATCATAAACTGGTCAAGTGGCGCTTTGTTGTCCATGGCTGTGTGGATGGGTTCAGTCGACTCCCGGTTTTTCTATCATGTAGCACAAACAACACAGCTGCTACTGTGTACTCACTTTTTATCAAAGCGGTACAAGAGTGGGGATTACCATCAAGAGTCAGATGTGATCAGGGACCTGAAAATGTGGATGTTGTCAAATATATGCTGAGCACTCGAGGAACAGGAAGAGGCTCGGCTCTGGTCGGTAAAAGTGTGCATAATCAACGCATCGAACGATTGTGGCGGGATGTATTTGAAGATGTTTTGGCAAGTTTCTACGAGTTGTTTTCTCTGATGGAGGAACTGGGCATCTTAGACCCTTTATCGGAAATTGATTTATGGTGCCTTCATTTCTCATTCCTTCCTCATATTAACTATCGTTTACATGAATGGTCTGCCGCCTGGTCAAGACATCCCTTGTCAACGGCTAATAATAACACACCTCTTCAACTTTGGATCAAAGGTTCACTGAACTCTGCCGAAAACGGCACAGACCCCATGGATGACACCGATGTATATGGTATTGACTGGGATGGCCCTGTTCCCCTTGAGGAAGACACGGTAGAAATTCCACCAACCTCTTCAGCTCTGACAGATGAACAACTTGCTGAGTTCGATTCAAGAACAGCTTCCCTTCGGGAATCTTCCATAACAGATGACAAACTTAAACTTTACAGACTTGCTAGAGAATTTCTTGAGCAACATGAGCCATAGAACACCACATGAAATTTCTTCAATCTGCATCTTCTGCTACTTACATCTGGACAGATTGATTGCAAACCATTACTTCTGTAAAAATAACTTTCAGATGTTATGAACGTTAATATATTTTTGCAATCGCTTTGCCCTGGGCTTTAGATGTCCATGGTAGGGCCCTTACGGCCTTTTTCAGCTCTGCTCGCACCAATTCGTACGGCCCTAATGCAGGGATTTTGCAAGCAGTCTTGCTATGGAAAGTGCTGGCGTGACCATACTGGTGTTATCACCCACAGTCATTATATTAGTTTTGGGCTGTACTTTTCACTTTGTTCGTCAATAAGAATGTAACACTGTATTCAGATAAAATTGCAACTCTTTATTTCATGTGAACGCAACAATTTCTCAAAATCTTTAGCAACACCATTAACACTTTGCGACTTGAAACTAACACGCTAAAATCTGTTCTGTGTTTGTTTATAATGTGCATGCCATAAGAACTGTAAAACCTTTATTGAATGACGTTGGGAATAACCGCCATAAGGAAATCATACTAGCACTGAACAACCAAAGACTTTGAGGGATGTGTTTAGGTGTCATTCCATTAGACCCCAACCCCGTGCTGAAGAAAAGGTCTACATTAAAAGGTGAATGGGGACATTTTCCTCTGGGCCGTCAAATTTTTCAAACAACAAACATTTGCATGCAAAGAAACGTTGATAAGCACATTTGAAACATACACCATTGATGGTAACTACTTTTACGAGAAGCTTCAAATAGCAGTTTGCCCACCCTAATGTGGCTCTCTCTTAATCAACCAGGGCCCGGTTGTTCAAAAGCCGATTAACGCTAACCCCAGATTAAAAATTAACCGAGGACTTTATTTCTCTACTCCTAAATGCTGTTCTACGCAGATATTTTGTTAAATTTTACTTTAGAAGAAGTCAATACTTAAAAACAAAATAGGCAAAAGAAAGTTTCACCAAAAAGTTAAAAACATGAAACAAAATTTCACGCTAATCCTGGATTAAGTTAATCGGCTTTCGAACAACCGGGCCCAGGTACTTAAAAGAAGTAGCTTACACCAGTGATATCGTGTAATCTAGAGACATAGATAAGGAACAAAATATTGCCTGCACAGACAGTAATAGTTAACTAAAACCAAACCCTTTACTGTTTCCGATTGCAAAATTCATTGCATCTTTAAAAGCGTCATATGATATGTGAACAATGGGTAACTGCAGTACGGGCCCACATGTATTTGCCTTTGGATACGGGGATAAATTGTTATCGTTAGCTGGATCATGAAAAAACCCAAGAGATAAGTCCCATCCCAGTCGCATTGGCGGTAATTGTTTCAACCCAGAAGTGAAAAATAGCACATCACTTAAGGTGACCACCGTTTCACCATCTTCTGCATCTTGCAAGTAATCGTGCCAATAAGACAAGATTACATTTTCTGTTGCTCGTTTGTTTGACCCTTCTTCACTGTGTAGAACAATGAACATACCACTGAATGTTAGTGCATCTAGTTCCTCTGGAAAGTGGCAGAAAGCCACAGTAAAAGCATTGGGATTATTTGTTATTGCTTCTAACACACCCATATCTGATAATCCCTGTTTAAACTGCTCTAATGCTGGCCACGCCCGTCCCAAAGTGTACCAATGGGCTGTTTGTCGGACGATTTTGTCAATGTCCTTAATGGACTTTACGCCGTTAAGGGAGCCCGCTAACTCCAAAATGGTGTCAAGATTGTTACGTGACATCATTTCGCAGGCATCTGGAACTGCCTGAGCTTGAGAAAGCTTCTGTAGTGATGATTTTAGCTCAGGATCATAAACATCGTCTACAGTTGCCTGTGCTTTATCTACATCATTGACCAAGGCATCATACAGACAAGGCGAAAAAAAGTGAAGCCCTGGGCCCCCATGGACAAGAGACAAAGCAGTTATCTTCCCAGCATACAGGTACTCCGAGTTGTCTAAACAGGCAGCATTACATGATAAAAACTTTGCTTCCCTTGGCCCACAGAAAAGTTGAGAATTAGCCAGCCAGTCTATGACAAGAGTGAGGAATTCCCGTGTAGGTCCACCCAAATCCACAGCACCTTCAGATCTCCCAGAATCATCACTGAATCGTACAGATATCTTATTACCAGGAGAAAAAGATTTCCTTGTTAATCCTCTTTTTGTGCCGTCCCAAATATCATTTCTGCAGATGTTAAATTTGGAAATTTTGTTTTCACTGATTCCCCTAGCTAAGTCTGACAAAATTTCTTGTAACGACAAGTGAGGTGCTATGCTTCTTACTTCTACTTCTCTAAATGTATCAGTAGTTTGCTCGTTATCAGAGTCCACCTCTATAGTTATTTGATCATCAAACAAGGAGCTATAGAAAAGATCTGTATTGTCTGTTTCCTTCAATGACATTGAATTAGAGGTACTTGCTAATGGGCCACTTGTCGTATCCAGTTGCCTTGGTAATAATTGGTCACTTGCCTCACCGTGTTGTCTCGATGATTCATGTGTTGTACTCTGGGATTGTGTTCTTGGTGGTGTTGAATGTCCTTGGTTTCGAATGGGACAGTCAATGACTTCTCTGGGGAAAAAAGGTTAAGGCAAAACTATTTTTGGTGTACTTTTCAACAATTTTTGTTACAACAGGATGAATGCTGGTTGGTGAATATAAATTTTTCATCTAATACTGGAAATGTTATGTTATGTTATGTTATGTTACATATATGTTGCGATGTGTTATTATGACTTGTCATAACAATGTAATAACTCCTACCTGGGATGAATGGTGAAAAACAGTTCATTACAGACAGGACATTTAGATCCTAAGCCATCTGAGGTTTTATGCCACTCGTTCAAGCAAGTGCTGTGAAACACATCATTACAACATGCTGGGGAGACTCCATCATCAACAACTTGCTGTAAACAGATGTTGCAGGTCTTTTTCTTCTTAAGACAGTCCTACAGTAAATATACTCGCATTATTAAAATACCGTATTAACTTAAGGGGGCATAGAATTGTTTCACTGTACACTTTCATGCAAACAACAGGAAGATATTTCCTTAACATGTGGGCAATGTAATGGGAGAAGGGGGTGGGGACGGGTTGCAACATTGCTGCAAACATTGCTGTGCATCAGTAAGTGAATTTATCCGAGAAATGTTAACGCAACATGGACTTTCATGTAATATTCTAGGGGAACGTGGCTTTGGGGGCAAGCATTTTTCCACAACTTATGTGAATAAGACATGATGAAACAGGACTGAAATGTTGGATCCTACCCCTTAAAATAACGTACTCAAAATATTGCCAAAATATTGCAACACACAGTCACGGTTTTGGTCACACACATTGTGTCATTAAATTCTCATCTACCCATCTCGCCCTTCTTCGAGGGAGGAGGTTGGCGATAAAAAATAACTTCACCCATCCACAGGTTGGATCTGTTCAGAGGGGTCAACACGCTTCTTGTTCTTTTAATGCGAGTTCGGCCTTGAAACCATGAAAAATATGCTATTAAATTAGGGACAATAATTTGTGACAAGTGGATATTCCGGTCTTTCTTTCAAGAAATATATTCCATTTCTAAACATCAAGCAATTCCAGTTGCACTTCTTACCTTCATGTTCTCCCTCAACTTGTCCATCGATACGAATTGCAAACAGGAATTGCATATTTCCTCGAAAACGGTGGGGTCCGTATGGACTTGATCAGCGGTAGTATCAATATTACATTGGATGGGACGAATATACACCCTTCCTTGCCCGATAAACTGCGAGATGTATGCCATGGTGTTCCCTTGAGGACCAGTGGGAATAAGGTGTAAATCGCGTTTTCCTGGTTCGGTGTACATCAATTCAAACCCTCCAGCATCAGAGAGCCTCGGAAAAGAATCCACCAGAAGCGCATGTAGTCGAGGAAATTCACCGTCCACTGGAAGGGCAATTTTTTTCTCACCTAAACCGCCGAGGAAAAGTTCCCTTTTCTCTTGAACGGTTGGAACATCCGTCTGACTTTTGTCCGCCAAACAGACAAACTTCCTTGTGACGGTTTTCTCCTTTTTTTTCAAGGAAGTGCTGCGATATTTCTTGCTGGAGAACTTTGTATGAGTAGTTGTCGAGGATGTCCTCTTCTTGCCGTACACGTTGGGAAATAGCCGCTCCAATTCGGTTTTGTAATTGCTGCTTGAGGACTGATTTGAAGAGGAATCAGTTCGCCTTTCAGTTTTGCTGTCTCCCTCCTCAGTGTCAGCGAGCCCTTCCATTGCTTTCACGGCCTTAGTGAGCAGATCTTTCAGTTCACTCACGTTCTTCTCCGCCATGTTTGCCTCGTGTTATACCTTGCCATCCCTACCTTGTGAAGTTTGTAATGCGTAAACCCGCTGACCACAA
>NC_090869.1:18780499-18785499 GCF_036669935.1 Montipora foliosa | reverse complement strand
CGAACTTACTTTCCACGGATTCCGAACGTGTCAGCATTGTCAAACGTGTTATGTGTTGCGGAGTTATCATTTGGGTGACTGTATTTGCGGAATAGTTCTCGATTGCAAACTTTTTAACCTTAATATCGTCCGTTGCAAGAAACCATCGTATCCTTTTTTCCATGAAACGTGTTTGATTTCGTGTCGAAATTGCTTCACTACATTCCTGAGCGCAATTAAAGAAGTATTTGTAATTAATGTCATTAAACTGGAAGCCCTTTCGTAAGGACATGTCGCCCATTCTAACTTGTATCCCAATCTTAAAAGCCGATCTTTCAAGACTGAGTGAATTCCGCGTTGATTCAAGCCGTTCTTCTAATGTGCGTGTCTTTCGAAAGAGAAATTCAAAAGCACAGCCTACCAAACTGTAATACGTTCCTCTTGAACTGATCCCCAATTCGATGGCACGATTTTTCAAGAATTCGTTTTTCAATAAAACATCGACAAAATACCACATTCCCACTACTTTTTCAACAGGTCGGTCAAAGAACGCCTGTAAATCGGTTTTCTGTATCCAAGCTGCCAACTTTGCTTTGGAATCGATTACGTTAAACGTGCAACTTATATTTAGGCGGTATTTGGACTTCCGTTTGTATCCCCAAAGATGCTTCCTCGTCTTAAGTTCGTGTAGTTCCTTGACAGGATAATTCCACGCAATGTTATTTGTAGAAAGGTAACGTTCGAGTGGTACCCCTGCATCCACATCCCATTCAATCAAAAATGCTCGTTGGGTTAAAATGGAAAGATAGAGAAGTGACGTAACTGCAGCTAAGCGGTTGCCATAACCAGAATATCCATATTCTTGCTCTTTGCAAGTAAACACAATAAACTTTCGCGGTCTGCGTCCCTCTAAAATATCTTTGTGAAGACTCTTGTATTCTTCTTGCCATTTATGACTGCACGTTTCATTATAACGTTGCCTGTTGGAGTAAAACCCGCCTCGAAACATTTTCGAAACAACACCTTCAATCCATGACCTTTTCAGCTGTTGCATTTTATCGTCTTTGAAGGTGTTAAATCGGGTATTTGCGCTAGACTTTATTCCATCTGATTCCCACGGCCAAGGGTTACGTATTTCTAAAACGGGTAGACAGAATATGTAATGTCAGAGTGCTGGTAAAGACAATATGACGCCTTCTTTGCTAATGGTAAGTTTTTAATGAATCCTGGGTTTGTCCAGTCACTTAAGGGCGCTAACGACCAGTTTGGGAGTTTTTTAAATTGACAGTTGTGTCCGTCGACTCCAACAAGCTGGGGCTGAAACTACCCAGGATCATTAGGCATCGGCGTACAGAAAAAAAGTTTGTTTGGGGGGCTGAACATAATTTGTCCGAATGAACTGGTGCAAAGGTGCAATGAGATGATTCTTTCGTGAAGTCATGTTAATTGCCCATACGATGAGAGCAAGGGCGATCAAAATAGTACAAATATTTTCGGTAAATCGAGTTGAAGATTCTAAAGTACCATAAAAAAGTGAGTTATAAAACGTACTCGGTTGAAATAAAAACAAAATGGCCGCCAAATTAACCTTCATTATCAAATTCCAGTCCCTTAAAAGAACGCAGTGTATAAATATTTGTATTTTCAATAACAGTTATACCATGAAGTAGTACAGAGATCAGATAGAAGGTTAGGCGAGTGGTGGGATCAAAATAAATTAAGGGTGCGTTCGATTAACCGTATTCCGAAATAGGAATACATGGAATGTAAGTTAGATATCCTTCGTTTTTTCGGAGATTCGCATTAAAATTGCCAAACAATTGCTAAAATAATATTTTAAACATTTTTTTTTATCCTTGCTGCTTCGAAACGTGCCAAACATACCGTTTTAGTCATCACTCCACGTATTCTTATTCCGGAATAGGGTCAATCGAACGCGCCCTAAGATATTAAATGACAATATAAATTTTACCATGACTTTAAAAAAGACATATTCGTGCGATATTGGTTTTTCCGTGAAATTTAACGTGTAATTTCCTCGTTAGGTGGTAAATTTCCGCAAAGACTATAACTCAAACAAAACATAACTCAAACAAAACAGTTACAACTAGTACCTTCGTCAGCCCAATTTTCGCTGTGCCTGAAATAAACGATGAATGAGAAGACAACAAGAAAACCCAAGGGGACGATTTGCCACTTTTGTGGTTTGCAGATCCTCGACTGTAGAGTCCAGTGGCTCATAACTAGTGAGAAAAAATGTAATTAATACTTGAAAATATCGAGTGGCCGCAGCAAGGATAAATCATGATAAAATTAAAAAATGCTCTGGTTGGCTAAGAGAACTAAAATGCACAAGTTCTTGTCCCCCTGAACTGCAGTCTTCAACCCGCAAAATGATGAAAAATCAGAATTTTAAAGAAAATAGCATATCTTTTGAAAAAACAAGAAAACAAAAGAGTAAAATTGAGAACCTTGTTAAAAGGAATACTGTACTGTCGGGAGTGAACAAGAGATCCATTGTCCGCATTAGCTGTGATCGTGGTGTATCAAGATTCCTGCCAAAAACCTTCTGATCGCTGCGAAAATTGCCTTTGTCAATGATCAACACGTTTTTGAAAAATCAATGAGATGGTCATGAAACCAATGATTTGCAATTCTGGACACTCTGGCCGCTGTTTTTAAACTTTGTGGGTCCCTTTTTTCGTCGTACCGAATGCCCCCAGTTTCACCGATACATGCTGTAAAGAGGTCTGGTTTTGAGACTAGTGGGGGAGACTTCGGGCAGATTCTGTAGGTAGCGGAAGAAACAAGAGACAACACAAACGAACTCCAAATAAAGACTAATCCCCTTGTGAACAAAATACAAAGTTTTCCCTTACCTTCAGAAAGATCCTAACTTCGAAATCGGGAAGAGTTGTTGAAGCGTTCTTAAAGGGTGATTCAGAGGTTTTGTGACACCTTCGATTTACGGTAGAGATGCAAAAGAGTTATAACTCTTGTCCACTCCCAGGACAATATAGTATTTTTTAAACAAACATTCTTAATTTTGTTCTTTTGTTTTCTTGTTTCTTCACACCACAAACCTTTTATTTAACATTTCTGATTCTCTGATCATTTCACCCTATGAAGACTTGAGTTCAGGCAGTCGAAAGGTTGTGCCTAACTAATTGGTTGTCGAAACAAAGGGTCTTTTGTTCCAGGGGTTGGCACATTTGAATAACAAAAACAATGTTTGTAAATAGATATCTTCCCTATATTACGCTGACCAATTAGAAACACAGTGTACATGAAAATTAGCTATTTACAATATCGATAAGCTAATAAAAGTATCATAAAGTTGTAAGATTAGAAAGCAAAAACAAAATAGAAGTAAAAGTAAAAACATATTGTAATTCAACTTGACCAACTTCTTTTAAGGAGTGTATCACGCGTTGGGGGCTTAAGCATTAATTAACGTTGTTGAGAAGTGGCTCTATATCATGGCAAGAAATATCTAATTAACTTTTACAATTTTGGATATCTTGTTAATCAGGAGGCTTGTAAATGGAAAATATTGCTAAAAATCCGAAGCTCTGGATTCAAATCCAGTCTTCAGGAGATGTTTTTTTCTCTCAGCTCATTTGCTCATATTGTATCTTCAAAATTGACATTAATAATTCATGAGCGCAATATCCCATCAGGTGAGAGAATATCAATCACATTCATGCATCTGCATAGCCGATATAGAATGGTCTTCATGAAAAGGCCGGTGGGTTTTGATTTCATTCCCGAGGGAAATCGGTGTAGATTACAAAACAATTAAAATATCTTCGAGCTTTTTATTAAAATACGATTACCGCGATCTTTATGATAAGATCACGGCAATAAACGTGTAACAAGACGCCTCGTGGCGTTTACGTAGGATGCTGCTGTTTGTGTAAAATGTGCAGGTTGGCTGCAAATGTCACGGATCCCTGAAGCCAACTGAGAATCTCAGAGGGACGTGGTAAAAGCGCTATTAAAGGAAGGTTAAGTGTGACGAGAATCGACCTTTGAAATTTCAAGCGTTTTCATGGGCACTAGCGACTAGCCAATCACTTCTTCAAAAACTTGACCTTTACCTTCAGGCCACGCGCACATAAATTTCATAACAGTACTCCCGTAGCGAAAATTTCAATCACAAAGGGCAGATAAATTAAACTCGGCTGTCATATAACTTCAGTAACAAAACAGTTTTTCCGTATTTCAGTTTTTCATTCCTGTGAGGTTTTAGTTTTCTTACCTCGTTAACCGACTCCAAGCATATACACGAATCAATCGTATCTGTATGTGCTCACATTCAATAAAAATAACAATTTTAGTTACACTTATTTACGGAAGGAACCGGAAATAAAAGCAAGAGGTGTAATATTCTTGCGTTCATCGCTGTACTATCGCACTTGATCGACAAAACTCGATTTCAAAGGAGGCTTAGAATGCTGCTCAGCTCTTGGAGTAGACGAAGATCACTTGAGGAAAGCTATTTTCAGCGAATTCAGTCTGAGAACGCAGTAATTCGAAGAAGGGAAGTGTTGTGTGTGTATGTCTGTGTTGGGAAGTCCGTGTCGGCTTTTCTCATTACCGTTCGCAAGAAAATAAAAAGAGACATGCATTTGTATATGTCCTACTGTACAATGACAGTATCAAGCCAAGAGCTTCGCGACAGGCACGTGGCTAATTACCATATCTGACCACTATGAAAACGACACACAAGCGAATTTTGAACGTGGTCTGCCTTAGGCATTCCACGTAAAAATGCGACCCAGCAAAATAACATGAATCATATAAGTTGCATACCTTAAAGCAAGAAAAACACTTTGGAAACAAGACGCCTGTTGGCGTTTACGTCGGATGCACTATTTGATGGAAAGATTAGTTTTGATGACTTTACTGTAGTGAGATTTTGTTCGTATTTGCGACTAGTTTGCAAGTCGAGTTTTCCGCATTTTAATGGAAAATAATCTAAAGAGTCTCCATATTTGTTTCAAACTTGCAGCCGTCAA
>NC_090869.1:18750499-18767999 GCF_036669935.1 Montipora foliosa | reverse complement strand
CATGACAGAGGCAGTTACGTGTGACATGGCTTCTTATGATTGGTTAAAATTGGCGGCCCTTTGTTTGTTTGGCGCCCAAAGTGTATCTAAAAATAAATCCATTTGTGACCGCAAAGCGATAGATCAACGCTTGTGTCTAATTCACTCTCCGATTCACATTACTTGGAGTGGGCGTCACAAAGTGACCCATGAACCATGGCCTCAACTAGAATCATAACTAAAAGGTAATAATGAAGTCCTTAATTAAGGTTAAGGAGACACCTTGTGACACATTGTGACGTGTATCCAAAGTACTGTGAATGTTATTATGCAGCTCAGTTGTATGGAACATGTATGATTCAGTAGCACAAGGACAAAAAAGACACCAATGAAAACGTCAAGCTCTTCCATTTGAGTATGTTAGTCGTGTCGCAAAGAAAAACCAGCCCTAAAGGTTTCCTTGGGGTTAAGGCTGGGTTTGCTCATGAATTTCATCATCAAGTCGAGTGAGCTCGGCAACCTTTTTTTACTCTTTCGCTCCATTTTCCATTGCGGTTCGTCAAAGCTGGTGGTTGTTTTTACCAGACAGCCAGTATCCTCCTTCCAATACACGTCGAAGTAGCAATGACTTTTCAATAGCAAGGTAGTTGCTTTTCTTATCACTTCTGTAGGATTGCTAAAGACGCTTTGTTGTCTTGATGAGTTAAAACAAACGCAGTAGCTATCTGTTCCTTTTTCTGAATCTTTTGTGATGAATGTTTTTCTTGAAAGGATTGCGCACTTGCTTTTACGTGACAAATAAAAATAAATCGTCATGATGCCACAAAAAGTGTGGCAAATCAAACCCTGAAAAGTTACTTTTTGTCCACCATTTTCTTTTCATATTCACTTGTCCAACCTCGTCCCCAGGGCGCTTTTCGAAAAGCGCCCTGGGGACGTCACGTATTGAAAGTTGGAGCAAAATGTTTTCTTGTGGATGTGGAGGTGGAGGTGGATGTGGAGATGATGGCGTTGTAAAATAAAACTGAAATTATAAATAAATTCTCTTTTCCGGCTTAATGTTCTTTATCTTTGGGAACAACTCAACCGTGAGGGCTGTGTCACGAGAATTTTTCACATTCAGCTTCTGGGATCAAGCAAAATGTAAAAAAACACTTAACCACTTGAAACAGTAAATTGATGTTTGAATAAAACATGAAATATGCAGGGATGGGCAAAATTGAAGAAGATTGAAATGGGTTGCGCCAGATCGGAGTGTTTGAAAACATTTCAGCTAACAGTTTTTCAACGTTTATCTTTGTTGTTTGGAACTTCAATTATGACCGTATGCTCGGCGGACATTTTTATGCCACCAAGCTTTGAGTTTTGATGTTTAAAAGTAATTTGTAGGTTGACGTTAAAGGGAAACGGTCAGCTGTTGCACATGCGCACTGAACACCATTTTTAGCTACTTCGTTGGTCAAGTTTGGAAAGGTTCATTTAAAAGGATGACCAAGTCGGCAGAACACGTTCCTTTAGTTCCTTAGCTTGTATTGATCCGAACAGTTCAAAATGACTCTCACCTTTTCACATAAATAATCACGTAGGAATGAATTAAACATTCAAAACAGCTTTTCAGTTATACCCTTAAAATCGAAAGAAAACCCGAGAGGATTAACACAGAATTTCAGGCAGGTAAAGTCCACGCTCAAAATTTGATTTCGGGTTGAGGTAGACTCCTCAAGACTAGCAGTTACCTAGTGTCCAGGTAGGCACGGTCACAACGTTGAGCATGTTGATGGCGCAAGGGCGAGTATTTGGTGGAACTACACAAAATCAAATGCGATACTTTGATACCGCCCTCTTAAAGCATGCATGGTCACAAGACCAACCAAATCCTGGTTTTCTTTTTCTCAAAAAAGCGTTTGGAAGTAGGGGATCCAGAAAGAAAATGATTATAGCAACAATCAATAACAGTTTTTCAACGTTTAGCTTTGTTGCTTGTAACTACGTGGTCAATAACAGAAGAAGAAGTATGTATGTAGGGGAATAGCCCGAGTTCGAGGTCATTTATGGTTCTCATTTCTATGCTCATTTCGGGCCATCTTGGCACATATTGTCCCGAACGTCAATGTTTCCGCTGAGTGAAACGTGAGTGCAGCCGCTGTCTTTCCAAAAGTACTTCCTCTGGACAAAATGAGAAAAGTGCACTCAGACAACAATAAATGGTCCACAATTATATCCAACATACTTTCCACGGATTCCGAACGTGTCAGCATTCTCAAACGTGTTATGTGTCGCGGAGTTATCATTTGGGTGACTGTATTTGGGGAGTAATTCTCGATTGCAAACTTTTTAACTTTAATATCGTCCGTTGCAAGAAACCATCGTATCCTTTTTTCCATGAAACGTGTTTGATTTCGTGTCGAAATTGCTTCACTTAACGCCTGAGCGCAATTAAAGAAATCTTTATAATTGACGCCATTATACGGCAAGCTCTTTCCAAAGGATATGTCGCCCATTCTAACTTGTATCCCAATCTTAAAAGCCGATCTTTCAAGACTAAGTGAATTCCGCGTTGATTCAAGCCGTTCTTCTAATGTGCGTGTCTTTTGAAAGAGAAATTCAAAAGCACAGCCTACAAAATTGTAAAAAGTTCCACTGGAACTGATTCCCAATTCGATGGCATGATTTTTCAATAATTCGTTTTTCAATAAAACATCGACAAAATACCACATTCCCATTATCTTTTCAACGGGGCGGTCAAAGAACGCCTGTAAATCAGTTTTCTTTAGCCAAGCTGCCAACTTTGCTTTGGAATCGATTACGTTAAACGTGCCATTTCTTTTTGGGCGGTATTTGCCCCAAAGATGCTTCCTCGTCTTAAGTTCTTGTAGCTCCTTGACAGGATAATTCCACGCAATGTTATTAGTAGAAAGGTGATGTTCGAGTGGTACCCCTGCATTACTATTCCATTCAATCAAAAATGCTCGTTGGGTTAAAATGGAAAGATAGAGAAGCGACGTAAGTGCTGCTAAGCGGTTACCATAACCAGAACATCCATATTCTTGCTCTTTGCAAGTAAACACAATAAACTTTCGCGGTCTGCGTCCCTCTAAAATATCTTTGTGAAGACTCTTGTATTCTTTTTGCCATTTATGACTGCACGTTTCATTATAACGTTGCCTGTCGGAGTAAAGCCTAGGAAGCATTTTCGAAACCACACCTTCTATCCACGAACCTTTCCCTTGTTGCATTTTATCTTCATCAAGGGTGTTAGCTTTTATATTAGGTCCGCCTACTGCGCTTTTGCCGTCAATGCCAGCATCTTTTGCGTGAAATTTCATTCCACCCAATTCCCACGGCAAAGGCTTACGTATTTCTAAAATAGGAAGAGAGAATATTTAATGTCAGAGTAAAGTTGGCGTGTATCTCTTCTTTGCCAATGGTAAGTTCCCAATGAATCCTGGGTAGTTCCAGACCTTTAAAGGCGCTAACGACCAGTAATTGCAGTTAAATCCGTCTTCTCCAAAAGGGACTGAAAATACCCAGGATTCATTAGGAAAATAACACAAACAGCGGTGATAAACATTGTATTCAAACGCATTTTTTATAAAACTTGACGTTTCGTATGCTAGTCAACATATATTTTAAAAAGTGACCGTTACAATTTTTGAAAACTATATATATCGTAAACATTAGGGGCCTGGAACCAGGGGTTTGTTCATTCAAGAGCTAAAGCCTTCCCTTAATATCAATATTAGTAGCGAGAAGTTATTGCTGCTTTAGCTATTACTCCTCATTATGTCTAGACACGTACTGCTGCAGATCATTTTTCTCAGTCTAGGAGGTTTCAGATCCCTAATGTTTAGAAAAATTGTAACGGTCACTTTTGAAAATGTATGTTGACTAGCATACGAAACGTCAACTTTTACAAAAAATGCGTTTGAATACAATGTTTATCACCGCTGTTTGTGTTATTTTCTTAATCAAGCTATGATGGCTTAGAACAAGAGTTTATTCGTTAGGAACCTACCTTTGGCACAGGCAAAGGCTCCAGCCCAAATCTGAAGTTCAGGATTTGTCTTTGATTTCGATCTTTTATTTTAGTTTCAAGTCGCGACTGGCTTCCTGTGCATTCCCCAACTTTACTTTATCGATTCATTCAATTGCCCATATTTGTTATTGTTTAAATTCAACTTTGAATTCTTGCATCAACTATATAAATCATGGTAATTTTTGAAATTTATGAATCGGTTTTATCATAGTTACATGTAATAAATATAAGGAGATGGTTATGAAACTCGGCAAATTTTTTTCGTTTGTGTTTTTGTTCGCTGTTTTGGCCCTGGCCATACACAAACCACACTCTTTTTCGAGAAGATAGCCAATCAAAAGTTTCGATTAATTTAGTCAAAACTCAGGCCCCGTCCACACGTATCCGGAAATTTGTGAAAACGCCAATTTTTTTTTTTACGAATACGGCTTGCGTCCACACGTATCCAGCGTATTTTCCGGCCGTATCCGGAAATTTTTGAAAACGCTTTCCAGAGTGGAAATTTTTTTATCCGATACGAATATGTATACGTGTGGACGGTCGTATCCAGTCGTAACCTTTGATTTCAAGTCCCGACTAGCTTTCTAATATGCATTCCCAAGCTTCAATTTTTTATTTCTGAATCGCGCACATTTCTTGTTATTTTAATTTTTGTAGCAACTCAAGTTATTCTGGAAATTAATCAATCGATGCTACCAGCCTCTATATCAAAAGCCCAAGAGTGGGATTGCGACTTTTAAACGAGGCTGACCGATATTGCACCGTGGCAACGCGTGGCCTACATAGCAACGGGGGCAAAAATTGGAAACAACTATGTTTTCAAAGCATTTTTTTCTGTTTACAATGCAAAAGCTTGGCGGAAGCGAGGAAGAAAAGGTTCCTGGCTCCTGACAGTCGAGACACTTCTTTGAAATGACGTCTTTAGCGCACATTGAATACTGCCAGATTAGCCAAAAGAGGTAAATTAAATCTTTCATCTTTGAAAAAGCTATGCAATTCAAAGAAGATCTCACCACCAGACGCGTGAACGTTAAATTTCTCTTGGAAAACCGATATCGCACTCATCACTTCGCAATTCGTGCGATATTGGTTTTTCCGTGAAATTTAACGTGTAATTTCCTCGTTAGGTGGAAAATTTCCACATAGAATATTCATAACTCAAACAAAACAGTTACAACTAGTACCTTCGTCAGCCCAATTTTCGCTGTGCCTGAAATAAACGATGAATGAGAAGACAACAAGAAAACCCAAGGGGACGATTTGCCACTTTTGTGGTTTGCAGATCCTCGACTGTAGAGTCCAGTGGCTCATAACTAGCGAGAAAAATACTTGAAAATATCGAGTGGCCGAAGCCAGGATGAATCATGATAAAATTAAAAAATGCTCTGGTTGGCTAAGAGAACTAAAACGCACAAGTTCTTGTTCCCCTGAACTGCAGTCTTCAACCCGCAAAATGATGAAAAATCAGAATTTTAAAGAAAATAGCATATGTTTTGAAAAAACAAGAAAACAAAAGAGTAAAATTGAGAACCTTGTTAAAAGGAATACTGTACTGTCGGGAATAAACAAGAGATTCATTGTCCACATTAGCTGTGATCTAGCCTGTGTACAGCCGCCCGCTCTCCGAAAGAAAAAATTTGAGCGTCTGTGATTTACCGTTAATAATCGTGTTCCGTATCACGTGATTTTTCCTGGAATGCGTGGAAAATGATTTGATTGGTTATTACCCATCGATCATTACATCATTGAAACAACGAGTTTTGATTGGCTTTTATTTTTATTTCTCCACATCAACACCGTGAGAACTACCGTGAGAGATTTTACGATGAGTTCGTGTGTACTTTGAGCACGGTACAAAATACGAATGAAAATCTTTTTGATTGTCAAAGAGGTTTTTCTTTTAAAGTACGAGCGGAATTGTTATCTATGGAGTGTAAAGTGGAAATCGATTCGACGTACATTTGTAGGAATTGTTGTCAGCGCAAAAGAAACGAAAGCGCTCTTCACGAGGTGAATATAGCACTATTCAAAAGATTGTCCACTCGAAAACGTCTCCCGCTATTCCTTACCAGTCAATGTAATCCCAACGCCTTGCTCGGACCAGCCTAGCCATTCTCAAGCACAATCTACAAAGCGTGATGCCGTGGAAGATTTGAGATGTGAACACACCGAGGCAAATAACAGCTCATAGGCAACGATCTGTGCTGTTCTGAAGATCAGAGCCGTACCTTGGTTGGAAGACTTGGAAATACATCCTTTCCTTTAAAGAGTGCTTCTATGCTATAAAGCCAAGGTATCTTAAAACTATCGGAGACGCTCTTTGATGCACGTTTGAAATCTACCTCATTGACCACCATTTTGAGAATTTAGCTCCAACGAAATATGAGCCACGCAAATTTTGGTCAGCGTAGATCACTTAATAATTTATGCAAAATTATTCCGGAAGACGATTACTAACGGTAAATCACAGACGCTCCTCTCCGATTGTTTTTTTTTCGGAGAGCGGGCGACTGTTCACAGGCTACTGTGATCGTGGTGTATCAAGATTCCGGCCAAAAACCTTCTGATCTCTGCGAAAATTGCCTTTGTCAATGATCAACACGTTTTTGAAAAATCAATGGCATGGTCATGAAACCAATAATTCGCAATACTGGACCCTTTGGCCGCTGTTTTTAAACTTTGTGGGTCCCTTTTTTCCTCGTACCGAATGCCCCCAGTTTCACCGATACATGCTTTAAAGAGGTCTGGTTGTGAGACTAGTGGGGGAGACTTCGGGCAGATTCTGTAGGTAGCGGAAGAAACAAGAGACAACACAAACGAACTCCAAATAAAGACTAATCCCCTTGTGAACAAAATACAAAGTTTTCCCTTACCTTCAGAAAGATCCTAACTTCGAAATCGGGAAGAGTTGTTGAAGCGTTCTTAAAGGGTGATTCAGAGGTCTCGTGACACCTTCGATTTACGGTAGAGATGCAAAAGAGTTATAACTCTTGTCCACTCCCAGGACAATATAGTATTTTTTAAACAAAGATTCTTAATTTTGTTCTTTTGTTTTCTTGTTTCTTCACACCACAAACCTTTTATTTAACATTTCTGATTCTCTGATCATTTCACCCTATGAAGACTGAAAGGTTGTGCCTTTTGCCAGATAACGTTTTTTAGTTCTATGATAATACTGTAAAATAAGTACTATACATCAAAATTGCAATATTATCTCAGTACAAGCTTTGAAGTACGTAGAATCAGTGACAATGTGAAGACAAAGAGATGTCACTAAATTGGGATCTTTGTATTATTTGCCAATGCACTACTCGTGGAGCTTTAACATATCCCATGAAATCCCACTCATTCGACAGCAATGTTTTACAGTAACTTTCTTACCAACTTAACCCACTTTAAGGACCTGAATTCTCTGCCAGTGGAACTGAAGATTAATACTGATACCAAAACAACTGATGACCTTATTAAGAACAACGCCAAATCATGGCATCAGTCCTGCTACTTAAAATTTAGCTCGTCCAAGCCGAAAAAAAGCTCAAAAGAAAAAAAGCCCACCATCCGATGCCCTTGAAAACCCACATCTTATATCCAATAAACGTCGTAAAGTGGTAGAAAGTGATGAAAATAGGTGTTTATTTTGTGGCGAGGGAAACAAGCTTGGTGTACTTCATGGCTTCTCCACAATTGAAGGGGACAGAAATCTTCGCCGAATTGTCACAGATTTGCAAGACTTCGAACTGTTGGCAAAAATATCTGGGGGAGACCTGATTGCTGTTAACTACACTTGTAGGTCTATGTAGGCCAGAAACAATTATAGCACGACAAGCACTCTAATGTTTTCATTTGCTCAAATTGGAGTTTAAACCAGTCAGAGAGTGAGTAAGAATCTAGAGATTGTTAGCATCATGTCAAAAAAACAGAATTTTTATCGGTTTTGTATGCCTAAGAAACACAGCGATTAGAAAAAAATGGCTCCCAATCAGTCTTGCAAAGCATCATGGACCTTCATTTGTTTACCCGACAATAAATATCAAATGTGGCATCAACGCTGCTTGACTTATTTTTCTTGCGTGTAAGTAGTTTTGACGAGCTTTCAATAATACTTTTCCTTGAAACCACATTTTCCCTAATATGCTTGGTAACCAGGTAATGTCAATTTTGTTTATATTTAATTTATTTGCTGCACCAGCAAAGGAAAAAAAGAGTCAGTTGGGCAACGGTCCTAAAAATGTTCAGTATACTCTAAGGCAGCTGTGTGCCAAATTTGGTGCTTTTGTCCGCTCTGTATAGATCCGGTCAATTTTCTGCACTTAGCCACCCGACTAATTGGCTGTCGAAACAAAGGGTCTTTTGTTCCAGGGGTTGGCACATTTGAATAACAAAAACAATGTTTGTAAATAGATATCTTCCCTATATTACGCTGACCAATTAGAAACACAGTGTACATGAAAATTAGCTATTTACAATATCGATAATCGTATAAAAATAACAACTTTCTTTAATTTTCCAGACATATTTCGACGGTACATCCGTCATCTTCAGTGTTACATATTTTGAAATCGCCGTTGAATTTAAAGCGCGCGCGATCTTACAAACTTCGTTACATTGCGTTGTCAATATTGCGTATTAAATCAAAACAGTACAAAACAAACATTTTTAAATGAGTGACGCTTAGTTCCTTACAGGGAGAGAGTCAGGTTAATGTGTTTCACCTGCTGGTTGAGATCGGGCTTCTCCCATTTTATATACATGGATTCCTTAAGCTTCACTTGGTACTTAGCGGCTGCAGAGTCCAGGATCTCAAAGCAATCCGGTGTGCAGGATGCCTTACAAAACTCTGAACTCTGCAGATGTTTAAAAACGTTCGAAGATCTGTCTGAAAGTAAGTGCTCGCGCACTCGTGTGGAGAAGTGTCGGCTGGTTTCACCAACATAACAAGCATTACAACTTGCATACGAAAATTTATAGACCACACGCGTGCGAAGCCCTACAGGGACAGCATCTTTTACATTAAAAAGATTCCTGACTTTGAAAGTAGTGAAGACTAACCTTATATCAATAGGTTTACATAACCGATTAACAAGTTTGCGTATACTCCTCTGTGCCGTGACTGAGAAGTGCCCAACGTAAGGGATTTTAAAGAAAAACTTAGGTGTTTCCTGGGGCTCGATTCCTGAATGAGACTGTGTTTTCCCTCCCTTGACTGCTGTCTGAATATATTTAGAAATATATTTGTTGATAAGGTTCTCAGGGAAGAGATTCCTCCGCAGAATGACAGACAATTTTTGAAGGTCAATGTGGAACCCCATCCAAGTGTTGTTTATCTTAAAAGTTCTATCAATCAAGGTTTTGATTAACCCCAATTTGTAGGTAAAGGGGCAAAAACTGGTGAGCAAACCTGTGAAAGTTTTTTTCCGGTAAACGGTGGTTACACTTTGGTGCGGGTCAGTGTTATTGATTAGAACATCTAGGAAAGGTAGAACATGGTCAGCTTCCCGTTCCATTGTAAAGCGTATATTGGGGTGTTGATTGTTGATGTAATTGAAGAAAAGGGTTGCATCCCGTTCAGAGCGGAAAAGGCAAAATGTATCGTCCACGTAGCGACGATAGAATAAGACCTCTGAATCCCCGTATTGATCCAACCATATATTCTCATGGTGACCCATAAAGAGATTGGCGAGAACAGGGGCAAGGGGGGACCCCATGGCTACACCATCCAGAGTTCAGAGTTTTGTAAGGCATCCTGCACACCGGATTGCTTTGAGATCCTGGACTCTGCAGCCACTAAGTACCAAGTGAAGCTTAAGGAATCCATGTATATAAAATGGGAGAAGCCCGATCTCAACCAGCAGGTGAAACACATTAACCTGACTCTCTCCCTGTAAGGAACTAAGCGTCACTCATTTAAAAATGTTTGTTTTGTACTGTTTTGATTTAATACGCAATATTGACAACGCAATGTAACGAAGTTTGTAAGATCGCGCGCGCTTTAAATTCAACGGCGATTTCAAAATATGTAACACTGAAGATGACGGATGTACCGTCGAAACACATCTGGAAAATTAAAGAAAGTTGTTATTTTTATATGACTATCTATATTGTTGCTGCTATCTAGACCTTTTGGATCAATATCGATAAGCTAATAAAAGTAACATAAGTTGTAGGATTAGAGAGCAAAAACAAAATAGAAGTAAAAGTAAAAACATATTATAATTCAACTTGACCAACTTTCTTTTAAGAAGTGTATCACGCGTTGGGGGCTTAAGCATTAATTAACGTTGTTGAGCAGTGGCTCTATATCATGGCAAGAAATATCTAATTAACTTTTACAATTTTGGATATCTTGCTAATCAGGAGGCTTGTAAATGGAAACTATTGCTAAAAATCCGAAGCTCTGGATTCAAATCCAGTCTTCAGGAGATGTTTTTTTCTCTCAGCTCATTTGCTCATATTGTATCTTCAAAATTAACATTAATAATTCATGAGCGCAATATCTCATCAGATGAGAGAATATCAATCACATTCATGCATCTGCATAGCCGATATAGAATGGTCTTCATGAAAAGGCCGATGGTTTTTGATTTCAGTCTCGAGGAAAATCGGTGTAGATTACAAAACAATTAAAATATCTTCGAGTTTTTTATTAAAATACGATTACCGAAGTCTTTATGATAAGATCACGGCAATAAACGTGTAACAAGACGCCTCGTGGCGCTTACGTAGGATGCTGCTGTTTGTGTAAAATGTGCAGGTTGGCTGCAAATGTCACGGATCCCTGAAGCCAACTGAGAATCTCAGAGGGACGTGGTGAAAGCGCTATTAAAGGAAGGTTAAATGTGATGAGAATCGACCTTTGCAATTTCAAGCGTTTTCATGGGCACTAGCGACTAGCCAATCACTTCTTCAAAAACTCGACCTTTACCTTCAGGCCACGCGCGCATAAATTCCATAACAGTACTCCCGTAGTGAAAATTTCAATCACAAAGGCCAGATAAATTAAACTCGGCTGTCATATAACTTCAGTAACAAAACAGTTTTCCTTATTTCAGTTTTTCATTCCTGTGAAGTTTTAGTTTTCTTACCTCGTTAACCGACTTCAAGCATTTACACGAATCAATCGTATCTGTATGTACTCACATTCAAAAAAAAACAATTTTAGTTACATTTATTTACGGCAAGAACCGGAAATAAATGCAAGAGGTGTAATATTCTTGCGTTGATCGCTGTTCTATCGCGCTTGATCGACAAAAATCGATTTCAAAGGAAGCTTAGGTTGCTACTCATCTCTTAGAGTAGACGAAGATCTCTTGAATTCAGTCTGAGAATGAAGTAATTCGAAGAAGGGAAGTGTTGTGTGTGTGTGTCTGTGTTGGGAAGTCCGTGTCGGCTTTTCTCATTACCGTTCGAAAGAAAATAAAAAGAGACATGCATTTGTATATGTCCTACTGTACAATGACAGTATCAAGCCAAGAGCTTCGTGACAGACACGTGCCTAATTACCATATCTGACCATTATGAAAACGACACACAAGCGAATTTTGAACGTGGTCTGCCTTAGGCATTCCACGTAAAAATGCGACCCAGCGAAATAACATGAATCATATAAGTTGCATACCTTAAAGCAAGAAAACACTTTAGAAACTAGACGCCTGTTGGCGTTTACGTGGGATGCACTATTTGATGGAAAGATTAGTTTTGATGACTTTACTGTAGTGAGATTTTGTTCGTATTTGCGACTAGTTTGCGAGTCGAGTTTTCCGCATTTTAATGGAAAATAATCTAAAGAGTCTCCATATTTGTTTCAAACTTGCAGCCGTCAAAATTAGAGATTTCAAATGAATTTTTGTTGAAAGATCTCAACAATCAATTTGTTGCAAGTTTAAACGAACAAAGGGGTGCAATTGCGATTAAAGAGCGTAACGCGCGAATTATTTTACTCTAAAGTATATTCACCTCAAGAAAGATCATACATGTTATAATGCTAACTGTTTATTCAAGAAAACTTAACTTATTCAACTTATTAACTTATTCAAGAAAACTCAAGCTAAGCAGATGAAATAATGAATTGTTGATTCGAGGATTTGTTTTCATTGAATAATTTTGTAGATTGGAAAAGGTTTTGTTGAGAATGACTGATCGAATCGCTTCGGACCATGAGCTCTTTTCAGAGCCTTCATTGCGCCCCAGCGAGGTATTTCTTTCTGACAACGCGAAGGCGTTCGACAGGACGGGATAATCTCTTGCCATCGCGGGAAACGAAGGTGACTTAGACAGTAATAATCGGAAATTCAGTTGCACGATCCGACTTCGCCTTCGATTTGCGTTGATAGTCCGTTCCACGTACGGGGATAGGCCAGCATCGTGTAGTTCTTGGTCGCTGATGTCCATTGGTGTCTACTGGATCTGTACTGGTAGGTTTGGGAACAGGAAACGGACCACGTCGTGGCGAATCACAAGTGATTCCTCATGCTGAAGTGGAACTTTCATTCCTCTTTCAAACACAAGTCCGGTCCGCTCTCTAGCTTCTTCCACTCGTACTGGACCTGGGTTGGGATTTTCAACACCTCTATAGGTGAGCTTTTGGCTCTCATGTATTCTTGCTGCGGTAATAGTAACCTTGCCACTGTACCATGAACAGAGGCCTTCGGTTGCACATTTGCTTGGCAACTATCCGGTCAGCTTGATATGATGCCGAAAACGTCAGGTTTTCTATCGCGGCAGTTTCTAGGCTCTTATAATACTTCTCAGGTGGACGTCTACGTTTCCCCATCTTCATAACGAATCGAATATTGTGGCTAAAAGAAAAAAAAACTGAAGTATATCTAGAGTTGATTGGCAGGCCAAAGGGATGCTAGGGCACCAATAGATATCGTCTATTAGACAAAAGATGTTCAGAGAAAGCGTCGCCATAACTTCAAAAGTTTTCAACGCAATGTTTCCGAATGGATTTTTTTTCCTTCTATCAATTGAAGCTCGTCATGTAACGTCTGCGCCTTCGAAAACTAAACACTCACAATCAGAAGGATGTGTTTATTTACAATACAATCATTTTGCGAGGGTAGGGTTCATTTGACCATCAGGTCATCATTCTGTGTATTCTATATAACTTTTGTCCAAACAATCAAATCTAAAAATTATCTATTCTATAAAGCAAAATGGAAAATGTTAACCGTGCCGTAAAATGTTCCTTGCAAAATATGCTCATATGTGCGATTTTACAACACAAAAGATAAGACAATAGCGCTCTCCATTCATTGTTTAGTTTGTCACCTACATCATGTTAATCGATGCTCTTTCTAAGCGTTCACGCACGATGACGCACGATATCAACTGAAGCTTAAATGTACCGAGAACAATAGGCATTCTGCGCGATGATAAACACCTACAATCAGAAGAATGTGTTTACTTACAACACAATCATTTCGCAAGCGCAGGGTTCGTTTGACCATCAGTTCATCATTCTGTGTGTTCTATATAACTTTTGTCCAAACAAACAAATCTAAAAAGTATCTATTCTATAAAGCAAAATGGGAAATCTTAACGGTGATGTAAAATGGTCCTTGCTAAATATGCTCATATGTGCGATTTTACGACACCAAAATAAGACAATAGCGCTCTCCCTTCATTCTTTAGGTTGTCACCTACATCAAGCTAATGAACGTCGTTGTGCGTTCGGCCTGGCAACCAATGATCAATGCTCTATATTCTATCTAAGCGTTCACGCATGATGACGCACGATATCAACTGGAGCTAAAATGTCCCAGGAACAATAGGCATTCTAGACGATGATTAATTAACGGAGAAAATTAAGTAAACGTTGATTTGTGCTATTGCTCTTATTTTTCAATCATCATATGTAAATACAAACTTGTTTAGTTTTCCTATAGAAAAGACAAGGTTTTTCCATCAATACAGGGTGGTAAAATTAATAGTAAAGATACTAGGTATATTGTCTTGTTTTTTTCTAAAATTCTTTTTTAACGCTATGAAGTCTGCACGTACGCAACAAAATTAAACAATATAACTTCTTGGTTGGGAAAAACCCTGCCGTGACTGTTCAGTGACAGTGAGGATCTTACGTGTGTTATTGTTTACACCAAATGATATATTATCGTTGACAATATGCGCTTCTTTTAATTATTCGTGATAACGTACGGAATAAAGATGCGATGTAAAGCATGTGGAATTCGTCTCCACAAATACTTTCCACACCTCTTGGGCTAAATTTCAGAATACCCCGCAACACTAGCTATTCTGCGTAGCTACTGTAAATGGCTACGCAGAAATGCAATTCTGCAATAGGCCACGTTCGATATCTCAATATTCACATACGGCTACGTACAAGGCGTTTTGTTAAATTTGAATATTATTCTGTTTGGAAATCCACTTGAGACCTGCCGGACAAAGAAAACAGAACTGAGCCGTGAAATCTGACCTTAAAGCCTCGTAGCTCCATAATAGAGTTGGCCGCCTAATACAGCTAATAAATACAACTTTTGTATGAGCGAAAAGTCGGGACTTTGAAAACTGGCCGCTTAATACAGGGCCGTTATATACAGGTTCGACTGTATATCGAACTCGGCCTTTACTTTCGCATCTATTACTCTCGCATCTACAGTTATTAGGTTTAGAACTGATATTTCAGACTGGTTTAGCTTTCAGTTATTGTAGTGCTTATCAACAGTTATTTGGGCCCAAGTAACTTCCCTGAATTATAAATAAGTAACACGGAGTGGACGAGTAGACGGGTAGCCACTTTCCCAAGGACTTGAGTGAATTATAAATAAATTAAAACGGAGTATCCGCGTAGACGCGTAGCCACTTTCCAGAGAACTTCAGTAAATTATGAATAAATTACCACAGAATAGCCGCGTAGACGCGTAGCCATTTTCCAAAGAACTTGAGTGAATTATCAAGAATAACTGACAACTCGAGTTGCCGCGTAGACAACTTGTTGCCGGCTGCACCGTGTAGCTAGAGACGCGGGGAATACTGCAATTGCTCCTTCCCTTGTATTTCATCTATAATTACATGTTCCAGCATTCGGCAAAGTCCCTTTTTGGCTTATGGCTATTTCTGCTTAGGTGACCTCACACACCATAAGGCGTTTTAGAGACATCACTGCCAAGCCGGCCACTTCTGCTGGAGAGAATAGGATAGCCACAACACCGGGGACTACTGACATCCCCTACTCTTATCGAATAGTGTGTGGATTGTTTAACGTCCGACAGAGAACTTATGAACATAGAAGGTATTTGTGAGACGGGGCCTATGGTTTATAGTCCTTATAGTTTGGGTTCACATTCAATAATATTCCGAAGGAATCTTACCTCTCAAGTGCTCTCTTGAAATCGACCGTGCACGCTCTGCAAGCGAAACCCACATACACAATAAACTTTCACAAGCATGTCACCTTTGTCATATTACCTTGCACGTGATTACACGGCGGACCCACTCAAATCGCAGGGTATAAATACTTTCAAGCTATAACATAATGCTTTCATTGTCTGTCACAAGCGGTAAAGGACAATACAAAACATTTGAATAAATGTGAATATTTTTCATGATTACGAGACGCCAGGCAACTTACCTTTATGTATTCGCCTAAAAACAAACAACTGCATACTCAGTTAGCGGGTCACAACCTCGGTAAAAGTCTGTTCAGTAATTTCCGGGTCACAGTAAAATTTCACAGTAGTATTTATATATGGATTGCAATTAGCTGGCTTAGCGTATGGCTTATACGCGTGGTTTGCATGAGTTGAATTGCACTTGGTAAACTCAAAGAGATCGTCAAAGTTAAACTTGTTTATACTAAAAACGATTTTGTAACATGAACTAAAGAAAGATATAACCAAGGCGTTTCAAGTGTAGGCCACTTCGGCTTCCTTAGACGATCTTCGTATTCCATCACAGGCTCCCCACGTCTTTGCCTAAGAGCAAGCCAAGAAGCTCTTCGCTGAACTTTTGCTAACGCCAGTATATCCTCAGATAAGTACGGATTCCAGACCGGGGCAGCGTATTCAAGGACTGAGCGCACAAGACATTTGTACAACGTAGAAAATGCATCCCGATTTGACAAGCCTACTGTTGTGTGAATCAAGCCCAACAATTTGTTGGCTTTATTAACGGTCACGTTAACATTTTCACTCCACGATAAATCCGAAGAGACTATGATACCCAGGTCGTTGACGCAGAACATAGATAGAAACAAAATTGGGCCCAAGATCGTGCCCTGTGTTACAGAAGATCAAGATGAGTAAGTTCCTCGAACAACAACGCGTTGTTTGCGGTCAGTCAAAAAGCTTCTGAACCAACGGAGTAGTGGACCTTCCATCCCGTGGCATTTTAATTTGAGCAAAAGCCGTTCGTGAGGTACGGAGCTAGTCAAACGCTTTTCAGAAATCTAAGAATATAACATCTGATGATTCAGTAGGTCTTGATTTATTTCTTGATAAAGCCCAGTCATCAAAAAAACACAGCAATTGAGTTAGAGTTGATTTTCCTTCAAGAAAATCACTGGTTTGAGTTCTTGGGCCTTCCAGAAGTTTACTACACGATCTTTGGCAATTTTCTCGCTAACTTTATATGCGATGGAGCTGAGTGAAATTTGATGGTAGTTTTCTCTGCAATCTTTTCTACCCCTTTTTGTGGACAGGAACAAATTACCTATTTTCCAGGCGTACGGTACTTCTCCAGCTAGAAATGATCTATTTGAAACTGAACAAAAGGACTGATCGATTTCAATCGCCCATTCTTTTAATTCCCGATGCGTGAGGTGGTCCGGCCCCCGGGACTTGTAAGGATTTAGGTTTCTCAAAAGGCGGGAAACCTCATTTGCGTTACAAAAGATATTTGACAATTTAGAATCGACAACATCAGCGTATGCAGGGAAATTTCCATAATCTTCTAACGGAAACACACTTGGGAAATATAAATTCATACTTTAAGCCATTTCCAAGTCGTCAGTCAGGGTAACGTCATCCGCTTTCAGTGTTGCAGGGAGTGTAAGTTCGTTCGATCCTTTGCGTACGGTGGAAACAAAACTCCAGAATGCATTTGGGTTTCCCAAAGATATTAGATCTTCAGATATTTTGTTGATGTGTTCTCCCTGAGCAGAATTGTAAACTTTCTTTAAAAAATTGTTCAGATCACCGTATACTTTCCAATCTTTTTTGTACTCCAGATCTTTAATTTTGGCTCTCTTGTACGTTTGAGTTAGAGAAACAAATGCATGAGAGGGATATCCTGAAAATTACAACAATGAAATCTAATGACACAGTTGTCTGAGCGCAATTTAAAAGACAACGCAATATCGTCAATGAAACGATAAAGCAAGCTAAGCAGTCCTTATATCTCTGAACTAGTTTTAGTGATCAACAACAAAATCAACGGAATTGGCAGAGGAATTTAACCATCATTTTGCCCCCTCCCCACCCCCCCGGGTCATTTTGCCACCATAGGCACAATAGATTTAGCCAAGCC
>NC_090869.1:18740499-18747999 GCF_036669935.1 Montipora foliosa | reverse complement strand
GAAAGAGATTCCGTGTCAAAGATCCAAATCAAGCAAACAACAAAAGGTTCTATGCGGCACCAAATGGCAAGAGAATCTTGCGGCACCAAATGGCAATATAAAGAATCATCACGACGACACCTTGAATCATCTTAGACCTCCCTAGTATCTTGTGTATTCCTGTGGCGGCAAAAAACATGTAGGGGCAACGGGGATCGCTTGGGTGCAATAACATCCCGCTTTAATCTGACTGTTGTAACGGGAAGACCTCTTCTCATCGATTGGGGACTACTTTCGGCCCAGAAACATCCGATGGGATTATCCCATTTCAAGGCTTGAGCATATCAAGGCAAAAACTATCATTACTGGAGAAACGGCGATCACGAGTTCAGAGATCACCGGTCAATTTTAACCTTTTTCGTCATTGGGTTGACGGCACAGATCTGGAATTGTTTTTGGATTCACCACTGGAAATCGTGACGAGCATGGCATGTGGTACTTTGCGCCGAGTTGTCCAGACACAAGTTCGCTGAACGCGTTGAAAATGAGATTGGAGTAAGAGTGCGAAGTCACCGCTACTCATTAATTGGATGCGCGTTTGATTTTCTCCTCGAAAAGACACTCGCGTTCGAGAGAACATTTTTGTTAGCTCGAGAATCACTAAATTTCAAGCCAAACGTACCGCGTATTGGTATCCACACCAGAATGGGAGATGCGGCTTCCTTCCAACCGGCATCTTTAGATCAAAGAACTTCACATTTTCAAAATTTCTTCACATGCGCGAACCCAAATTTTATTCAAGGACACATCAAGTGGTGCCTGGCCACAGACAATTTGGACGTGAAGCAGTTCGCTTTGCGTACGTAACCCCACAAGGTTGTGTCTCTTTCGCTAAAAGTTGAAAATGTCAATGTTCTCGAACCTACTTTCGAGGGAATGCAAGGGGTGTTACTTGATCATTTCCTCTTGTCGGAATGTGACTTTTTTGTTTTGTCCGATAGCAGTTTCAGTAGAACAACGTTGGGTATGAATTTCCATTCCTTGGAAAAGAGTACGTTTGGATATAAGTGCAAATATATCACGTGACGCAGGTTTTTGGGTTGGTTTTTACAAGTATTAGGAGAATTTACGTACTCAAATTATCCCACAACACAGTTTATTTTTGGGGCTCATTTGCATTAAAATAATGGATGTCCATTTCACTGAAGCATGATACAGTCCCAAGAGTGAATAACTTGTATTGTTTTTTAGGTAATTAACCTCCCAAAAACATATTGCATTATGGGATGGGGGAAATAGCGAATACAGCGACATAATGAGATTCAGCAAGAGTGAATTAGATGAGAGTGTTCTTTTGGTGTGGGTGGGCTCCCCAGCACAGTCACAAATGAATCTATTTTCAGTTGTTATGTCCCTGAAAAACATGACAGAGGCAGTTACGTGTGACATGGCTTCTTATGATTGGTTAAAATTGGCGGCCCTTTGTTTGTTTGGCGCCCAAAGTGTATCTAAAAATAAATCCATTTGTGACCGCAAAGCGATAGATCAACACTTGTGTGTAATTCACTCTCCGATTCACATTACTTGGAGTGGGTGTCACAAAGTGACCCATGAACCATGGCCTCAACCAGAATCATAACTAAAAGGTAATAATGAAGTCCTTAAGCTTAACGAGACACCTGGTGACACATTGTGACGTGTATCCAAAGTACTGTGAATGTTATTATGCAGCTCAGTTGTATGGAACATGTATGATTCAGTAGCACAAGGACAGAAAAGACACCAATGAAAACGTCAAGCTCTTCCATTTGAGTATGTTAGTCGTGTCGCAAAGAAAAACCAGCCCTAAAGGTTTCCTTGGGGTTAAGGCTGGGTTTGCTCATGAATTTCATCATCAAGTCGAGTGAGCTCGGCAAGCTTTTTTTACTCTTTCGCTCCATTTTCCATTGCGGTTCGTCAAAGCTGGTGGTTGTTTTTACCAGACAGCCAGTATCCTCCTTCCAATACACGTCGAAGTAGCAATGATTTTTCAATAGCAAGGTAGTTGCTTTTCTTATCACTTCTGTAGGATTGCTAAAGACGCTTTGTTGTATTGATGAGTCAAAACAAACGCAGTAGCTATCTGTTCCTTTTTCTGAATCTTTTGTGATGAATGTTTTTCTTGAAAAGATTGCGCACTTGCTTTTACGTGACAAATAAAAATAAATCGTCATGATGCCACGAAAAGTGTGGCAAATCAAACCCTGAAAAGTTACTTTTTGTCCACCATTTTCTTTTCATATTCACTTGTCCAACCTCGTCTCCAGAGCGCTTTTCGAAAAGCGCCCTGGGGACGTCACGTATTGTCACGTATTGAAAGTTGGAGCAAAATGTTCTCTTGTGGATGTGGAGGTGGAGGTGGATGTGGAAATGATGGCGTTGTAAAATAAAACTGAAATTATAAATAAATTCTCTTTTCCGGCTTAATGTTCTTTATCTTTGGGAACAACTCAACCGTGAGGGCTGTGTCACGAGAATTTTTCACATTCAGCTTCTGGGATCAAGCAAAACGTAAAAAAACACTTAACCACTTGAAACAGTAAATGGATGTTTGAATAAAACATGAAATATGCAGGGATGGGCAAAATTGAAGAAGATTGAAATGGGTTGCGCCAGATCGGAGTGTTTGAAAACATTTCAGCTAACAGTTTTTCAACGTTTATCTTTGTTGTTTGGAACTTCAATTATGACCGTATGCTCGGCGGACATTTTTATGCCACCAAGCTTTGAGTAGTGATGTTTAAAAGTAATTTGTAGGTTAACGTTAAAGGGAAACGGTCAGCTGTTGCACATGCGCACTGAACACCATTTTTAGCTACTTCGTTGGTCAAGTTTGGAAAGGTTCATTTAAAAGGATGACCAAGTCGGCAGAACACCTTCCTCTAGTTCCCCAGCTTGTATTGATCCGAACAGTTCAAAATTACTCTCACCTTTTCACATAAATAATCACGTAGGAATGAATTAAATGAATAAAAGTATAAACAAAACAGCTTTTCAGTTATACACTTAAAATCGAAAGAAAACCCGAGAGGATTAACACAGAATTTCAGGCAGGTAAAGTCCACGCTCAAAATTTGATTTCGGGTTGAGGTTGACTCCTCAAGAATAGCAGTTACCTAGTGTCCAGTCGGCACGGTCACAACGTTGACCATGTTGAGGAACTACACAAAATCAAATACGATACTTTGACACCGTCCTTTTAAAGCATGCATGGTCACAAGACCAACCAAATCCTGGTTTTCTTTTTTTCAAAAAAGCGTTTAGAAGTAGGGGATCCAGAAAGAAAATGATTATAGCAACAATCAATAACAGTTTTTCAACGTTTAGCTTTGTTGCTTGTAACTACGTGGTCAATAACAGAAGAAGAAGTATGTATGTAGGGGAATAACCCGAGTTCGAGGTCATTTATGGTTCTCATTTCTGTGCTCATTTCGGGCCATCTTGGCACATATTGTCCCGAACGTCAACGTTTCCGCGGAATGAAACGCGAGTGCAGCAGCTGTCTTTCCAAAAGTACTTCCTCTGGACAAAATGAGAAAAGTGCACTCAGACAACAATAAATGGTCCACAATTATATCCAACATACTTTCCACGGATTCCGAACGTGTCAGCATTGTCAAACGTGTTATGTGTTGCGGAGTTATCATTTGGGTGACTGTATTTGCGGAATAGTTCTCGATTGCAAACTTTTTAACCTTAATATCGTCCGTTGCAAGAAACCATCGAATCCTTCTTTTCATAAAACGTGTTTGATTTCGTGTCGAAATTGCTTCACTTAACGCCTGAGCGCAATTAAAGAAATCTTTATAATTGATGTCATTATACTGCAAGCTCTTTCCAAAGGATATGTCGCCCATTCTAACTTGTATCCCAATCTTAAAAGCCGATCTTTCAAGACTAAGTGAATTCCGCGTTGATTCAAGCCGTTCTTCTAATGTGCGTGTCTTTTGAAAGAGAAATTCAAAAGCACAGCCTATAAAACTGTAATACGTTCCTCTGGAACTGATCCCCAATTCGATGGCACGATTTTTCAAGAATTCGTTTTTCAATAAAACATCGACAAAATACCACATTCCCACTACTTTTTCAACAGGTCGGTCAAAGAACGCCCGTAAATCGGTTTTCTTTAGCCAAGCTGCCAACTTTGCTTTGGAACCTATTACGTTAAACGTGCCATTTCTTTTTGGGCCGTATTTGGCCCAAAGATGCTTCCTCGTCTTAAGTTCTTGTAGTTCCTTGACAGGATAATTCCACGCAATGTTATTTGTAGAAAGATAACGTTCGAGTGGTACCCCTGCATCCACATCCCATTCAATCAAAAATGCTCGTTGGGTTAAAATGGAAAGATAGAGAAGTGACGTAAGTGCTGCTAAGCGGTTACCATAACCAGAACATCCATATTCTTGCTCTTTGCAAGTAAACACAATAAACTTTCGCGGTCTGCGTCCCTCTAAAATATCTTTGTGAAGACTCTTGTATTCTTTTTGCCATTTATGACTACACGTTTCTTTATAACGTTGCCTGTCGGAGTAAAGCCTAGGAAGCATTTTCGAAACCACACCTTCTATCCACGAACCCTTCCCTTGTTGAATTTTATGTTCATCGAAGGTGTTAGCTTGTGTATTAGGTCCGCCTACTGCGCTTTTGCCGTCAATGCCAGCATCTTTTGCGTGAAATTTCATTCCACCCAATTCCCACGGCAAAGGCCTACGTATTTCTAAAATAGGAGGAGAGAATATTTAATGTCAGAGTAAAGTTGGCGTGTATCTCTTCTTTGCCAATGGTAAGTTCCCAATGAATCCTGGGTAGTTCCAGTCCTTTAAGAGCGCTCACGACCAGTAATTGCAGTTGTGTCCGTCTTCTCCTAAAGGGACTGAAAATACCCAGGATTCATTAGGAAAATAATATATATATATATATATTTCTTCATTCTACGGTCTATAAAAAATAAGCCTGCATCATTAACTTGATCCCTCTGATTAGCTGATGCGTAAGTTGGTGTTTGCCTGTGAATCGTTAGTCGATCCTTAGGTTTAAGGCTATGAAGGGGTTTAGGCTTTCCCATCCATGATCCCACCCGTGAAAGAATCCCGGGATACTCACGATAGGCCAATTCACTGTCTCGATAGCTGCGTTGCCAGCGTGGTTGTCCTGATGGTGTAGTGGTCATCACACCCTACCGGTATTCAGGGGGACGTGGGTTCAAATCCCGCTCAGGGCAATTCTTCATGTTTTTCATTCGCTATAATTAATCAGTTGATTAACGTGATGGGTTTCATTTCTTCATTCTACGGTATATATGATATATATATATATATATATATATATAATATATATATATATATATATATATATATGTGCCTTTAGCACAGAACCTTCCATCATTCGTTAAAGACACAAGTGATCTAATTAACAAAATTCAGGCTTTAAATGCTGAGAAAGGTCCCCTACCCCCTGGTAGTTTGCTTGTATCTTGGGATGTTGTGGCTATGTTTCCCAACATTGATAATAACCTAGGAATCTCAGCTGTTAGAAAGGCGCTTGATTCTAGGAAAGATAAATTTCCATCTACGGATTGTATAGTCGAAGCCGTTGAGATTTGTCTTCAAATCAATAATTGTCAATTTGCAGATCAAAATTTTATTCAGAAACATGGCACTGCCGATTTGGCAATGGGATTAATTGATGAGAAGGCTAAACTTGGAGGTGCAAGCAAGCCTATGCTTTGGTGGAGGTATAGAGATGATGTGTTTGATCTTTGGACTCTTGGTTTGACGAAACTGCTAGAATTTACGGAGTATATTAATTCACTCTATCCCACCATCAAGTTTGAACTGGTATATTCGGAGAGTAGCCTCAACGTTCTAGATCTTACTTTGCACCTCCAAGATGGGTTTATAATCACTGATATTTATGCTAAGCCAACCGACAGTCATCTTTATTTACCTTTTTCGAGTTCGCACCCATCACATTGTATGCGTGCAATTCCCTATGGGGTGGCTCTTCGAATTAAACGCAATTGTTCTACAGACCAGTTTTTGAACAAGAGATGTGAAGAATATAAAGGATATCTGTGCTCACAAAATTACAGCAAGGAATTAGTGGACAGACAATTTGAAAAAGCATTAAGCAATGAGAGGTCCGAACTCTTAACAAAAAGAGTCAAGCCAAAGAAAAAGGTTTTTCCTCTAGTACTTGACTACAACCCAATTCTTCCAGACATCCAGCAGGTGATTAAAAAACATTCCCACTTACTTAGATTGTCTCCTGAGCTTTTAGAGATTTTTCCATCAAAGTCGATTTTTCCAGCTTACCGCAGAACAAAAAACCTAAAAGAAATCTTAGCTCCATCTAAATTTCGGAACATTGAAGCCAGAAATGAAACCTTGGAAGATGCTCGAGGTTGTTGCAAATGTAACAAAAGATGTGACCTCTGTAAACATTTTTTGATTCAAGAAGAAGGCACCACCGGAAGGCACCACCCCTTCATGAAACCTGGAAACATACCACAATATGTGCATGCAAAGAGCAACCACCCCCCCAGCATTCTGAGACGTATCCCAGAGAGCGTAAACCAGAGATTATCGGATATTTCATCCGATGAATCTGTGTTCAACAAAGCTGCACCACCCTACCAAGCGGCGTTAGACAAAAGCGGATACCAGCACACGTTGAAATTCCACCCAAGGGAAAACAGGAGAAAAAACGCAGGATAAGAAAACGGAACGTTACCTGGTTCAATCCCCCGTTCGATGCGCGAGTCAAGACCAACTTAGCGAAAGAATTCTTGCGGATCATCAATGAGTGTTTCCCAAGGGGCCACGCCCTAAGGCCAATTTTCAATCGTAGTACCCTAAAGCTCTCATACAGTTGCATGCCTAACGTAAAAAGTGTAATAGATTCAAAAAACAAGCGCCTACTACTACAATCAGGAGCAGAAACACGCGAAGAAAGGCTATGCAACTGCAGGAAGAAAGAGGAGTACCCACTCGACAACCAGTGTCTCGCAAAGGGCATTGTGTACCAGGCCTCTGTCACATCTAGCGAGGGGACTGAGCACTATGTAGGGCTCACGGACACGGACTTTAAGGCGAGGTTCGCAAACCACAAGCAATCTTTTAGGACAGAAAAGTACAGTAATCAAACTGAACTAAGCAAATATGTATGGCGCTTAAAGAAAGCAAAAACAGAGTATAAGATCACTTGGAAAATTCTAGGCAGAGCGCGTGCGTATTGTAACACTACAAAAAGATGTAACTTATGCACACTTGAAAAATATTACATAATTTGCCACCCGAAGCTCGCCACACTTAACAAAAGGTCAGAGTTAGTTAGCAGCTGCCGGCATGCAAGTAGGTTTTTACTAAAGAACGTGTAATTAAGAACCAAACAATGTGTAAGCAAGTGTGATGAAAAAATTAACGCATAAATACCGCGTTTATGTAAATAGAATCATAAGATCCTGAAGAGTGGGAGCGCTAC
>NC_090869.1:18725499-18732999 GCF_036669935.1 Montipora foliosa | reverse complement strand
ATGGTCGATGGGTTTTGATTTCAGTCTCGAGGGAAATCGGTGTAGATTACAAAACAATTAAAATATCTTCGAGCTTTTTATTAAAATACGATTACCGAGATCTTTATGATAAGATCACGGCAATAAACGTGTAACAAGACGCCTCGTGGCGTTTACGTAGGATGCTGCTGTTTGTGTAAAATGTGCAGGTTGGCTGCAAATGTCACGGATCCCTGAAGCCAACTGAGAATCTCAGAGGGACGTGGTAAAAGCGCTATTAAAGGAAGGTTAAGTGTGACAAGAATCGACCTTTGCAATTTCAAGCGTTTTCATGGGCACTAGCGACTAGCTTTTCTCATTACCGTTCGCAAGAAAATAAAAAGAGACATGCATTTGTATATGTCCTACTGTACAATGACAGGATCAAGCCAAGAGCTTCGTGACAGGCACTTGGCTAATTACCATATCTGACCATTATGAAAACGACACACAAGCGAATTTTGAACGTGGTCTGCCTTAGGGCATTCCACGTAAAAATGCAAACCAACGAAATAACATGAATCATATAAGTTGCATACCTGACATACCTTAAAGCAAGAAAACACTTTGGAAACAAGACGACTGTTGGCGTTTACGTATTTTTTACGCACTATTTGATGGAAAGATTAGTTTTTGATGACTTTACTGTAATGAGATTTTGTTCGTATTTGCGACTAGTTTGCGAGTCGAGTTTTCCGCTCTTTAATGGAAAATAATCTAAAGAGTCTCCATATTTGTTTCAAACTTGCAGCCGTCAAAATTAGAGATATCAAATGATTTTTTGTTGAAAGATCTCAACAATCAATTTGTTGCAAGTTTAAACGAACAAAAGGGTGCAATTGCGATTAAAGAGCGTAACGCGCGAATTATTTTACTGTAAAGTATATTCACCTCAAGAAAGATCATACATGTTATAATGCTAACTGTTTATTCAAGAAAACTTAACTTATTCAACTTATTAACTTATTCAAGAAAACTTAAGCTAAGCAGATGAAATAATGAATTGTTGATTCGAGGATTTGTTTTCATTGAATAATTTTGTAGATTGGAAAAGGTTTTGTTAAGAATGACTGATCGAATCGCTTCGGACCATGAGCTCTTTTCAGAGCCTTCATTGCGCCCCAGCGAGGTATTTCTTTCTGACAACGCAAAGGCGTTCGACAGGACGGGATAATCTCTTGCCATCGCGGGAAACGAAGGTGACTTAGATAGTAATAATCGGAAATTCAGTTGCACGATCCGACTTCGCCTTCGATTTGCGTTGGTAGTCCGTTCCACGTACGGGGATAGGCCAGCATCGTGTAGTTCTTGGTCGCTGATGTCCATTGGTGTCTACTGGATCTGTACTGGTAGGTTTGGGAACAGGAAACGGACCACGTCGTGGCGAATCACAAGTGATTCCTCATGCTGAAGTGGAGCTTTCATTCCTCTTTTAAACACAAGTCCGGTCCGCTCTCTAGCTTCTTCCACTCGTACTGGACCTGTCGTGGGCTATTTTCAACACCTCTATAGGTGAGCTTTTGGCTCTCATGTATTCTTGCTGCGGTAATAGTAACCTTGCCACTGTACCATGAACAGAGGCCTTCGGTTACACATTTGCTTAGCAACTATCCGCTCAGCTTGATATGATGCCGAAAACGTCAGGTTTTCTATCGCGGCAGTTTCTAGGCTCTTATAATACTTCTCAGGTGGACGTCTACGTTTCCCCAGAGAGTTTATTGGCAGGCCAAAGGGATGCTAGGGCACCAATAGATATCGTCTATTAGACAAAAGATGTTCAGAGAAAGCGTCGCCATAACTTCAAAAGTTTTCAACGCAATGTTTCCGAATGGATTTTTTTTCCTTCTATCAATTGAAGCTCGTCATGTAACGTCTGCGCCTTCGAAAACTAAACACTCACAATCAGAAGGATGTGTTTATTTACAACACAATCATTTTGCGAGCGTAGGGTTCATTTGACCATCAGGTCATCATTCTGTGTATTCTATATAACTTTTGTCCAAACAATCAAATCTAAAAATTATCTATTCTATAAAGCAAAATGGAAAATGTTAACCGTGCCGTAAAATGTTCCTTGCGAAATATGCTCATATGTGCGACTTTACAACACAAAAGATAAGACAATAGCGCTCTCCATTCATTGTTTAGTTTGTCACCTACATCATGTTAATCGATGCTCTTTCTAAGCGTTCACGCACGATGACGCACGATATCAACTGAAGCTTAAGTGTCCCGAGAACAATAGGCATTCTGCGCGATGATAAACACCTACAATCAGAAGAATGTGTTTACTTACAACACAATCATTTCGCGAGCGCAGGGTTCGTTTGACCATCAGTTCATCATTCTGTGTGTTCTATATAACTTTTGTCCAAACAAACAAATCTAAAAAGTATCTATTCTATAAAGGAAAACGGAAAATCTTAACCGTGATGTGAAATGTTCCTTGCTAAATATGCTCATATGTGCGATTTTACGACACAAAAAATAAGACAACAGCGCTCTCCCTTCATTCTTTAGTTTGTCACCTACATCAAGCTAATGAACGTCGTTGTGCGTTCGGCCTGGCAACCAATGATCAATGCTCTATCTTCTATGCAAGCGTTCACGCATGATGACGCACGATATCAACTGGAGCTAAAATGTCCCAGAACAATAGGCATTCTAGACGATGATTAAATAACGGAGAAAATTAAGTAAACGTTGATTTGTGCTATTGCTCTTATTTTTCAATCATCATATGTAAATACAAACTTGTTTAGTTTTCCTATAGAAAAGACAAGGTTTTTCCATCAATACAGGGTGGTAAAATTAATAGTAAAGATACTAGGTATATTGTCTTGTTTTTTTCTAAAATTCTTTTTTAACACTATGAAGTCTGCACGTACGCAACAAAATTAAACAATATAACTTCTTGGTTGGGAAAAACCCTGCCGTGACTGTTCAGTGACAGTGAGGGTCTTACGTGTTATTGTTTACACCAAATGATATATTATCGTTGATAATATGCGCTTCTTTAAATTATTCGTGATAACGTACGTAATAAAGATGCCACGTAAAGCATGTGGAATTCGTCTCCACAAATACTTTCCACTCCTCTTGCAGAATACCCCGCAACACTAGCTATTCTGCGTAGCTATTGTAAATGGCTACGCAGAAATGCAATTCTGCAATAGGCCACGTTCGATATCTCAATATTCACATACGGCTACGTACAAGGCGTTTTGTTAAATTTGAATATTATTCTGTTTGGAAATCCACTTGAGACTTGCCGGACAAAGAAAAGAGAACTGAGCCGTGAAATCTGACCATAAAGCCTCGTAGCTCCATAATAGAGTTGGCCGCCTAATACAGCTAATAAATACAACGTTTGTATGAGCGAAAAGTCGGGACTTTGAAAACTGGCCGCTTAATAGAGGGTGGCCGCTTAACATAGGGCCGTTATATACAGATTCGACTGTATATCGAACTCGGCTTATTACTCTTGCATCTACAGTTTAGGTTCAGGGAGTGATATTTCAGACTGGTTTAGCTTTCAGTTATTGTAGTGCTTATCAACAGTTATTTGGACTCAAGTAACTTCCCTAAATTATAAATAAGTACAACAGAGTGACCGAGTAGACGGGTAGCCACTTTCCCAAGGACTTGAGTGAATTATAAATAAATTAAAACGGAGTATCCGCGTAGACGCGTAGCCACTTTCCAGAGAACTTCAGTAAATTATGAATAAATTACCACGGAATAGCCGCGTAGACGCGTAGACATTTTCCAAAGAACTTGAGTGAATTATCAAGAATAACTGACAACTCGAGTTGCCGCGTAGACAACTTGTTGCCGGCTGCACCGCGTAGCTAGAGACGCGGGGAATACTGCAATTGCTCCTTCCCTTGTATTTCATCTACATCTACATGTTCCAGCATTCGGCAAAGTCCCTTTTTGGCTTATGGCTATTTCTGCTTAGGTGGCCTCACACACCATAAGCCGTTTTAGAGACATCACTGCCAAGCCGGCCACTTCTGCTGGAGAGAATAGGATAGCCACAACACCGGGGACTACTGACATCCCCTACTCTTATCGAATAGTGTGTGGATTGTTTAACGTCCCACAGGGAACTTATGAACATAGAAGGTATTTGTGAGATGGGGCCTACGGTTTATAGTCCTTATAGTTTGGGTTCACATTCAATAATATTCCGAAGGAATCTTACCTCTCAAGTGCTCTCTTGAAATCGACCGTGCACGCTCTGCAAGCGAAACCCACATACACAATAAACTTTCACAAGCATTTCACCTTTGTCATATTACCTTGCACGTGATTACACGGCGGACCGACTCAAATCGCAGGGTATAAATACTTTCAAGCTATAACATAATGCTTTCATTGTCTGTCACAAGCGGTAAAGGACAATACAAAACATTTGAATAAATGTGAATATTTTTCATGATTACGAGACGCCAGCGGGCAACTTACCTTTATGTATTCGCCTAAAAACAAACAACTGCATACTCAGTTAGCGGGTCACAACCTTGGTAAAAGTCTGTTTAGTAATTTCCGGGTCACACAGTAAAATTTCACAGTAGTATTTATATGGATTGCAATTGGCTGGCTTAGCGTATGGCTTATACGCGTGGTTTGCATGAGTTGAATTGCACTTGGTAAACTCAAAGAGATCGTCAAAGTTTAACTTGTTTATACTAAAAACGATTTTGTAACATGAACTAAAGAAAGATATAACCAAGGCGTTTCAAGTGTAGGCCACTTCAGCTTCCTTAGACGATCTTCGTATTCCATCACAGGCTCCCCACGTTTTTGCCTAAGAGCAAGCCAAGAAGCTCTTCGCTGAACTTTTTCTAACGCCAGTATATCCTCAGATAAGTACGGATTCCAGACCGGGGCAGCGTATTCAAGAACTGAGCGCACAAGAGATTTGTACAACGTAGAAAATGCATCCCGATTTGACAAGCCTACTGTTCTGTGAATCAAGCCCAACAATTTGTTGGCTTTATTAACGGTCACGTTAACATTTTCACTCCACGATAAATTCGAAGAGACTATGATACCCAGTCCGTTGACGCACTTTACGGTTTTAAGCCTCTTATCCAATGAATATATGGAGAGAGAAATATCTCGTTTGTGCGTTAAACGTAGTACTTCGCACTTGTCAGAGTTATAGCGCAGTTGCCATTTAGATTTTTCAGATTGTAGGACTTCAGTGTCCCTTGCTTTGTCTGACAGCTTTCGTATATTTTGGTGTCATCAGCAAACATTCTCAAAGTAGGGGATATATTAGAACATAGATAGCAACAAAATTGGGCCCAAGATCGTGCCCTGTGGGACCCCCAATGCTACACAAGATCAAGATGAGTAAGTTCCTCGAACAACGACGCGTTGTTTGCGGTCAGTCAAAAAGCTTCTGAACCAACGGAGTAGTGGACCTTCCATCCCGTGGCATTTTAATTTGAGCAAAAGCCGTTAGTGAGGTACGGAGCTAGTCAAACGCTTTTCAGAAACCTAAGAATATAACATCTGATGATTCAGGAGGTCTTGATTTATTTCTTGATAAAGCCCAGTCATCAAAAAAACACAGCAACTGAGTTAGAGTTGATTTTCCTTCAAGAAAATCACTGATTTGAGTTCTTGGGCCTTCCAGAAGTTTACTACACGATCTTTGGCAATTTTCTCGCTAACTTTACATGCGATTTGACGGTAGTTTTCTCTGCAATCTTTTCTACCCCTTCTTGTGGACAGGAACAAATTACCTATTTTCCAGGCGTACGGTACTTCTCCAGCTAGAAATGATCTATTTGAAACTTAACAAAAGGACTGATCGATTTCAATCACGCATTCGTTTAATTCCCGATGCGTGAGGTTGTCCGGCCCCGGGGACTTGTAAGGATTTAGGTTTCTCAAAAGACGGGAAGCCTCATTTGCGTTACAAAAGATATTTGACAATTTAGAATCCACAACATCAGCGTATGCAGGGAAATTTCCATAATCTTTTAACGGAAACACACAAGTCGTCAGTCAGGGTAACGTCATCCGCTTTCAGTGTTGCATGGAGTGTAAGTTCGTTCGATCCTTTGCGTACGGTGGAAACAAAAAATCCAGAATGCATTTGGGTTTCCCAAAGATATTAGATCTTCAGATATTTTGTTGAAGTGTTTTCCCTGAGCAGAATTATAAACTTTCTTTAAAAAATTGTTCAGATCACCGTATACTTTCCAATCTTTTTTGTAATCCAGATCTTTTGGCTCTCTTGTACGTCTGAGTTAGAGAAACAAATGCATGAGAGGGATATCCTGAAAATTACAACAATGAAATATAATGACACAGTTGTCTGGGCGCAATTTAAAAGTCAACGCAATATCGTCAATGAAAGGGTAAAACAAGCTAGGCAGTCCTATTATCTAACTACAAGTTTTCGTGATCATAAGGGTGATTCTCGAAAAACTTGGCAAATAATAAGGAAACTTACGTCTGGTAAGGGGGCGATCAATAACAAAACCAACGGAATTGGCATAGGAATTTAACCATCAGTTTGCCCCCTCCCCACCCCCCCCCCCCCCCGGGTCATTTTGCCACCATAGGTACAAGACTTGCGAGCGAAATTCCCGAGTCTGGCTGCACTAGCTAATATATGGATTTAGCCAAGCCTAAAACTGGAGCTCCCAGGTTATTTAATCTTACTGCCTGTAGGGTAAGTGAAAATAAAAGGTTTCGAATGGTCCGCGTTTTGATGTTTCCGGTTGCTGCTTTAATAATTAAATCATTTTCTTTGCTTTCTTCTGTAGAAAAATTCATTGCCTAACTAGTGAATTCCATAGTAAATTTTACGCTAAAAACCGATATCGCATGAATCACAAAGCAACGAGTGCGATGTCGGTTTTTCGAGTGAAATTTACTTTGGAATTCACCAGTTTTGCAATGAATTTTTGTCGAACCGTACGAGTTTAAAAGAAAAGAAGCACACCCTCAGCCAGTGAATGGAAAAGGAGAAAAGCCATTTCGGAGTCAACTGTCAATATCCAGGGAATAGAAATCTCGCTAAAATTAGAAACGATAAAAACGTTTGTCAGTTCGAGGCCAAAAACAGAGTTTTACTGATGTACGTTGTTGTACTTTATCTCTGAAAACGAGATCATTCACATTTTGATTTATTTCATTGAAACACGCCAGGTTGGCTTGGAACAAGAATCAGCAAAATACGGCAATGCAACCAAGAAAGGACGAACTTCAAACAAGATCCGCTCCAACACTAAATTACCTTTTGGTGCTTTAAACAAACTTCTGAAAACACAAGCTAGTAAAATTTCCCCCTAATTTTACGAGAACTCATTGCGATTACGTGTTTATAATATAAGGGCAAAACTTTCTTGTCACTATCGAGGCACATCGAAAACCAGTTGGGCAAACGGATTAAAAAAGCACTTGTTCGCTCGCATTTTAAAGCAAAGCAAACAAAGAATTCAACTTTATCTTGTG
>NC_090869.1:18712999-18717999 GCF_036669935.1 Montipora foliosa | reverse complement strand
GCAGTAGCTATCTGTTCCTTTTTCTGAACTTTTGCGATGAATGTTTTTCTTGAAAACATAGCGCACTTGCTTGTACGTGACAAATAAAAATAAATCGCGATGATGCCACAAAAAGTGTGGCAAATCAAACCCTGAAAAGTTACTTTTTGTCCACCATTTGCTTTTTGTATTCACTTGTCACGTATTGAAAGTTAGAGCAAGATATTCTCTTGTGGATGTGGAGGAGCCGGAAAGCAATATCGGAGTTATTTATTGCTGAGATGATGGCGTTGTAAAATAAAACTGAAATTATAAATAAATTCTCTTTTCCGGCTTAATGTTCTTTATCTTTGGGAATAACTCAACCGTGGGGGCTGTGTCACGAGATTTTTCCACATTCAGCTTCTGGGATCAAGCAAAACGTAAAAAAACACTAAACCACTTGAAACAGTAAATGGATGTTTGAATAAAACATCAAATATGCAGGGATGGGCAAAATTGAAGAAGATTGAAATAGGTTGCGAACGGGGTGTTTGAAAACATTTCAGCTAACATGCAGTTTTTCAACGTTTATCTTTGTTGTTTGGAGCTTCAATTATGACGGTATGCTCGACGGACATTTTTATGCCACCAAGCTTTGAGTAGTGATGTTTAAAAGTAATTTGTAGGTTAACGTTAAAGGGAAACGGTCAGCTGTTGCACATGCGCACTGAACACCATTTTTGGTCAAGTTTGGAAAGGTTCATTTAAAAGGATGACCAAGTCGGCAGAACACCTTCCTCTAGTTCCCCAGCTTGTATTGATCCGAACAGTTCAAAATGACTCTCACCTTTTCACATAAATTATCACGTAGGAATGAATTAAATGAATAAAAGTATAAACAAAACAGCTTTTCAGTTATACACTTAAAATCGAAAGAAAACCCGAGAGGATTAAAACAAAATTTCAGGCAGGTAAAGTCCATGCTCAAAATTTGATTTCGGGTTGAGGTTGACACCTCAAGACTAGCAGTTACCTAGTGTCCAAGTCGGCACGGTCACAACGTTGACCATGTTGATGGCGAGCAAGGGCGAGTATTTCAACACGATCTCTTCCTCAAATGAAGGATTATCCTTCATTGTCACTTTGCCTTAAATGAAGCATTATCCTCCATTAAAAATGACATCCTCGCAGTTAGTGATGTGGTAGTCTAAGTGGTTAAGTGAAGGGGTTATTAATTACGCGTTCCTAGGTTCGAGTCCTGCGAGTCCAGACATTAGGGTTCCACATCAAAAAGAAATATGTTCATTTCCCATGATCCCTATCAAGCTTTCAGTGTCCAAAATAAACGATAATACTTCATTTGGAAGAAATTGACAATTAAGAATAATCCTTCAATTGAGGGAGAGACTTGGTTGAGTATTTGGTGGAACTACACAAAATCAAATGCGATACTTTGACACCGCCCTTTTAAAGCATGCATGGTCACAAGACCAACCAAATCCTGGTTTTCTTTTTTTCAAAAAAGCGTTTGGAAAAAGGGGATCCAGAAAATGATTATAGCAACAATCAATAACAGTTTTTCAACGTTTAGCTTTGTTGCTTGTAACTACGTGGTCAATAACAGAAGAAGAGGTATGTGGGGGAATAGCCCGAGTTCGAGGTCATTTATGGTTCTCATTTCTATGCTCATTTCGGGCCATCTTGGCACATGTTCTCCCGAACGTCAACGTTTCCGCGGAATGAAACGTGAGTGCAGCCGCAGTCTTTCCAAAAGTACTTCCTCTGGACAAAATGAGAAAAGTGCACTCAGACAACAATAAATGGTCCACAATTATATCCAACATACTTTCCACGGATTCCGAACGTGTCAGCATTGTCAAACGTGTTATGTGTTGCGGAGTTATCATTTGGGTGACTGTATTTGGGGAGTAATTCTCGATTGCAAACTTTTTAACCTTAATATCGTCCGTTGCAAGAAACCATCGTATCCTTCTTTCCATGAAACGTGTTTGATTTCGTGTCGAAATTGCTTCACTTAACGCCTGAGCGCAATTAAAGAAATCTTTATAATTGATGTCATTATACGGCAAGCTCTTTCCAAAGGATATGTCGCCCATTCTAACTTGTATCCCAATCTTAAAAGCCGATCTTTCAAGACTAAGTGAATTCCGCGTTGATTCAAGCCGTTCTTCTAATGTGCGTGTCTTTTGAAAGAGAAATTCAAAAGCACAGCCTATAAAACTGTAATAAGTTCCACTGGAACTGATCCCCAATTCGATGGCATGATTTTTCAAGAATTCGTTTTTCAATAAAACATCGACAAAATACCACATTCCCATTATCTTTTCAACGGGGCGGTCAAAGAACGCCTGTAAATCAGTTTTCTTTAGCCAAGCTGCCAACTTTGCTTTGGAATCTATTACGTTAAACGTGCCATTTCTTTTTGGGCGGTACTTGGCCCAAAGATGCTTCCTCGTCTTAAGTTCTTGTAGCTCCTTGACAGGATAATTCCACGCAATGTTATTTGTAGAAAGGTGATGTTCGAGTGGTACCCCTGCATCCATATCCCATTCAATCAAAAATGCTCGTTGGGTTAAAATGGAAAGATAGAGAAGCGACGTAAGTGCTGCTAAGCGGTTACCATAACCAGAACATCCATATTCTTGCTCTTTGCAAGTAAACACAATAAACTTTCGCGGTCTGCGTCCCTCTAAAATATCTTTGTGAAGACTCTTGTATTCTTTTTGCCATTTATGACTACACGTTTCATTATAACGTTGCCTGTCGGAGTAAAGCCTAGGAAGCATTTTCGAAACCACACCTTCTATCCACGAACCTTTGCCTTGTTGCATTTTATCTTCATCGAAGGTGTTAGTTTGTGTATTAGGTCCGCCTACTGCGCTTTTGCCCTCAATGCCAGCATCTTTTGCGTGAAATTTCATTCCACTCAATTCCCACGACAAAGGCTTACGTATTTCTAAAATAGGAAGAGAGAATATTTAATGTCAGAGTAAAGTTGGCGTGTATCTCTTCTTTGCCAATGGTAAGTTCCCAATGAATCCTGGGTAGTTCCAGTCCTTTAAGAGCGCTCACGACCAGTAATTGCAGTTGTGTCCGTGTTCTCCAAAAGGGACTGAAAATACCCAGGATTCATTAGGAAAATAACACAAACAGCGGTGATAAACATTGTATTCAAACGCATTTTTTTATAAAACGTTTCGTATGCTAGTCAACATACATTTTCAAAAGAGACCGTTACAATTTTTGAAAACATATATATATATATATATATATATATATATATATATATATATATATCGTAAACATTAGGGGTCTGGAACCAGGGGTTTGTTCATTCAAGAGCTAAGCCTTCCCCTTTGCTGTTTTAGCTATTACTCCTCATTATGTCTAGACACGTACTGCTGCAGATCATTTTTCTCAGTCTAGGAGGTTTCAGACCCCTAATGTTTTCAAAAATTGTAACGGTCACTTTTGAAAATGTATGTTGACTAGCATACGAAACGTCAAGTTTTATAAAAAAAATGCGTTTGAATACAATGTTTATCACTGCTGTTTGTCTTATTTTCTTAATCAAGCTATGATGGCTTAGAACAAGAGTTTATTCATTAGGAACCTATCTTTGGCACAGGCAAAGGCTCCAGCCCAAATCTGAAGTTCAGAATTTGTCTTTGATTTCGATCTTTTATTTTAGTTTCAAGTCGCGACTGCCTTCCTGTGCATTCCCAAACTTTACTTTATCGATTCATTCAATTGCCCATATTTGTAATTGTTTAAATTCAAGTTTGAATCTTGCATCAACTAATCATGGTAATTTTTGAAATTTATGAATCGGTTTTATCATAGTTACATGTAATAAATATAAGGATATGGTTATGAAACTCGGCAAATTTTTTTCGTTTGTGTTTTTGTTCGCTGTTTTGGCCCTGGCCATACACAAACCACACTCTTTTTCGAGAAGACAATCAATCAAAAGTTTCGATTAATTTAGTCAAAACTGAGTGTGTGAACCGAGGCCAAAAGATTGTGCCCGGTCACGGTCAAGTTAACATGAAGCGCGATGTCACTGTTCTCGCTTTTGTAGTTTTCGGGGTTTCATAACCAGTTCATGCATAAGAAGTATGGTTTTATCAGCTAATACATGAAAAGCCCAAATCGTAAGCACTCGATTGGAAGTGCCGTTTAGATAGTAGTATTGATCAAAGAAAACGTTTACAACTGGTACCTTTATCAGCCGACTTTTCTTTGTGCCTGAAATATACGATCGATGAGAAGACAAGAAAACCCAAGAGGACGATTTGCCACTTTTGTAGTTTGCAGATCCCCAACCGAAGAGTCCACCGGCTCATAACTAGTGAGAAAAAATGTGATTAATACTTGAAAATATCGAGGGGCACCAGCCAGGATGAATCATTTGAAAACGGAAAAATCTTGTCTGGCTAAAAGGCACAAGCTTTTGTTCACCCGAAGTGCAGTCTTCAACGGATGATTGAATGCAACAATCAGAAATTTTAAAATATATATCCTTTGAAAAAATAAGAAAACAAAAGAGTAAAATCACGAATCTTTGTTAAAAAGAATACTATACCGTCCTGGGAGTGGATAAGAGATAATTATTGTCCGCACAAGATGTGATCGCGGTGTGTCAATTTCAAAAACCTTGTGATTGAGGCGAAATCGAAATTAATGACATGGTCATTTCACCAAGCATGATTTGCATTTCTAACGCCTTTGGTGGCTGTCTTTACTTGAATTGTTCATGTGGATACAATTGAATTCAATTAATTTATTCACACTTATTTCAATTACAATAATTGACAACTAAATAACTGCACCGAGGCAAAGTGCGGGTGGCTAGTGGTGGATATTTACCGAACCGCGAAGCGGCGAGGTGGTGGATATTTACCGAACCGCGCAGCGGCGGGGTAAATATCCACCACTAGTATAATCAAAGGGAACCCATAGCCAAACTCGTGGATTAAGTAATCTAGAGATGTAACATGTTGGTGAACTTGCAATTA
>NC_090869.1:18697999-18702999 GCF_036669935.1 Montipora foliosa | reverse complement strand
GATTGTGACGAAATGACGAAATTAATTTGGAACCTAGTTTTTCCTGGTCAACCGCGCAGCAACGTTGGATGGGATATTCCCGCTAAAAAAGCAGAGATGTGTCGGCGAAGAACCAGCATGAGCCCTGAGAAGAAAAGGTAATAAATGCACTGAAATCCTGTTGCTTATTTGGATAATAAATTAACGCAACGGTTATCAGAGTAGCTCGTTTGTCTCTTTAATCACAAATCACTTGCCTCACATTTTGATTTTATTCCTTTTTACAGAACGTGTCTCGCCGGATCGGACAGCACCGTGACAAATGAGGATGATGAATTGTGAATATCTAAAATTTATGTTCGGGCGCCACTGTGCGAGGAGATGATCATGAGCTTAATGTATTAATGAAAGTGATTTATATTTTTGCATTTTGACGTTTGTTCTTCTTTAGAGTGTTTGCAAAAGCATGCACGAAACTCTCTTTCGACGACAGGTGAGCATATTATTTGCTTTGATTACGAGATTGTTCAGCATAAGGCGGTGACTATTAAAGACTATTCGTCACTATTCGCGACTATTCGTCACTATTCGCCACTATTCGCCACTATTCGCACTGTTCGTACTATTCGCTATTCGCGACTATTCGCTGTTCGCTATTCGCTATTCGCGACTATTCGCTATTCGCTATTCGCTATTCGGGTTTTCCAGACACCCGACGTTTCGAGCGTTAGCCCTTCGTCAGAGCGAATCGGACGAAGGGCTAACGCTCGAAACGTCAGCTTTTAGAATCTCTGTACGGTGGCCAATTTACATTATCAACTCCGTTGATAAAACCAAATTTTTGTATACTACTTCCCCACCGACGCAGCACCACAGTTTCTTAAGAAACTACCCTCTTCATTCACTTGAATATATCAGTCCTCTCAAGCAGACAACTTTTCCTAGCGTATCTCACTGACCTTTCCTTCTCGGTCCTGCTCCGAACTCTCTCTGGCCGCTTTTTGTTCCACATGCACAATAAAATTTCACAAGCATTTCACCTTTGTCATGTTACCTTGCACGTGATTACACGTCGGACCCAATCAAATCGCAGGGTATTAATACTTTCAAGCTGTGGCACAAGCGGTTAAGGACAATACAAGTACAAAGCATTTGAATAAATGTGAATATGTCGATGATTACGAGACGCCAGACATTTATTCCAAAGGAAACTTACCTTCACGTATTCGCTTCAAAACCAACGCGTGCACACTCATTTAGCGGGTAACAACCTCGGTAAAAATCTGTTCAGTAATTTCCGGGTCACACAGTAAAATTTCACAGTCATTTCCCCGTTATGATCATCACTTACGACCAGACCTTGAACGTGGTTGCTCCTCGATCAAATCGCAGAGTAAATACTCTAGAGCTATGACACGAGGCTATCATTGTTATGTTGTGTCCGGCTGTCATTTTGGAGAAAACGAAAGACCGAATTTATAACGTACTGGTTTGCCGCGGGAATCCCACGTAACAAGTGGCACTTTTATCTTTTAAACAGATTCTGAATGATTGCCAATATTCAAAAGTTCACTGACTTCCCTGTCATATACGTTTGCTTACGTTCGTTTCGTTGATTATCAGCACGGACCTCACGGAAGATTCAGTAGGAAAAAATCTTCCCCATTCATTTGATGGCAGAGGTTGACTGAGGCTTTTACAGTATTCTGACCGCAGTACCATGGTTTCCTTAGCTCGTGCATAATTATTGGTCCGAAGAGCAGAAATATCGCTTCGACAAGTCTCGAAGATTAACATATTGTTCTTGAAAAATCTGGTCCTTGAATAATCCACCTCACCATATATTCTCATGACTGTAGTACTTCGCACCTGTCGGAGTTATAGCGCAGTTGCCATTTAGATTGTTCAGATTGTAGGGCTTCAGTGTCCCTTGCTTAGTCTGACAGCTTTCTGTATATTTTGGTGTCATCAGCAAACATTCTCAAAGTAGAGGAGATATTGGAAGATATATCAAACAAAATTGAGCCCAAGATCGTGCCCTGTGGGACCCCCGGAACGTTACACAAGATCAAGATGAGTAAGTTCCTCGAACAACAACGCGTTGTTTGAGGTCAGTCGACAAGCTTCTGAACCAACAGAGTAGTGGACCTTCGATCCCGTCGCATTTTAATTTGAGAAACAGCCGTTCGTGAGGTACGGAGCTAGTCGAATGCTTTTCAGAAATCTAAGAATCCCGGGGGGGGGGGGGGGAAGGCTTTAGGAATTTCTGGGAGGGGATGTGCCGCTGGGACCCTGGAACCCTTAGCCTATACTAGAGCTACAGTTCAGCTGAACTTTGCTACCCTATACTAGAGTAAACTCCCACCGATTTCCGTCTAAATTCCGATTCTTGACAGTTAATAATATTCAGAGGTGTTTCATGATAGCCATTTATTGACACTGTTGAGGCTGAGTTACGTAAACTTAAACTTTGCCGATTCGATTTTTTTATATTCTTGAGTGGGAATTTCTGGTTTCCTCAGTCTTGATAAATCTTCAACCGACTGGTCAGTTTCGTGAAAAATGATACCCTATTCTAGACCGAAAGGCTATGATTTATATACTGTATCCTAGAGTAAGCTGCTTGAAAACCATACCCTTCACAGCGACACATACCTATATAGTCCATATATGGCAGTACCCCCCCCCCCCCACCCCCCGCGGGCTAAGAATATAACATCAGTAGCCCAGTCAGCAAAACAATACAGCAACTGAGTCAGAGTTGATTTTCCTTCAAGGAAACCAAATTGGTTTAAGTTAGAGACTTCTAGGGCCTTCTGGAAGTTACACGATTATTTTTTCCGGATCAAGAACGTTTTCATGACGTGGCAAGAGGAAGGAAATGTGCTTTTATGAGAATGTTGGCGGAATGGATGCTGGTGGATCTCCGTATCGTGTATTTGTGTTGTTAATAACTTACAGTTGGGAAAGCAAGTGCTATTAATAAAGTTCGTCTTGTTCTGTTAATAGGGAGCTTTAGCACAGACGTTCGTGAGCCACGGACGGCAACCGGAAGTCGAATGTTTCTCTTTTTTATGGTGGTTTTTCTCCTTACCACGGACAGGAAAAGCTCTTGTTGATCACCGTGGTTTGACGTTACAACCGCGATGACGTGAAAACGCTCCAAAAAGGGAAAAATTCAATTTCCGGTGGCCGTCCGTGGCTCAAAAACGTCTGTGCTTAAGTTCCTTATTATGATACTATGACGTGAATGGTCTGACTTAGGACTACTAAGTAAGATATATTTGTAAGGGATTTTGTACTGAGAACTACAATAACGATGTATTCCAGTCATTCTAAAAGAACTGAACACGAATACAACATCGTGTGTAGAAAACCTAACTTATAATTCCTCAGTGAGAATCTCTTAAGAACACTTTCGAATGAATTAATTCTGAACAATTTCTATGTTGTCCTTCTGTCGCAATAATTTTCGAAATTTTGCAATCAATCCGCTTAAACGAAAAGCATAAATTACAATCTCTTTTTCCCTGTTATGTTATTTTACCGTCAAAACATATTTAACCTGTTAGGAACAAAGCTTCTAAGTGGGGATGTACTCATAGTAAAAGCAAACGAACCTAGGGGAGGTTCGAAAGCTACAGAATACACACGATTCCTTACCAACTCAATTTTTCAATAACCACATAAAACTAACAAGAGCATCTTTTTAGATTTCCCTACCTCTCAGCAGCATTCCGCTTACTACTAGTTTGAACAGTAACTAGAGAACATGTTATCAGTGATTCATTTCACCGCTAACTGAAGATCGAAAGCTCTGGGAACACGTGCGCACCTGTAGGTGCATTCGAAACCTACGCGTGGTACATCTTGATAAAGAGAAACGATTTTAAGCAACATTATATTTAAAATACGAACGATATTAGCCCTGGTATTCTCTTATTGTACAGACTCGAGTGTTCATATCGGAAGTCAGGTCATTTTACTTTATTTTTTCTAAATATAGTAATAATAATAATAACTAAATTTAAATGCGTTATTTCTGCAATATCATATTGTAGAAGTAACGCAAATGAGCGATCACTTTGGGAAAATATGTAGCAAAGCGTTGTACAGTCTCTATAACCAACGACAAATAAGAAAATGCTTGACGGATGAGGCTTGTAAGACCCTGGCGCATGCACTCGTGACCTGCCATTTAGACTACTGTAATGCCTTACTGCATGATGTCTCGCAATACCAATAACAACGTCTACAGAGGGTTCTAAATGCAGCTGGTCGGTTGATATGCCGTTTACCAAAGTGCTATCACATATCACCAGTGCTTAAAGACCTTCACTGGCTACCGATAAAATATCGAGTTATTTTTAAGATCACTCTGCTAGTTTTCAAAGTTCTTCATGGCCTAGCACCCTCATATTTGGAAAATCTGATACGAGTGAATCGGGAAGGACGTTACCATCTCAGAAACAAAGAACAGTTGTTGGTTCCAAAAACTAAATGCAAAACATTTGGAGACAGGGCTTTCTTCAAATCTGGACCCGTACTGTGGAACAGTTTACCTGACAATATCAGACAAATATCTAACTTACAAAAGTTTAAAAAAGAACTCAAGACATTTTTATTTAGACTTGCCTATCAATGAGCGTCAGTCATTTATATAAATATAAATATACAAAAAATGACATTTTAGATTTTACTTAGACTAATTAATATATTTTTAATTATCTACATTAGGTTTCAGATAATATAATTTTATTGTAATATAATTTTAGGTATAATTTAATTTTTTAACTTTAACCAATTTCGGTTGTAAACAGCGCCATCGAATATTTATAGTGAAGGCGCTATATAAATATATCATTATTATTATATTATTTCCCTCTTGAAAAAATTCAAAATTTCCGTCTCGAAAATAAAATTAACATCGTTCAGTGGAATCAAACAATATTATGTTTGAAGTTTTACACGCTTCCCAACTGGGCAAATGCCGGGTTTTAAAAACGAGAATGAATGGCCGA
>NC_090869.1:18685499-18690499 GCF_036669935.1 Montipora foliosa | reverse complement strand
TTGCTTTGTTCCCGTGTTCCCATTGCCAAATTTACCGTGTTCCCTTGTTGCCCCAAAACTCCTGGGGTACCTCTGTAGTCTGCCTTTTACCGCGAGCTGGAAACTCTCCCCAGTTTTAAGGCAAACTCGGTTGCAATGGAACGCCTGGTGATTATTCGACCGGCGCTTGCATGGAGAAACAAAGTTCGCAAATTTTGCGGTTGGAAATCTGATGAACCAGTTTTGTGGCTCATAATATGGTGAGTTGAAATTTCGAAGAAAACCATTTGTTTCTTGTTTCTGCTTAGGAATAATGTCGCTTGGCGTGCGTACGGTTCCTTCCACTGGACTGATGTTGGTCCTACTAAGTTTGAGCTCGGCACGAGGAAAGCGAGTTGCGATGATGTGTTGCAATGCCGGCCTGGCTTCGACAGATGTAAAATATTTGTCGAGCACTGAAATGTAATCATTGTTTGTAAAGGGAAAAAGGAAATTCAAAACAAGACAACTTTTTTCTCTTTGCACAGGAAAAAATAACAGATTCCCATTTTTAGATATTTTAGGGTATTTTGAAGAATACCAATAAAAATCCCAAATTTGGCAAAGTGAGACAAGTTCCAACCAGGGAATTCCCAACCAAGTTCCCTGATTGGGACTTGTCTCACTCTTCCAAATTTGGGATTTTTGTTGGTATTCTTTAAATACCCTAAAATAGCCAAAAATGGGAATCTGTTATTTTTTCCTGTGTTGTGTGAAAAGACCATTTTACAGTTGTAGTTACAGGTTACCTGGCCTAAGAATGGAAGCGAGGCTAACGGTGACCCTGCTTTGATACAATCCTTTGTGCTTTTCTTATGTTAAGGTGGCTTAAACCAGTTTCAACACTTTCAAGAGACCTTGTTATTAGAAGGAGGGGGACATTGGAGGGTACCCAATACCGCAATACCACAAGAAAAATTTGCAAATACCGAAATACTGTGTTGAAAATCGACGAAATACTGATACTGCTTTTAGATCCCTTTATAATTGGTCACGCTTACTTTAAGTTGCATCCATGTGGCGTGTTTATTTATCACGAGCATGTACATGTATACATATGTCCCTGTATTTTGGTTATTTTGGTAGTTCGACGCTGAAGTTAATTACAACGTGTTTGCTATTTTTCATGAAAGGAAACTGCATTCGTTCAACCTTCTGGTGGGTGAATGCAAAACAAAAAGCATAGAGTGAAGTGTGAGGTCTTATAACAGGGCTTGAAATTAACAATGTGGCACCATTTTGTCTCACACTGGGAGGTTACTGTTGCATATTGTATTTAAATTTTTGCAGATGTGAAAAGAGCTTTAATTGAATAAAATTGAATGAAATCAGAAACCCATAAGGTTTGAAATGTGTAATGGCCCCTTGTGTGCTGGGAAACAAGCTTCTGAATATTCAATTTGTTAAGTACCATATTTGGAACAACAAGAGCGAGGGGTTCCCAAATATGGTACTTAGCACTGAAACATTCAACCAATCAGTTCGCACTGAATATTCGGAAGCTGTGAACGCGCGTTACACGTTTCAACCCTTATGGGTTTCTGATGAAATATGATAGCCTGATTTATACTTCAGTTGATCATAATCAACGTTGAGCATGAACACGGCTTTAGTCTGTAGCAACATTAATCTACCCTATGATGGAAAGAGTTTCTTCTTTTAGGCCCTGTTTGGAGTTCAGTTTGTCTTGAGTGTTGCCATGGCAACCATTCTTCAAAAAATCTCTCCATTCATTTCTTTGGGGAAATGGATCCTCTGCAATGAGCAGTGAGTGATAATATAATTATATTTTAATAATAATAAAAATTAATTATTATTATGTGACAAATTTAAATACACAAAATAGTTTATTATTGACACGTCAAAGGGGACAGGTTTTGTACCAAGAGGTTTCCCTTTAACAAGTGAAATTGTCTATTCTTATGCAGCATAAAATTATTAATAAATACCAGTAAGATTCAGTCAAAACTAGAAGGCATACATGTAGCTTAGTCTTATTTTCATTGCCTTGTGTCTGTAATTCTAGATCGTGAGATACTTTTGTGCAAAAGTGACCACAATCATAGACAAAAGTAGTTGGGAAGGTTATGTAAATGAACCACACCAGAGCTGTATTTCAACCTGCTTCTGTTAAAGCTCAAAAGAAATAGTTTCACTTTCTCTTACATAGCCCCCCTCCACCCTATTCAATGTTGGAAGGCAAGTCAACAATTTCCCACTGAAACCATTCAGTTTTGCACAACATTGAAGAAGGGGGAGGGGAGAGAAGCAATGAAGACTTCAAAAGTGCTAACCTTCCCAACAGTTTTGTCTAGGATTGTAGTTTCTGCCCAGAAAGGATCTGACATTTGTCAGAAAAATGATCCAACACAAAGGTTTGGGTGACTGGAAATCAAATCAAATAATTCTTTTGAGGGAAGAACCAAAGGTTTCCCAGTTCGCAGGTCACCCAAACCAAAGAAAAAAGAACAAACAAAAAATCAACCCAGCATCATTGGCCAGTTGTTCAAACGATGCATAGTGCTATCTGCTGGATAAATCACTATCCACTGGATAACTCAATTGGTTTTGCTAGTGTTTACCAGTATCCATTGGATAGTGATTTATTCGGCGAATAGCGCTATCCATTGTTTGAACAACTGGGGCCTGGAATCAAATCCTGAGTGGTAGCGTTACCATCTAAATTCATCATTGTATTAATTTAATTATCATGATTATTACTTGACTTAATCATCCTTCTCTCTCTCTTTTTTTTTAAACATGAAGGTACTTTTTTGTTTCATTTCCCTCTAGCCTTGTTAGATATCTCCATCCAAGTGATGACGAACTTAAACTTCTCATTGGTAAGAATACTGCAGTATCGACTAATAAGAGCAAAGCAAGAAAGGGGGCGGCCTCAGACTCGAGGTTTGTGATTTGTCTATACAACTTTTACATTTTTTACCTGGCAATAGGGTACTCCAGTAGACTGATTGAGGAAATATTTAGGGTGGGTTTGATTGACCCTATTCCAGAATAAGAATGTGTGGAGTGATGATTTAAAACGGTATGTCTGGTGTTTTGAAGCAACAAGGATAATAAAGATAATTATGTTTAAAATACCATTTTTAGCAGGTGTTTGACAATATTAATTTAAGTGAAGTGAATCTCTGTAATAATGAAGGATTTCTAACTTCTATTCCAGAATGTGGTACATTAATCAAATGCATCCTTAGCTGAAACATCAAGTCTGTGTTAGAGCAAATCTTGTGGGGGAGGGGGTTGTTCCATTTCTTGTACAATTCAATGTGCTTGAATTTCAAAATCTGTGACAGAGATACATCATAAGACATTTCTCAACACCAGAATAGTCTGGGATTGTTGGGAGGTTAAAAGTTCCTGATTTCCATGGATTTTCCAAGCATGAGAACAACCATTCATGAAGGCTTATAAAGTGGAATATACATGTATTAATAAATAATTATTTATTTTGATTGGACTACAGTGTACACTAAGGCCTGAATACTAAACTCTTTGTTTTTTTTTCATTTTTTTGAAGAAAGAGACAATCAAATGCAGCAGCTGCTAGGGAAAATGACCACGATGTCAACACTTTCACTGTTCCTTGCAATATTGATGTTCATTTGGACAAATCAGTGGTACATCTTTTTCACATTTTTAACTGCAATAGTGTGCATTAGTGCAATCAGTATGGGCCAAGAAGACGGATTTGGTGATAGAGATAGCTGTAATTATCTTAATCTGGCACACCTTAAAATGAAGGAGGTCTGCCTGTGGAATACATTTCACTATCCAAGAAGTATAGCAACAAGTCAGAAAGTAGCGAAGTTCTTGTATGTGATTTTCAGTGGTTGGAAAGAGTCAGGCCTTTCATTTTTTGACTTTTTTGGGCTTGGTTGAGTATACAGTGTAAGAAAAAAAGGGCTTTACAGAAAACATTGTTAAGAAAGTGAAGAAAAGAATAACTGAAGAAATAAATAAACATTATTTTAATTAATCTTGTTCAGTGTTTTTTTCGGTATCATAACATTGCATTGATCTTTCCTGTTGTTGTTTTTCTTGTTTATTTTAGATTGAAGAGATTGATCTGCTGCCTCAGTTCCTTTACCACGATTACAAATGGCTAATTGACTTCTCATTCTGCGCTGCTGTCATCAATGTCTTCGTTGAGATCTTTGCTTTCTTTTTGCCTGAAATTTATACACAGGAGTTGAACTTGGGCCTGGTGTGGAACTTTCTTGTTATCTTCTTTGCAATGTATCCTTAATCATTTTTTATCAAAAGCACCGCATGCAATTTTTTTTACGGTGCAGTTACTCTATAGATTCTATGAATTATCAGGTGCTCTTACTCCCTACGGAATTAATGAAGGCGACTTTTAAACCAATTACCAAGCAAACGCAACATGAAATTACTTTCGACACTCAATTAAAATTTTATGCAACCCTTTTCAATGCCCTGTCCGATGACCAGAATTCCTTAGCGCAATTTCAGCAAGGTGCTATTCACTCTTGTCTCAGCATACTGGAGAGGAGATGACACAGGGGAGCGATCCATATGTCTCGTGTTTGGTATGTTCTTTTTTGTTGTTGCCATGGCTGTTCTCGTGATTGATGAGTCTCTCCTGGACTTTGGCCTCGACAAAGGTGAGTTTTTGCATTGTACATGTACTTAATTTGTTACTGTGAAGAAGTCACAGGGATCCAAGTCGTCGTACAGTGAGTTTTAGAAATAGGGAGCTTAAGCATGCCACGTCGGCAACCAGTAGTGAGTTGTTTTTCCTTTTAACTCGTCTTCAAGGAAAGGAAAAGGAAGGAAGGAAGGAATGAAGGAAAGGAAAGAAACTTCATTTAAGTATCTACATGTAATCTTCTAGCACTGCAGCTTTAAATGGGGACACTGTAAATTGAAATTGACAAATTAACGCAAATCAAATCAAATTTTGGTTTTTGAGGAGAGAAGAAAACCGGAGTACCTGGAGA
>NC_090869.1:18640499-18680499 GCF_036669935.1 Montipora foliosa | reverse complement strand
GCTCGACTCCGGTTCGAGTGGTCCGGGTTCGGGGCCTGGCCTGGGACATTGTGTTGTGTTCTTGGGCAAGACACTTTACTCTCACGGTGCCTCTCTCCACCCAGGTGTATCAATGGGTACCGGCGTAATGCTGGGGGTAACCCTGCGATGGACTAGCATCCCATCCAGGGGGGAGTATAAATACTCCTAGTCGCTTCATGCTATGGAAACCGGAGATAAGCGCCGGCCTGATGGGCCTTCCTAGGCTCGTAACAGAGACTTTTTTTTTTTAAATGGTGGAAAGGTTGCTGATTGCCGTTAATTAGCGCACCGTTTTCATTTTTCGTCAAATTGGTCACTCAGCGTAGAAAGGGACTCTTGCGATAACTTGGGACACTAGACAGGAATGGGTCTTTTGAATGATAACTATTTAACCACCAAACCAGAGTAGCATTTATTTTTACTAAGCTGGACTTTCTTTCCAACCAATAGCTTTTACCTTTTCTTATTTTTTTTGCTCAAATAGCGCAACTAGCCTCGTTTATTGACATTAAGCTCGTGTTTGCGCTTGTAGCTGTATATTTGTACCTTTTGATCTCTTTTGTTTTGTGAATTTCCTGTCCTTAAAGGATCCTTCTGCATTTCAACTTCTTGGCTCCTTTTTTCCTTGTCTTTTTGTGGGTGACGCCCATTGTACAAGGACCATTGATGGCCGGCTCATGGCACGGAGACTTCTCCAGCAAAGACGCCCAACCCATGTAAGTAGACGTTATTCTTCTAGAAAACTTTCGGTTTTGTTGTGCTAGAGAACTTTGCAATTTCTTTCGTCTCTACTCTGTAGTCATTCCACACGTTTTCCCTGCCTCAACCTTGTCCCCAGGGTCTCTCTTTTTTCACAGAGATCCAGGATTTTCCCGCGCTTTCCTCCGGCTTTTCATGTTTTCTTCGCGTTACAACGCCGCCTAACAATGTTAATGACGCGAAAAACACGGTAAATCTGGTGAGAGAAATGAAAGGTTATTGCAATTTTCAATTTGGTTGCATGTGGGGAGGAGAGGGAAGAGTAAAATGCCTTGTTGCGTCATACGTGCAATAGATTTTTGGCTTTAGGTCCGCTTGCACTTGCGACTTTTGCCGTCGCAGCGAAGTTGCATTATGGTTTTAGCAAGTGCGAAGCCATTGGGACATCGAGGCAACAAATCGCATGAGAATCGGGCTAAAATCATACTTGATTTTTATGTGCGATTTTTTAATCGCAATTTCACTGCGAAGAATTTGATAACTACGACAAAAATCTCATTTGTAATCAAGGGCATTCTTTGGGACAATTCCGTTATTAAGTGTGCACAAACTATTCGGTTTGCTAGAATGAACGGAATAAATTGAATACGGGTTAGGAGAAATACATGATCGGAATTCACGGAGTACATGTTTTAGGGGAATTTCTGGGCGCAAACATCATACGTGGTCCACCAACCCGGCGAACAGTTGCGTCCAGAGATTGATTTATACGATCACCACTTATTGGTTCCCCTGTTGTATCCGCAATAACCATTCCGTTTTCGAGGTACTTGACGCCTGGCTCAACCGTGGAACGCAAACACAAGGAAGGTACGATAGGCGAGCGCAGCTGGCGTCATTTGTGGCCAAGGCTGATGCCATCTTGATTTCAACTTTAACCGAGGTGGCATGGAACTGGCATTGTTTGTTGGCGCTTGCATTTGCGTTGCCCGGACTTTCTCGTAAACGCATGCGCAAACGAAGTGCAAGAGAAGGAGGATTGTTGGCCCTTGTGTTTGCGTTTTCACGTGCTTTCCTTGCGTTTGCATCTGCATCGGCGTTTCCGTTTTCGTGTCATGTGTGAACCAGGCTTGAAAGTAATTGCTGGAGTTTTTTTCTTTGATTCACGTTAATTTTTTTCCACGTGCATGCGATTTCAGATTAACAGAGAAAGGATACCACAACCTTCGCTTCATCCTGCTTCTGTTGTTTTGCGGTTTGCGGCTTAGTCTGGTGTGGCGCCATCTTCAGTCTTATCTTGACATGGCGCACGACAGGATTGAGAAGATGAAGAAAGAAACCGGAAGAATCAGTAACGTCGATTTACAACGCAAGGTAGCTTTTATGTGCTTCTTCAGCCAATGCCTAAGCGCATATAACTGCTCCCAAGGGATTCCCTGCGCAATCTATACGCGCGAAATGCATGAATTCCGGAACGCAAACGCATGCGTAGTTTCGAGGATGCATCATTTCAGTCCGTGCTTATATCAATAGACCATCTTCGTATTCTCAGTATTGGACTGGAACTAGCTTGCAATAGAGGCTAATGCGGGGGAATATGTTAAAAAGTATTTGCATTTGAAAAGATTTCCCCGCATTAGCCTCCATTGCAAGCTAGTTCCAGTCCAATACTGAGAATACAAAAATGGTCTATTAAACTGGTATAATACATTACAGATGTAGTTAGTATTACCAGATGAATTTTCGATTTTCCAAAACTCGGCGCGCACGGTTTAAATGAGTATACGTCACCAAACGCCCGTTCTTGCGCACCTGCTATTTTCGCGTCTTGCTAGATGAACTAAGCGGAAAGGGGCCTTCTGGGTCTGGTGGCGGGCGAGAAGAGAGCGCAAAGTCGAAGGAATTTAAAGATATTGCTTGCAGGAATTTCAGTTTTGTAGCATTGTGTTTACTGTAGGTATTCCTTCAAAGTTCGGGCCAAAGCCTGCCAAAACTCGCGTAGATTGGCATTTTTAAGGACGTTACCTGGTAAACTAATCCTACCAGGAAAGCCTAGTTACAGCCAACCGGATTACACTGTTTGAGCGCCGAGAGAGTTTATGCCATGCACTATACAAATCTGCTGTTGGACCTACCAAGCTGAACTGTTTACTAGCTGAAAAGAAAACACATCACTACCGTCTCAGGAATCCAAGAACATTCCCAATTACCAAGAGATTTGCTGTCGCATTCATTCCATCTGCTGTGAACCAGTGGGACGATACTGACATTTAATTCAGTACCAATATTTGATTAGGCATTCTTAGTAATACTATCTTCTAAATGGATTGACTAATTGTATTGTAAAAATAGAACTGTAACCAGGATAATACATTTTTGAAGTAAAAAACGTTCGTCTGTTATTTCTACCATTCTCAACAAGAAGCCACCCCCACCTGCAGTCCCTCCACCAGAAGAATTGGTTTCTATGTTTTTCAAATAGAACATCGGACCATCGGCTACGTGTCAGGGTTAGGCATGCCTCCCTTACATCAGCGGCCTAACCGAACCTCTTACAAGATTACTCCGTAACCATGAAATGTGCGTCGTCAACAAACCGTTCAAAACTCTTCAACAAGAATTCCCGTCCCCAAAGTACCGACAACCTTCAGATCTCCAATGTGATGTTGTTTATAAAATCCTATGTAAAGACTGTTCTTGGAACTACATAGGAGAAACCGGAAGATGCTTCCAAACCCGTAAAAAGGAACATCAACGAAACTTGAAAAACAACACAAAGGGCTCAAATCATCATGCGTGGCTAAATAATCACTCCATTGACTTCGATAAAGCTTGTGTTATTGACAAAAGCAATAGACCAGTTTCGTATTCTAACGGTTGGACTGGATCTAGCATGAAATGGAGGCTAATGCGGGCAAATTAATTTGGATTTGAAAAGATTTGCCCGCATTAGCCTCCATTTCATGCTAGATCCAGTCCAGCCGTGAGAATTCGAAAATCGTCTATTACTGCGTTCGAAAAACACTAGAATCTTGGCACACAGCTAAAACCGTTGACGCGGATAATAACTCAAAACCGTTTCCTAGGCAATACTCCATTTTATTGTAATTAGACCTCGTCTGCATTTTATCTCTTAGCTTTTTTCACACATTTTATGTATTCTATTTTTAAAAAAATTTCGCACTCCCTTTCGTATATTTTTCCATCAGCGCGCTAACTTTTTTCATTCGTTGAAAGCTGTAGACTGATAGCCGAAAGCTTATGTTTTTAACCTTTTTTGACCAGCGAACGTTTTTTACTTCAATAATTGTATTGTATAATTCTCATTGTTTTTAATAGTGTATGTATAAATTCTTGTAAAATCATGTTTTTTAGGGCGGGCCCCCTTCGACCTACATTTTGATTATTAAGCTTTAAAGTTTAAAATTTCAGTTAAACAAAGACGTCGTCTGTTGTCATTGTTGGTTTTCTCCTTTTTTAGGTCGCCCGAGTGTTTTATTATCTCTCAGCGGCTGCTCTTCAATACTTGGCGCCAACGATTCTTCTATTGTTCTCTGTGTTGATACTGCGAACACTCGGTAAGTGTATCTTGATGCTTTTGGAACCTAGAGGAGTCTAAACATTTCGCTCATTGAACAACACTAGGTGTCGTTTTAGTCATCTGTCCAGTCGTCATCTTTTGTGCGAAATGTATTTCAATTACTACTGCAACATTCGTCGATTTTCCTTTGAGATCGTAAGATTGAGAGGCCGGTGGAAGTTGATGGTTGGAGCTGTGGTATTTAAACTTTCCGCTCGCACAAGAAGAAATAAGAGTAATCTGCATTTAGATTTGGCTTACGCGTGCGTAGTGTAGTCTACGTTTCGCGCCTTAGCAACGAGTCATCTTAACTTAAGCTATTATTGAAAACTGGGCAAATTAAATTGAGTAAGATGTGCTTGCTGCTTGAAAAACTTATGAACAATTTGCAAATCTCTCCATTGGCGAGACATCTTGAAGCACAAGTGAGGACAAAGGTCAGTTCATGAGAGGAATTTAATTCTCTTTTGATGAGGTCCAGAGAGCAGGAGAGTCTTTGGGTGAACTTTGGCTTGGGTGTTTTTACATGAGAATATTCTCACTGTAAACGATTCTTTTGATTGTTTTCCGTTGTTGAATTGTCTTAAAGGTTGTGAAGATTGGAACAGTAATCCCGTGGGTGCCTCTCGTATCCAGTACTCCGCTCTCATATCAAACAGCACAAGAGAGGCTGCACTGAGTCTGCGCGGGGTTCTGACACCTGTGTTGTTCCAAGGAGTCATGTCTTACATGGTGTGGTGGCTGTGCACCGCTTGGCTTATTACATCAGTGTTTGGAGTTGTTTATCTCAAGATATTCGCAACCAGTTGACAGAAGTTTGTTGACAAGAAACGAACTGGAAAACGTGAGCGGCCGTGTCGGAGTGAGCGATAAAAATTTAGGACAGACGTCAGTCCGAAAACAAGGCCGACAGTGATTTTGCCAATGCCGTTATCGCAAGCTATTGCTCATGCGTTCTCGAAAGGCCCTCTGGAAAGTAATATCACCACTCCCGATCTAGCGTCAGCGCGGATATTGAGATAGGCTTAACTGCCTGCAACACGTACAATTTGTTTCTCCGGGATGTCAGAGGCTTTACTTGCGCTGACCGCTTCTCATCAAGACAACAGAAAAGCCAACGTAACCGCCATTTGAAAATAAACTCTGACTTGATCATAGCTGCTTTGCAAATTCTTCCATTTGTATAGATTTCAGAACACCTGGCCCCAGTTGTTCGAAGGGTGGATAGTGCTATACACTGGAATACTCAATCGGTTTTGCTTGTGTTTATCCGCTAGATAGTGATTTATCATGCAGATGGATAGCGTTATCCGCCTTTTGAACAACCGAGACCTGGCCTTCTTGCCGGTGTTCATCGTTTCACGAACGAGATATGTTAGAGCGGTTTTCAATTGAGTGTCGAAAGCAATTAGATAATTACTTTGGTTTATGATTACTTCACTCAGTGATTGGTTCAAAGTTCTCGCGCCATTTTTTCGACCAATCAGAAGTGAAACCAAAACCAATCGTGGCTCACGCGTGCACATTTCCCCGCGCTTTGTGTCGGCTACGTGTAATTACTTCGAGTTTTAATTGGTTTACCGGATTGTCTCAGTCCTTTTTGATTGGCCAAAGTAATTACTTTGGTTTTGGTTTTACGACACTCAATTGAAACTCGCTCTAAGCCTGGTTTTTACTAGCGACGCAAGCACAAGAGCGCTTATTTCAACGTGAAAACAGGCGCAAGCAGAAATTCCTGCAAGCATAAGCACAAACACAAGCGCAAGGATAAAAATATTTCCTTTTCCTTATGCTTGCGTTTGCTTGCGTTGTATGAAAATGTGACGTAACGCAAGCACAATGCAAGCTGTAATGTTCGTTCAATGAAAAGGACCCGTTCCAGATTTCACTGCCAGCGCCGGGCACGTTGTAACTACATGTAGTGAATCTTTGTCTGTGCGTCGTGTGCTTGTTCTTGCATTATGGTTCATTTTCGCTTGACACGAATCTCTACTTGGGCGTGCGTTCATGCGCTTCTTCTTGCGCCGCTAGTGAATACCAAAAAAGCAAAAGATTCAAGATGTGACTACTTGTTCCGAGTATTTCTGATATATACAAAGGCTCTTTTAGGAGCCAACGAATAAAGAAAAGTCAATGACCCCCTTTTTACCTTTAGCATCAACAGTAATATATTATTATTCATGGCAAAAATTTCCAAAAATTCTTTCCACACCCAAAAGCTACTTGATAGAATTAATAATAATGTTAACTTTTTGACACTAATCCATGGCTTTCTAGGCACGCCTCCACATTTTAGTTAGCACGTGTTTGTTCCCAATTGTTCTATACTTGATATTGAACGAATATCGAACGCCAATTGGACAACTTTGAGATCTATAGGGGTAAGGTCCCGGAACCTGGTTGATCTCGCCTAACCTACACACTTGTAAAAATCGCACCTAATGTTAATGAAGCAAAGACAACGAACGAATTATAAATTAAGGCTATGATGACAAACATCGAGCGAATTCAATTTTTCTCTCCTTTGGAGGCGTTTGTGTTTACAACGTTTCTCAGAACGGTGAGCGCTAAATACACGATTACCCAATGCTCTGAAATCGTGTCGGTGACAGAAGTCAATAACAATAGATATATGCTTGAATGAGTATAAACTTAACGGGGAAGAAGGATCATCCATCTTGCCTTTTCGGGACTCCCTGTTTTGTTCCCGTGCAACACGAAAAAGATAAATCCCTTCTTGACATAATGACCAAGCTTGTTATTGACAAGTGGTTACGTTCTGTCAATACCAACAACTTCAGGGTAGGGTGGCAGAAAGTGTTCTTCTCTCGACCTACAACCATGGACAAATTTTGTTGGAAAGTGCGCATAAACATGAAATCATAACCGTAATGCCTACAGAATAAGCGTCGGTACCTCCATTCCCCCTTTCAATGTTGGAAAATGGTAAAATGCAGACTTTTGTTAGACCAAAGTGTTTTGTCAACATTGCACAGGGGGTGGACAACAGGACAAGACAAGTGGGCGACCGCAGTCGAAGGCAACGCGAAGGCTCCTTTTTCAATGCTTCTACCATGACTTGCGGCATCTACCGCAACTCATGGCAGGGATGGGCGCAACTCCTAGCCCGTTGTATACACTTGTCCCCAGTAGTACTGGTAATCATTTTACCCATCACGAATGGATGGAAAGCTGAGTGAGATTTGGAGCGTACGGCAATGGTCATCACTAGATGGTCACCCATCCGGTAAGTAACCCAGACCCACGGGTCTTAACATTGGACGCCATTCGGGAACAATGCCAGCCCATTGAGCCAACCGTACGCCACAGGGGGTGGAGAGGGGCAAGATGCATATAGAATGAAGTTTTCCAACCCTTGTGACCAGGGATGTCTGAAAGCGCGCAACTCGGTCAACGCACTTTCATTTGACCAATAACTGCGATATTTTGCTTCTGCAACAGCCTCAAGCTAAATATCAATTAGTGGTTAAATGGTGGTCATGTGATCAACGGGTGACGTCACATTGACGTCAGTCAATTTCATGGTGCAGCATTAGTAAAAGTATGAGATATGCTGGCTTTTTAAAATTAATCACCACCTCTCTGAAAGCAATTCTCGCCAGAACACAGCGACTACATGTTGTTCTTTGCTCTCTTTCCAAAAACCGATGAACAGCGCAAATTTGCACTGTTTTATCGACGCGTTACAGTGTTGCGTGACGGTTTTCTAACGCATTACCAATAAAAAGGACGTCATAATGACGTCACAGTTCGATTTCTGAATCCTTTTGATGGCGGCATTCAACTCAGCACTAGGCACTTACCAGTGGTCTGGGTAAAAACAGGTAAGTAATTCATGTATCCCTTATTATTATGTATTTAAATATAAGGTCTTCATAGTGTATTTAATAATTAGCCTTATATACCCATGCATAACCTTATATACCCCTATATACACCTATATACCCTTGTATACCCATGTATACACTTATATACCCCTACATACCCATGTATACCCTTGTATATCCTTATATACCCCTGTATACCCACGTATAAACTTGTATACACCTATAGACCCATATATACCCAAGTATATCCTTATATACCTGTATATATCCTTGTATACCAACGTATACCCATGTATACCCACGTATACCCACGTACACCCTGGTCAAAGGGAACGAGGACGTTGGGTACCAGGGTGTGTCAGCCCCTAAACCATATGTGACAAATCCCACGCCTACTCACAGCTCCAATATAGCGAAATAATTAGATGGCTTTTATATTCAAAAGAAAAGTCATTTTACCTGTCATATGGTAAGCACTGGAGTCGCAGATTACAAAGTGTGCGCATGCGCCTTGCTAAAGGTAACATACATACAGTCTAAGCTTTTCCCGAATAACTACAGCAGCTAATATCTTCGAAACATTACATTTACCGCTAAAATACATAGCACATACAGATACCTACTAAATACATAATATTTAAAGATATGTTTATTGAAAAGAAAAGCTGCTGTACAAAATGCGGCCCTGGATTCTCTTTTAAAACCAGTAAACTCATAGGTACGGATAAAATCAGGTAGCGCATTCCGCAACTTAGCTGATACGTAAGAAAAAAGAGAGCTAAGACCATAACTGGTTGTTCCAGGTTTATTTAGGAACAGAATGTAATTTCCGCGAGGATCATGCATGAGAAGGGGACAGGAGAGAAAACGTATTTTTCATATAAGCAGAAAAACCCTTTTTTCAAAAAACAAAAAGAAAAGAAAAAAACAAAAAAAAACATACTTTTTTCAAGTCATACGAGGAAATTTTCAATGCGCTTATTTCATAGACATGTAGAGCTTGACTTTCGTAGTAAGAGGACGGGTAATCTGCAAATATAAATATCGTTATTCTCTTATTTACATTATTATACCGTTTCTTTAACACGAGAATTAGAGCGGAATGAAAGCACAACTTTGTCGCGAATTTTCTAGGATAAAAACTTGTTCAGAAATCAAAAATCTAAGTTAACAGCACACACCAGGCCTACTCCTGAGTATCTGGTTAGAAATCATTTCCTCTGGCCGCGCTTCAGCCATTCGATGAGGGCCAGTCTCGTGCTTCTTAAAGTGCCTCGCTCATGCCCAAAAAGAATTCTGGGTAATTCTGCCATTCCATGACAAGAGAAGACTCCTGATTCTCATTTCATAGTTTTTTTCATAAGTGTCAGGCCACCCAGTCCTACCAACAAAATAACGCATCGATTGAAGGTTTTAGCTTTCAAAACTTGCCCAGATTGTGTCAGTAGGTCCTGGAATTCGTCCACAGAAAGGCCAGAGAGACAACTTCACTCGTAAACTGCCATGTTTACAACAGAGCAATTTAGGCGTCCCAGTCTGCATGAAACCATCTCTCGCCTCTGGCTGAGACAAAACCAGACACGCACGGTTCTAACGTTACGTTTATGCCTATAAAATCAACTGAAATATCAATCGCTGGTAAAAAAAACAAAAACAAAACAAAACAAAACCGGAAGGTTAATTTTTTTTGGTAGGCTAGGTATCGAAGAGCCAGAACATTTGCGCATGCGCTGATGGAATGTTTTAAGAAGAGAGAAAAACGCAGTACCTCCAGACACCGGCGCTGGAGCGTCGTACCAAACAAGTCATCCCGGGATTTCGGCCTGTGCGATCGCTTTGGGACGCAGTTGGCCCTTCGCTGCTTTCTGCTACCGACCTTGCCTCCCGGTACGGCATTGAGGGAGAGATATCTCGGCCCCTAAACCATATGTGACAAATCCCACGCCTACTCACAGCTCCAAACCGCCCTTGTCAATATAGCGTAAGAATTAGATGGCTTATATATTCAAAAGAAAAGTCATTTTACCTGTCATATGGTAAGCACTGGAGTCGCAGATTACAAAGTGTGCGCATGCGCCTTGCTAAAGGTAACATACATACAGTCTAAGCTTTTACCGAATAACTACAGCAGCTAATATCTTCGAGACATTACATTTACAGCTAAAATACATAGCACATACAGATACCTACTAAATACATAATATTTAAAGATATGTTCATTAAAAAGAAAAGCCGCTGTACAAAATGCGGCCCTGGATTCTCTTTTAAAACCAGTAAACTCATAGGTACGGATAAAATCAGGTAGTGCATTCCGCAACTTAGCTAATACGTAAGAAAAAAGAGAGCTAAGACCATAACTGGTTGTTCCAGGTTTATTGAGGAACAGAATGTAATTTCCGCGAAGATCATGCATGAGAAGGGGACGGGAGAGAAAAGGTATTTTTCATATAAGCAGAAAAACCCTTTTTTCAAAAAACAAAAAGAAAAGAAAAAAACAAAAAAAAACATACTTTTTTTAAGTCATACGAGGAAATTTTCAATGCGCTTATTTCATAGACATGTAGAGCTTGACTTTTGTAGTAAGAGGACAGGTAATCTGCAAATATAAATATCGTTATTCTCTTATTTACATTATTATACCGTTTCTTTGACACGAGAATTAGAGCGGAATGAAAGCACAACTTTGTCGCGAATTTTCTAGGATAAAAACTTGTTCAGAAATCAAAAATCTAAGTTAACAGCACACACCAGGCCTACTCCTGAGTATCTGGTTAGAAATCATTTCCTCTGGCCGCGCTTCAGCCATTCGATGAGGGCCAGTCTCGTGCTTCTTAAAGTGCCTCGCTTATGCCCAAAAAGAATTCTGGGTAATTCTGCCATTCCATGACAAGGGAAGACTCCCGATTCTCATTTCATAGTTTTTTTCATAAGTGTCGGGCCACCCAGTCCTACCAACAAAATAACGCATCGATTGAAGGTTTTAGCTTTCAAAACTTGCCCAGATTGTGTCAGTAGGTCCTGGAATTCGTCCACAGAAAGGCCAGAGAGACAACTTCACTCGTAAACTGCCATGTTTACAACAGAGCAATTTAGGCGTCCCAGTCTGCATGAAACCATCTCTCGCCTCTGGCTGAGACAAGGCCAGACAGGCACGGTTCTAACGTTACGTTTATGCCTATAAAATCAACTGAAATATCAATCGCTGGTAAAAAAAACAAAACAAAACAAAACAAAACAAAACCGGAAGGTTAATTTTTTTTGGTAGGCTAGGTATCGAAGAGCCAGAACATTTGCGCATGCGCTGACGGAATGTTTTAAGAAGAGAGAAAAACGCAGTACCTCCAGACACCGGCGCTGGAGCGTCGTACCAAACGAGTCATCCCGGGATTTCGGCCCGTGCGATCGCTTTTGGACGCAGTTGGCCCTTCGCTGCTTTCTGCTACCGACCTTGCCTCCCGGTACGGCATTGAGGGAGAGATATGTCGGCCCCTAAACCATATGTGACAAATCCCACGCCTACTCACAGCTCCAAACCGCCCTTGTCAATATAGCTTAAGAATTAGATGGCTTATATATTCAAAAGAAAAGTCATTTTACCTGACATATGGTAAGCACTGGAGTCGCAGATTACAAAGTGTGCGCATGCGCCTTGCTAAAGGTAACATACATACAGTCTAAGCTTTTACCGAATAACTACAGCAGCTAATATCTTCGAGACATTACATTTACAGCTAAAATACATAGCACATACAGATACCTACTAAATACATAATATTTAAAGATATGTTCATTAAAAGGAAAAGCCGCTGTACAAAATGCGGCCCTGGATTCTCTTTTAAAACCAGTAAACTCATAGGTACGGATAAAATCAGGTAGTGCATTCCGCAACTTAGCTAATACGTAAGAAAAAAGAGAGCTAAGACCATAACTGGTTGTTCCAGGTTTATTGAGGAACAGAATGTAATTTCCGCGAAGATCATGCATGAGAAGGGGACGGGAGAGAAAACGTATTTTTTTATATAAGCAGAAAAACCCTTTTTTCAAAAAACAAAAAGAAAAGAAAAAAACAAAAAAAAACATACTTTTTTCAAGTCATACGAGGAAATTTTCAATGCGCTTATTTCATAGACAATGTAGAGCTTGACTTTCGTAGTAAGAGGACAGGTAATCTGCAAATATAAATATCGTTATTCTCTTATTTACATTATTATACCGTTTCTTTGCAGGTCAGGTCAGGTCCGTTCTTGGACTTGCCACAGGTGACCATGTAACCCTGTGCTACCTGCCTCATGCAGAGAAGGAAACTCTGTCAAAAAACCTCGCTGCCTTGCGGTGTCATTGAGATGACAAAGGCTAGGGGAGTAAACCCCAACAGATAATCCGGAGTGGAGCCCCTAAGGCGGCTGGTTCTTGCAACGCAATACCTTCCGGCAACTCCTGCAGCCAACCTGACGCCAACTGTATTGGTTTGTCCTTTCCGTTGGATCTCGTCAGCACGGTTAGAGAGGTGGGTCCTGACGACTGGGCATCCCAGGTCCTCCATATTATCGCCCTGGCCTGCGCCCTGGAGAGGTCACTCCAGTGCCGCATCCCGCGGCAGCACAACATGGGGAGACGGCAGTTACCGGTTAAAAGCCCAGAGCTTATTGGCGTTAGTTCGGGCGCCTGGGGCTGTCTCCTGTCGGTGGGAGGGATCATCGCATCCCACTGGCCAGCTACCGCCCGCCTCAAGCTGGGCAGCCCCCAGCCAGTAAGGTGCTGGCCCGCCACAGTCCGCCTACTTCAGTGGGTGCCTGGAGTGTAGGCCAAAAGCTGAAAAGCGGACTGTAACCCACGCACCAGGCAACAAGAAAAGGAACACAAAGCCGCCAGTGCTGAAACTGGCAACCTGGAACGTCAGAACTATGTGTCCTGGCCTGTCTGACGACCTCCAACAAATCAGTGATGCCAGGAAGACCGCCATCATCGACCGTGAGCTGAAGCGGCTGAACATCGACATTGCAGCCCTCCAGGAGACGCGACTCCCTGGCTGCAGCAGTCTGAAGGAGAGGGACTACACCTTCTTCTGGCAGGGACAGGAGCAACAAGAGCACCGACTCTACGGCGTCGGCTTCGCTGTCCGAAACTCACTCCTCTCCTCCATTGAAGCGCCCTCCTCAGGCACACCGCGAGTCCTCTCCCTGCGCCTCACCACCGCCTCTGGACCAGCCAACATCCTAAGTGTCTACGCCCCCACACTCTGCTCCACAGCTGAGGCCAAGGACCAGTTCTATGAGGAGCTGGAAGCGAAGATACAGCGGGTCCCTTCCAAGGAACACCTGTTCCTGCTCGGAGACTTCAACGCCCGTGTTGGTGCTGACCATGACTCCTGGCCTCGCTGCATCGGCCACTTTGGCTTAGGCAAGCTAAACGAGAACGGCCAGCGCCTCCTTGAGCTTTGCTCCTACCACGACCTGTGCCTGACCAACACCTTCTTCTCCACCAAGCCCCACCACAGGGTGTCCTGGAGGCACCCCAGGTCTCATCACTGGCACCAGCTGGACTTTGTCATTACCAGGAGATCCCTGCTGAGCCAAGTGCTAGTCACACGCACCTTTCACAGTGCTGACTGCGACACTGACCACTCCCTGGTGGCCAGCAAGGTTCGTCTCCTCCCCAAGCAAGTCCACCGCTCCAAGCCGAAGCCCCGACCCCGCATCAACACAGCCAGCACTGCAAAGCCTGAACTGCGGCAACGCTTCGCCAATGCAATTGATGTAGCCCTGGAGGACTGTCCAACTGACTGCGCTACACAGCAGTGGAACCACATCCGTGAGGCTGTGTTCCAGACCGCCCTGGACACCTTTGGAAGAAGAGAGAGAAAGAGCGCAGACTGGTTTGAGGCTGGTGCCACCGAGCTTGAGCCCGTCATTGCCGCCAAGCGAGCCGCTCTTCTTGCCTACAAGAAAGACCCCTCAGCAAAGACGCTTGCAGAACTCCGTGCTGCACGCAGCGAAGCTCAGAGGATTGCCAGGCGCTGTGCCAACGACTACTGGTTGAATCTTTGCCAAGACATCCAGCTTGCCGCCGATCTAGGCAACTTCCGTGGGATGTATGAGGGAATGAAGAAGGTGTTCGGCCCAAGTGCCATCAAGACTGCCCCACTCAAGTCAGCTGACTGCGACATCATCAAAGACCGCAGCAAGCAGATGGAGAGATTGGCGGAACACTACCAAGAGCTCTACTCAAGGGAAACCATTGTGACCAATACAGCCCTTGAGAACACCCATCTGCTGCCCGTGATGAACGAGCTGGATGAACCACCAACCATTGAAGAACTCAGCAAGGCCATTGACTCCCTTTCCAGCGGCAAGGCCTCAGGCAGTGACAACATACCCCCTGAAGTCGTCAAGGCCGCAAAGGAGAGCTCCCTCCTACAGCACCTTCACGAGCTTCTAATGCAGTGCTGGGAGGAAGGAGCAGTGCCCCAAGACATGCGAGACGCCAAGATCATCACGCTCTACAAGAACAAGGGCAAGAGGAGTGACTGCAACAACTACCGAGGCATCTCTCTCCTGAGCGTTGTCGGCAAGGTCTTTGCCCGGGTGGTTCTCAACAGACTGCAACTTCTCGCTGAGCGTGTCTACCCAGAGGCGCAGTGCGGCTTCAGGGCCGCCAGGTCAACCATCGACATGGTGTTCTCAGTGAGGCAGCTGCAGGAGAAATGCCGGGAGCAGAGAAAACCCCTGTACCTGGCCTTCATTGACCTGACCAAGGCCTTTGACCTGGTTAGCCGTGAAGGACTGTTTGCCCTCCTCCAGCGGATTGGATGCCCCCCCAAGCTTCTGAGCATGATTGTGTCCTTTCATCAGGATATGCGTGGAACCGTTCAATTTGACGGATCCTGCTCGGAACCCTTCCCCATCAAGAATGGAGTGAAGCAGGGCTGTGTCCTTGCTCCAACCCTCTTTGGCATCTTCTTCTCTCTGCTCCTCTCCTATGCTTTCCGGGACTCTGAAGACGGAATCTTCATCCACACTAGGAGTGATGGAGGCCTCTTCAATCTGTCACGTCTCCGGGCAAAGACAAAGGTGCAGAAAGTGCTGATCAGAGAGCTCCTTTTCGCTGACGATGCTGGAATAGCAGCCCACTCGGAGGCAGCACTGCAGCGGCTCATTGACAGCTTTGCAGCTGCCTGTACAGAGTTCGGCCTCACCATCAGCCTGAAAAAGACACAGGTCATGGGTCAAGACGTCAGCAACGACCCGAGCATCTCGATCGGCGACCACACCCTCGAAGTGGTGGACAAGTTCACCTACCTCGGGTCCACCATCTCCAGCAACCTCTCCCTTGATACAGAGCTGAACACGAGGATTGGCAAGGCAGCAACAGCACTGGCCCGCCTGACAAAGAGAGTGTGGAACAACACCATGCTCTCCACAAACACCAAGATGAGAGTCTACCAGGCCTGTGTACTGAGCACTCTCCTCTACGGCAGTGAAGCATGGACCCTCTACTCCTACCAGGAACGCAGGCTGAATGCCTTCCACATGCGCTGCCTCCGCAGACTCCTTGGCATCACCTGGCAAGACCGCGTCACCAACATCGACGTCCTGGCCAAGGCAGGGATGCCCAGCATATTTGCCATCCTGACCCAGAGACGTCTGCGCTGGCTTGGCCATGTCACTCGAATGGGTGACGGCCGCATCCCCAAAGACATGCTGTTTGGGGAGCTGGCCACTGGCACCAGACCCACAGGACGTCCAGCCCTCCGCTACAAGGATGTGTGCAAGCGTGATCTGAAGGCTGGTAGGTTCAACCCCTCCGACCTAGAGTCAGCAGCCTCGGACCGATCTGGCTGGCGGTCCACCACACAAGCAGTCATCAAGGAAGCAGAGGAGAGGAGAGCAACCCGCTGGGAAGAGAAACGCCTTCGCAAGGAGCAGCTGCTACAGTCAGCCCCATCCCAGACAGAAAGACAGGAGCCGGTCTTTACCTGCAGCAGATGCAACAGGCAATGCGGGTCCCGCATCGGCATTTACAGCCACACCCGGCGCTGCAACACAAAGTGACACGCCTGGGCGCAGTCTACCATGGTCTCTCGAGATCGACGGAGCCATCATACCGTTTCTTTGACACGAGAATTAGAGCGGAATGAAAGCACAACTTTGTCGCGAATTTTCTAGGATAAAAACTTGTTCAGAAATCAAAAATCTAAGTTAACAGCACACACCAGGCCTACTCCTGAGTATCTGGTTAGAAATCATTTCCTCTGGCCGCGCTTCAGCCATTCGATGAGGGCCAGTCTCGTGCTTCTTATATAAAGTGCCTCGCTCATGCCCAAAAAGAATTCTGGGTAATTCTGCCATTCCATGACAAGGGAAGACTCCCGATTCTCATTTTATAGTTTTTTTCATAAGTGTCGGGCCACCCAGTCCTACCAACAAAATAACGCATCGATTGAAGGTTTTAGCTTTCAAAACTTGCACAGATTGTGTCAGTAGGTCCTGGAATTCGTCCACAGAAAGGCCAGAGAGACAACTTCACTCGTGAACTGCCATGTTTACAACAGAGCAATTTAGGCGTCCCAGTCTGCATGAAACCATCTCTCGCCTCTGGCTGAGACAAGACCAGACACGCACGGTTCTAACGTTACATTTATGCCTATAAAATCAACTGAAATATCAATCGCTGGTAAAAAAAACAAAAACAAAACAAAACAAAACAAAACCGGAAGGTTAATCTTTTTTGGTAGGCTAGGTATCGAAGAGCCAGAACATTTGCGCATGCGCTGACGGAATGTTTTAACAAGAGAGAAAAACACAGTACCTCCAGACACCGGCGCTGGAGCGTCGTACCAAACGAGTCATCCCGGGATTTCGGCCCGTGCGATCGCTTTTGGACGCAGTTGGCCCTTCGCTGCTTTCTGCTACCGACCTTGCCTCCCGGTACGGCATTGAGGGAGAGATATGTCGGCCCCTAAACCATATGTGACAAATCCCACGCCTACTCACAGCTCCAAACCGCCCTTGTCAATATAGCGTAAGAATTAGATGGCTTATATATTCAAAAGAAAAGTCATTTTACCTGTCATATGGTAAGCACTGGAGTCGCAGATTACAAAGTGTGCGCATGCGCCTTGCTAAAGGTAACACACATACAGTCTAAGCTTTTACCGAATAACTACAGCAGCTAATATCTTCGAGACATTACATTTACAGCTAAAATACATAGCACATACAGATACCTACTAAATACATAATATTTAAAGATATGTTCATTAAAAGGAAAAGCCGCTGTACAAAATGCGGCCCTGGATTCTCTTTTAAAACCAGTAAACTCATAGGTACGGATAAAATCAGGTAGTGCATTCCGCAACTTAGCTAATACGTAAGAAAAAAGAGAGCTAAGACCATAACTGGTTGTTCCAGGTTTATTGAGGAACAGAATGTAATTTCCGCGAAGATCATGCATGAGAAGGGGACGGGAGAGAAAAGGTATTTTTCATATAAGCAGAAAAACCCTTTTTTCAAAAAACAAAAAGAAAAGAAAAAAACAAAAAAAAACATACTTTTTTCAAGTCATACGAGGAAATTTTCAATGCGCTTATTTCATAGACATGTAGAGCTTGACTTTTGTAGTAAGAGGACAGGTAATCTGCAAATATAAATATCGTTATTCTCTTATTTACATTATTATACCGTTTCTTTGACACGAGAATTAGAGCGGAATGAAAGCACAACTTTGTCGCGAATTTTCTAGGATAAAAACTTGTTCAGAAATCAAAAATCTAAGTTAACAGCACACACCAGGCCTACTCCTGAGTATCTGGTTAGAAATCATTTCCTCTGGCCGCGCTTCAGCCATTCGATGAGGGCCAGTCTCGTGCTTCTTAAAGTGCCTCGCTCATGCCCAAAAAGAATTCTGGGTAATTCTGCCATTCCATGACAAGGGAAGACTCCCGATTCTCATTTCATAGTTTTTTTCATAAGTGTCGGGCCACCCAGTCCTACCAACAAAGTAACGCATCGATTGAAGGTTTTAGCTTTCAAAACTTGCCCAGATTGTGTCAGTAGGTCCTGGAATTCGTCCACAGAAAGGCCAGAGAGACAACTTCACTCGTGAACTGCCATGTTTACAACAGAGCAATTTAGGCGTCCCAGTCTGCATGAAACCATCTCTCGCCTCTGGCTGAGACAAGACCAGACACGCACGGTTCTAACGTTACGTTTATGCCTATAAAATCAACTGAAATATCAATCGCTGGTAAAAAAAAAAAAACAAAACAAAACAAAACAAAACCGGAAGGTTAATTTTTTTTGGTAGGCTAGGTATCGAAGAGCCAGAACATTTGCGCATGCGCTGACGGAATGTTTTAACAAGAGAGAAAAACGCAGTACCTCCAGACACCGGCGCTGGAGCGTCGTACCAAACGAGTCATCCCGGGATTTCGGCCCGTGCGATCGCTTTTGGACGCAGTTGGCCCTTCGCTGCTTTCTGCTACCGACCTTGCCTCCCGGTACGGCATTGAGGGAGAGATATGTCGGCCCCTAAACCATATGTGACAAATCCCACGCCTACTCACAGCTCCAAACCGCCCTTGTCAATATAGCGTAAGAATTAGATGGCTTATATATTCAAAAGAAAAGTCATTTTACCTGTCATATGGTAAGCACTGGAGTCGCAGATTACAAAGTGTGCGCATGCGCCTTGCTAAAGGTAACATACATACAGTCTAAGCTTTTACCGAATAACTACAGCAGCTAATATCTTCGAGACATTACATTTACAGCTAAAATACATAGCACATACAGATACCTACTAAATACATAATATTTAAAGATATGTTCATTAAAAGGAAAAGCCGCTGTACAAAATGCGGCCCTGGATTCTCTTTTAAAACCAGTAAACTCATAGGTACGGATAAAATCAGGTAGTGCATTCCGCAACTTAGCTAATACGTAAGAAAAAAGAGAGCTAAGACCATAACTGGTTGTTCCAGGTTTATTGAGGAACAGAATGTAATTTCCGCGAAGATCATGCATGAGAAGGGGACGGGAGAGAAAAGGTATTTTTCATATAAGCAGAAAAACCCTTTTTTCAAAAAACAAAAAGAAAAGAAAAAAACAAAAAAAAACATACTTTTTTCAAGTCATACGAGGAAATTTTCAATGCGCTTATTTCATAGACATGTAGAGCTTGACTTTTGTAGTAAGAGGACAGGTAATCTGCAAATATAAATATCGTTATTCTCTTATTTACATTATTATACCGTTTCTTTGACACGAGAATTAGAGCGGAATGAAAGCACAACTTTGTCGCGAATTTTCTAGGATAAAAACTTGTTCAGAAATCAAAAATCTAAGTTAACAGCACACACCAGGCCTACTCCTGAGTATCTGGTTAGAAATCATTTCCTCTGGCCGCGCTTCAGCCATTCGATGAGGGCCAGTCTCGTGCTTCTTAAAGTGCCTCGCTCATGCCCAAAAAGAATTCTGGGTAATTCTGCCATTCCATGACAAGGGAAGACTCCCGATTCTCATTTCATAGTTTTTTTCATAAGTGTCGGGCCACCCAGTCCTACCAACAAAATAACGCATCGATTGAAGGTTTTAGCTTTCAAAACTTGCCCAGATTGTGTCAGTAGGTCCTGGAATTCGTCCACAGAAAGGCCAGAGAGACAACTTCACTCGTGAACTGCCATGTTTACAACAGAGCAATTTAGGCGTCCCAGTCTGCATGAAACCATCTCTCGCCTCTGGCTGAGACAAGACCAGACACGCACGGTTCTAACGTTACGTTTATGCCTATAAAATCAACTGAAATATCAATCGCTGGTAAAAAAAAAAAAAACAAAACAAAACAAAACAAAACCGGAAGGTTAATTTTTTTGGTAGGCTAGGTATCGAAGAGCCAGAACATTTGCGCATGCGCTGACGGAATGTTTTAACAAGAGAGAAAAACGCAGTACCTCCAGACACCGGCGCTGGAGCGTCGTACCAAACGAGTCATCCCGGGATTTCGGCCCGTGCGATCGCTTTTGGACGCAGTTGGCCCTTCGCTGCTTTCTGCTACCGACCTTGCCTCCCGGTACGGCATTGAGGGAGAGATATGTCGGCCCCTAAACCATATGTGACAAATCCCACGCCTACTCACAGCTCCAAACCGCCCTTGTCAATATAGCGTAAGAATTAGATGGCTTATATATTCAAAAGAAAAGTCATTTTACCTGTCATATGGTAAGCACTGGAGTCGCAGATTACAAAGTGTGCGCATGCGCCTTGCTAAAGGTAACATACATACAGTCTAAGCTTTTACCGAATAACTACAGCAGCTAATATCTTCGAGACATTACATTTACAGCTAAAATACATAGCACATACAGATACCTACTAAATACATAATATTTAAAGATATGTTCATTAAAAGGAAAAGCCGCTGTACAAAATGCGGCCCTGGATTCTCTTTTAAAACCAGTAAACTCATAGGTACGGATAAAATCAGGTAGTGCATTCCGCAACTTAGCTAATACGTAAGAAAAAAGAGAGCTAAGACCATAACTGGTTGTTCCAGGTTTATTGAGGAACAGAATGTAATTTCCGCGAAGATCATGCATGAGAAGGGGACGGGAGAGAAAAGGTATTTTTCATATAAGCAGAAAAACCCTTTTTTCAAAAAACAAAAAGAAAAGAAAAAAACAAAAAAAAACATACTTTTTTCAAGTCATACGAGGAAATTTTCAATGCGCTTATTTCATAGACATGTAGAGCTTGACTTTTGTAGTAAGAGGACAGGTAATCTGCAAATATAAATATCGTTATTCTCTTATTTACATTATTATACCGTTTCTTTGACACGAGAATTAGAGCGGAATGAAAGCACAACTTTGTCGCGAATTTTCTAGGATAAAAACTTGTTCAGAAATCAAAAATCTAAGTTAACAGCACACACCAGGCCTACTCCTGAGTATCTGGTTAGAAATCATTTCCTCTGGCCGCGCTTCAGCCATTCGATGAGGGCCAGTCTCGTGCTTCTTAAAGTGCCTCGCTCATGCCCAAAAAGAATTCTGGGTAATTCTGCCATTCCATGACAAGGGAAGACTCCCGATTCTCATTTCATAGTTTTTTTCATAAGTGTCGGGCCACCCAGTCCTACCAACAAAATAACGCATCGATTGAAGGTTTTAGCTTTCAAAACTTGCCCAGATTGTGTCAGTAGGTCCTGGAATTCGTCCACAGAAAGGCCAGAGAGACAACTTCACTCGTGAACTGCCATGTTTACAACAGAGCAATTTAGGCGTCCCAGTCTGCATGAAACCATCTCTCGCCTCTGGCTGAGACAAGACCAGACACGCACGGTTCTAACGTTACGTTTATGCCTATAAAATCAACTGAAATATCAATCGCTGGTAAAAAAAAAAAAAACAAAACAAAACAAAACAAAACCGGAAGGTTAATTTTTTTTGGTAGGCTAGGTATCGAAGAGCCAGAACATTTGCGCATGCGCTGACGGAATGTTTTAACAAGAGAGAAAAACGCAGTACCTCCAGACACCGGCGCTGGAGCGTCGTACCAAACGAGTCATCCCGGGATTTCGGCCCGTGCGATCGCTTTTGGACGCAGTTGGCCCTTCGCTGCTTTCTGCTACCGACCTTGCCTCCCGGTACGGCATTGAGGGAGAGATATGTCGGCCCCTAAACCATATGTGACAAATCCCACGCCTACTCACAGCTCCAAACCGCCCTTGTCAATATAGCGTAAGAATTAGATGGCTTATATATTCAAAAGAAAAGTCATTTTACCTGTCATATGGTAAGCACTGGAGTCGCAGATTACAAAGTGTGCGCATGCGCCTTGCTAAAGGTAACATACATACAGTCTAAGCTTTTACCGAATAACTACAGCAGCTAATATCTTCGAGACATTACATTTACAGCTAAAATACATAGCACATACAGATACCTACTAAATACATAATATTTAAAGATATGTTCATTAAAAGGAAAAGCCGCTGTACAAAATGCGGCCCTGGATTCTCTTTTAAAACCAGTAAACTCATAGGTACGGATAAAATCAGGTAGTGCATTCCGCAACTTAGCTAATACGTAAGAAAAAAGAGAGCTAAGACCATAACTGGTTGTTCCAGGTTTATTGAGGAACAGAATGTAATTTCCGCGAAGATCATGCATGAGAAGGGGACGGGAGAGAAAAGGTATTTTTCATATAAGCAGAAAAACCCTTTTTTCAAAAAACAAAAAGAAAAGAATAAAACAAAAAAAAAACATACTTTTTTCAAGTCATACGAGGAAATTTTCAACTCGCTTATTTCATAGACATGTAGAGCTTGACTTTTGTAGTAAGAGGACAGGTAATCTGCAAATATAAATATCGTTATTCTCTTATTTACATTATTATACCGTTTCTTTGACACGAGAATTAGAGCGGAATGAAAGCACAACTTTGTCGCGAATTTTCTAGGATAAAAACTTGTTCAGAAATCAAAAATCTAAGTTAACAGCACACACCAGGCCTACTCCTGAGTATCTGGTTAGAAATCATTTCCTCTGGCCGCGCTTCAGCCATTCGATGAGGGCCAGTCTCGTGCTTCTTAAAGTGCCTCGCTCATGCCCAAAAAGAATTCTGGGTAATTCTGCCATTCCATGACAAGGGAAGACTCCCGATTCTCATTTCATAGTTTTTTTCATAAGTGTCGGGCCACCCAGTCCTACCAACAAAATAACGCATCGATTGAAGGTTTTAGCTTTCAAAACTTGCCCAGATTGTGTCAGTAGGTCCTGGAATTCGTCCACAGAAAGGCCAGAGAGACAACTTCACTCGTGAACTGCCATGTTTACAACAGAGCAATTTAGGCGTCCCAGTCTGCATGAAACCATCTCTCGCCTCTGGCTGAGACAAGACCAGACACGCACGGTTCTAACGTTACGTTTATGCCTATAAAATCAACTGAAATATCAATCGCTGGTAAAAAAAAAAAACAAAACAAAACAAAACAAAACCGGAAGGTTAATTTTTTTTGGTAGGCTAGGTATCGAAGAGCCAGAACATTTGCGCATGCGCTGACGGAATGTTTTAACAAGAGAGAAAAACGCAGTACCTCCAGACACCGGCGCTGGAGCGTCGTACCAAACGAGTCATCCCGGGATTTCGGCCCGTGCGATCGCTTTTGGACGCAGTTGGCCCTTCGCTGCTTTCTGCTACCGACCTTGCCTCCCGGTACGGCATTGAGGGAGAGATATGTCGGCCCCTAAACCATATGTGACAAATCCCACGCCTACTCACAGCTCCAAACCGCCCTTGTCAATATAGCGTAAGAATTAGATGGCTTATATATTCAAAAGAAAAGTCATTTTACCTGTCATATGGTAAGCACTGGAGTCGCAGATTACAAAGTGTGCGCATGCGCCTTGCTAAAGGTAACATACATACAGTCTAAGCTTTTACCGAATAACTACAGCAGCTAATATCTTCGAGACATTACATTTACAGCTAAAATACATAGCACATACAGATACCTACTAAATACATAATATTTAAAGATATGTTCATTAAAAGGAAAAGCCGCTGTAAAAAATGCGGCCCTGGATTCTCTTTTAAAACCAGTAAACTCATAGGTACGGATAAAATCAGGTAGTGCATTCCGCAACTTAGCTAATACGTAAGAAAAAAGAGAGCTAAGACCATAACTGGTTGTTCCAGGTTTATTGAGGAACAGAATGTAATTTCCGCGAAGATCATGCATGAGAAGGGGACGGGAGAGAAAAGGTATTTTTCATATAAGCAGAAAAACCCTTTTTTCAAAAAACAAAAAGAAAAGAAAAAAACAAAAAAAAACATACTTTTTTCAAGTCATACGAGGAAATTTTCAATGCGCTTATTTCATAGACATGTAGAGCTTGACTTTTGTAGTAAGAGGACAGGTAATCTGCAAATATAAATATCGTTATTCTCTTATTTACATTATTATACCGTTTCTTTGACACGAGAATTAGAGCGGAATGAAAGCACAACTTTGTCGCGAATTTTCTAGGATAAAAACTTGTTCAGAAATCAAAAATCTAAGTTAACAGCACACACCAGGCCTACTCCTGAGTATCTGGTTAGAAATCATTTCCTCTGGCCGCGCTTCAGCCATTCGATGAGGGCCAGTCTCGTGCTTCTTAAAGTGCCTCGCTCATGCCCAAAAAGAATTCTGGGTAATTCTGCCATTCCATGACAAGGGAAGACTCCCGATTCTCATTTCATAGTTTTTTTCATAAGTGTCGGGCCACCCAGTCCTACCAACAAAATAACGCATCGATTGAAGGTTTTAGCTTTCAAAACTTGCCCAGATTGTGTCAGTAGGTCCTGGAATTCGTCCACAGAAAGGCCAGAGAGACAACTTCACTCGTGAACTGCCATGTTTACAACAGAGCAATTTAGGCGTCCCAGTCTGCATGAAACCATCTCTCGCCTCTGGCTGAGACAAGACCAGACACGCACGGTTCTAACGTTACGTTTATGCCTATAAAATCAACTGAAATATCAATCGCTGGTAAAAAAAAAAAAAACAAAAAAACAAAACAAAACCGGAAGGTTAATTTTTTTTGGTAGGCTAGGTATCGAAGAGCCAGAACATTTGCGCATGCGCTGACGGAATGTTTTAACAAGAGAGAAAAACGCAGTACCTCCAGACACCGGCGCTGGAGCGTCGTACCAAACGAGTCATCCGGGATTTCGGCCCGTGCGATCGCTTTTGGACGCAGTTGGCCCTTCGCTGCTTTCTGCTACCGACCTTGCCTCCCGGTACGGCATTGAGGGAGAGATATGTCGGCCCCTAAACCATATGTGACAAATCCCACGCCTACTCACAGCTCCAAACCGCCCTTGTCAATATAGCGTAAGAATTAGATGGCTTATATATTCAAAAGAAAAGTCATTTTACCTGTCATATGGTAAGCACTGGAGTCGCAGATTACAAAGTGTGCGCATGCGCCTTGCTAAAGGTAACATACATACAGTCTAAGCTTTTACCGAATAACTACAGCAGCTAATATCTTCGAGACATTACATTTACAGCTAAAATACATAGCACATACAGATACCTACTAAATACATAATATTTAAAGATATGTTCATTAAAAGGAAAAGCCGCTGTACAAAATGCGGCCCTGGATTCTCTTTTAAAACCAGTAAACTCATAGGTACGGATAAAATCAGGTAGTGCATTCCGCAACTTAGCTAATACGTAAGAAAAAAGAGAGCTAAGACCATAACTGGTTGTTCCAGGTTTATTGAGGAACAGAATGTAATTTCCGCGAAGATCATGCATGAGAAGGGGACGGGAGAGAAAAGGTATTTTTCATATAAGCAGAAAAACCTTTTTTCAAAAAACAAAAAGAAAAGAAAAAACAAAAAAAAACATACTTTTTTCAAGTCATACGAGGAAATTTTCAATGCGCTTATTTCATAGACATGTAGAGCTTGACTTTTGTAGTAAGAGGACAGGTAATCTGCAAATATAAATATCGTTATTCTCTTATTTACATTATTATACCGTTTCTTTGACACGAGAATTAGAGCGGAATGAAAGCACAACTTTGTCGCGAATTTTCTAGGATAAAAACTTGTTCAGAAATCAAAAATCTAAGTTAACAGCACACACCAGGCCTACTCCTGAGTATCTGGTTAGAAATCATTTCCTCTGGCCGCGCTTCAGCCATTCGATGAGGGCCAGTCTCGTGCTTCTTAAAGTGCCTCGCTCATGCCCAAAAAGAATTCTGGGTAATTCTGCCATTCCATGACAAGGGAAGACTCCCGATTCTCATTTCATAGTTTTTTTCATAAGTGTCGGGCCACCCAGTCCTACCAACAAAATAACGCATCGATTGAAGGTTTTAGCTTTCAAAACTTGCCCAGATTGTGTCAGTAGGTCCTGGAATTCGTCCACAGAAAGGCCAGAGAGACAACTTCACTCGTGAACTGCCATGTTTACAACAGAGCAATTTAGGCGTCCCAGTCTGCATGAAACCATCTCTCGCCTCTGGCTGAGACAAGACCAGACACGCACGGTTCTAACGTTACGTTTATGCCTATAAAATCAACTGAAATATCAATCGCTGGTAAAAAAAAAAAAATAAACAAAACAAAACAAAACCGGAAGGTTAATTTTTTTGGTAGGCTAGGTATCGAAGAGCCAGAACATTTGCGCATGCGCTGACGGAATGTTTTAACAAGAGAGAAAAACGCAGTACCTCCAGACACCGGCGCTGGAGCGTCGTACCAAACGAGTCATCCCGGGATTTCGGCCCGTGCGATCGCTTTTGGACGCAGTTGGCCCTTCGCTGCTTTCTGCTACCGACCTTGCCTCCCGGTACGGCATTGAGGGAGAGATATGTCGGCCCCTAAACCATATGTGACAAATCCCACGCCTACTCACAGCTCCAAACCGCCCTTGTCAATATAGCGTAAGAATTAGATGGCTTATATATTCAAAGAAAAGTCATTTTACCTGTCATATGGTAAGCACTGGAGTCGCAGATTACAAAGTGTGCGCATGCGCCTTGCTAAAGGTAACATACATACAGTCTAAGCTTTTACCGAATAACTACAGCAGCTAATATCTTCGAGACATTACATTTACAGCTAAAATACATAGCACATACAGATACCTACTAAATACATAATATTTAAAGATATGTTCATTAAAAGGAAAAGCCGCTGTACAAAATGCGGCCCTGGATTCTCTTTTAAAACCAGTAAACTCATAGGTACGGATAAAATCAGGTAGTGCATTCCGCAACTTAGCTAATACGTAAGAAAAAAGAGAGCTAAGACCATAACTGGTTGTTCCAGGTTTATTGAGGAACAGAATGTAATTTCCGCGAAGATCATGCATGAGAAGGGGACGGGAGAGAAAAGGTATTTTTCATATAAGCAGAAAAACCCTTTTTTCAAAAAACAAAAAGAAAAGAAAAAAACAAAAAAAAACATACTTTTTTCAAGTCATACGAGGAAATTTTCAATGCGCTTATTTCATAGACATGTAGAGCTTGACTTTTGTAGTAAGAGGACAGGTAATCTGCAAATATAAATATCGTTATTCTCTTATTTACATTATTATACCGTTTCTTTGACACGAGAATTAGAGCGGAATGAAAGCACAACTTTGTCGCGAATTTTCTAGGATAAAAACTTGTTCAGAAATCAAAAATCTAAGTTAACAGCACACACCAGGCCTACTCCTGAGTATCTGGTTAGAAATCATTTCCTCTGGCCGCGCTTCAGCCATTCGATGAGGGCCAGTCTCGTGCTTCTTAAAGTGCCTCGCTCATGCCCAAAAAGAATTCTGGGTAATTCTGCCATTCCATGACAAGGGAAGACTCCCGATTCTCATTTCATAGTTTTTTTCATAAGTGTCGGGCCACCCAGTCCTACCAACAAAATAACGCATCGATTGAAGGTTTTAGCTTTCAAAACTTGCCCAGATTGTGTCAGTAGGTCCTGGAATTCGTCCACAGAAAGGCCAGAGAGACAACTTCACTCGTGAACTGCCATGTTTACAACAGAGCAATTTAGGCGTCCCAGTCTGCATGAAACCATCTCTCGCCTCTGGCTGAGACAAGACCAGACACGCACGGTTCTAACGTTACGTTTATGCCTATAAAATCAACTGAAATATCAATCGCTGGTAAAAAAAAAAAAACAAAACAAAACAAAACAAAACCGGAAGGTTAATTTTTTTTGGTAGGCTAGGTATCGAAGAGCCAGAACATTTGCGCATGCGCTGACGGAATGTTTTAACAAGAGAGAAAAACGCAGTACCTCCAGACACCGGCGCTGGAGCGTCGTACCAAACGAGTCATCCCGGGATTTCGGCCCGTGCGATCGCTTTTGGACGCAGTTGGCCCTTCGCTGCTTTCTGCTACCGACCTTGCCTCCCGGTACGGCATTGAGGGAGAGATATGTCGGCCCCTAAACCATATGTGACAAATCCCACGCCTACTCACAGCTCCAAACCGCCCTTGTCAATATAGCGTAAGAATTAGATGGCTTATATATTCAAAAGAAAAGTCATTTTACCTGTCATATGGTAAGCACTGGAGTCGCAGATTACAAAGTGTGCGCATGCGCCTTGCTAAAGGTAACATACATACAGTCTAAGCTTTTACCGAATAACTACAGCAGCTAATATCTTCGAGACATTACATTTACAGCTAAAATACATAGCACATACAGATACCTACTAAATACATAATATTTAAAGATATGTTCATTAAAAGGAAAAGCCGCTGTACAAAATGCGGCCCTGGATTCTCTTTTAAAACCAGTAAACTCATAGGTACGGATAAAATCAGGTAGTGCATTCCGCAACTTAGCTAATACGTAAGAAAAAAGAGAGCTAAGACCATAACTGGTTGTTCCAGGTTTATTGAGGAACAGAATGTAATTTCCGCGAAGATCATGCATGAGAAGGGGACGGGAGAGAAAAGTATTTTTCATATAAGCAGAAAAACCCTTTTTTCAAAAAACAAAAAGAAAAGAAAAAAACAAAAAAAAACATACTTTTTCAAGTCATACGAGGAAATTTTCAATGCGCTTATTTCATAGACATGTAGAGCTTGACTTTTGTAGTAAGAGGACAGGTAATCTGCAAATATAAATATCGTTATTCTCTTATTTACATTATTATACCGTTTCTTTGACACGAGAATTAGAGCGGAATGAAAGCACAACTTTGTCGCGAATTTTCTAGGATAAAAACTTGTTCAGAAATCAAAAATCTAAGTTAACAGCACACACCAGGCCTACTCCTGAGTATCTGGTTAGAAATCATTTCCTCTGGCCGCGCTTCAGCCATTCGATGAGGGCCAGTCTCGTGCTTCTTAAAGTGCCTCGCTCATGCCCAAAAAGAATTCTGGGTAATTCTGCCATTCCATGACAAGGGAAGACTCCCGATTCTCATTTCATAGTTTTTTTCATAAGTGTCGGGCCACCCAGTCCTACCAACAAAATAACGCATCGATTGAAGGTTTTAGCTTTCAAAACTTGCCCAGATTGTGTCAGTAGGTCCTGGAATTCGTCCACAGAAAGGCCAGAGAGACAACTTCACTCGTGAACTGCCATGTTTACAACAGAGCAATTTAGGCGTCCCAGTCTGCATGAAACCATCTCTCGCCTCTGGCTGAGACAAGACCAGACACGCACGGTTCTAACGTTACGTTTATGCCTATAAAATCAACTGAAATATCAATCGCTGGTAAAAAAAAAAAAAAACAACAAAACAAAACAACCGGGACGGTTAATTTTTTTGGTAGGCTAGGTATCGAAGAGCCAGAACATTTGCGCATGCGCTGACGGAATGTTTTAACAAGAGAGAAAAACGCAGTACCTCCAGACACCGGCGCTGGAGCGTCGTACCAAACGAGTCATCCCGGGATTTCGGCCCGTGCGATCGCTTTTGGACGCAGTTGGCCCTTCGCTGCTTTCTGCTACCGACCTTGCCTCCCGGTACGGCATTGAGGGAGAGATATGTCGGCCCCTAAACCATATGTGACAAATCCCACGCCTACTCACAGCTCCAAACCGCCCTTGTCAATATAGCGTAAGAATTAGATGGCTTATATATTCAAAAGAAAAGTCATTTTACCTGTCATATGGTAAGCACTGGAGTCGCAGATTACAAAGTGTGCGCATGCGCCTTGCTAAAGGTAACATACATACAGTCTAAGCTTTTACCGAATAACTACAGCAGCTAATATCTTCGAGACATTACATTTACAGCTAAAATACATAGCACATACAGATACCTACTAAATACATAATATTTAAAGATATGTTCATTAAAAGGAAAAGCCGCTGTACAAAATGCGGCCCTGGATTCTCTTTTAAAACCAGTAAACTCATAGGTACGGATAAAATCAGGTAGTGCATTCCGCAACTTAGCTAATACGTAAGAAAAAAGAGAGCTAAGACCATAACTGGTTGTTCCAGGTTTATTGAGGAACAGAATGTAATTTCCGCGAAGATCATGCATGAGAAGGGGACGGGAGAGAAAAGGTATTTTCATATAAGCAGAAAAACCCTTTTTTCAAAAAAACAAAAAGAAAAGAAAAAAACAAAAAAAAACATACTTTTTTCAAGTCATACGAGGAAATTTTCAATGCGCTTATTTCATAGACATGTAGAGCTTGACTTTTGTAGTAAGAGGACAGGTAATCTGCAAATATAAATATCGTTATTCTCTTATTTACATTATTATACCGTTTCTTTGACACGAGAATTAGCGGAATGAAAGCACAACTTTGTCGCGAATTTTCTAGGATAAAAACTTGTTCAGAAATCAAAAATCTAAGTTAACAGCACACACCAGGCCTACTCCTGAGTATCTGGTTAGAAATCATTTCCTCTGGCCGCGCTTCAGCCATTCGATGAGGGCCAGTCTCGTGCTTCTTAAAGTGCCTCGCTCATGCCCAAAAAGAATTCTGGGTAATTCTGCCATTCCATGACAAGGGAAGACTCCCGATTCTCATTTCATAGTTTTTTTCATAAGTGTCGGGCCACCCAGTCCTACCAACAAAATAACGCATCGATTGAAGGTTTTAGCTTTCAAAACTTGCCCAGATTGTGTCAGTAGGTCCTGGAATTCGTCCACAGAAAGGCCAGAGAGACAACTTCACTCGTGAACTGCCATGTTTACAACAGAGCAATTTAGGCGTCCCAGTCTGCATGAAACCATCTCTCGCCTCTGGCTGAGACAAGACCAGACACGCACGGTTCTAACGTTACGTTTATGCCTATAAAATCAACTGAAATATCAATCGCTGGTAAAAAAAAAAAAAAAAAAAAAAAAACCGGAAGGTTAATTTTTTTTGGTAGGCTAGGTATCGAAGAGCCAGAACATTTGCGCATGCGCTGACGGAATGTTTTAACAAGAGAGAAAAACGCAGTACCTCCAGACACCGGCGCTGGAGCGTCGTACCAAACGAGTCATCCCGGGATTTCGGCCCGTGCGATCGCTTTTGGACGCAGTTGGCCCTTCGCTGCTTTCTGCTACCGACCTTGCCTCCCGGTACGGCATTGAGGGAGAGATATGTCGGCCCCTAAACCATATGTGACAAATCCCACGCCTACTCACAGCTCCAACCGCCCTTGTCAATATAGCGTAAGAATTAGATGGCTTATATATTCAAAGAAAAGTCATTTTACCTGTCCATATGGTAAGCACTGGAGTCGCAGATTACAAAGTGTGCGCATGCGCTTGCTAAAGGTAACATACATACAGTCTAAGCTTTTACCGAATAACTACAGCAGCTAATATATTCGAGGACATTACATTTACAGCTAAATACATAGCACATACAGATACCTACTAAAATACATAATATTTAAAGATATTCATTAAAAGGAAAAGCCGCTGTACAAATGCGGCCCTGGATTCTCTTTTAAAACCAGTAAACTCATAGGTACGGATAAAAATCAGGTAGTGCATTCCGCAACTTAGCTAATACGTAAGAAAAAAGAGAGCTAAGACCATAACTGGTTGTTCCAGGTTTATTGAGGAACAGAATGTAATTCCAGCGAAGATCATGCATGAGAAGGGGACGGGAGAGAAAAGGTATTTTTCATATAAGCAGAAAAACCCTTTTTTCAAAAACAAAAAGAAAAGAAAAAAAACAAAAAAAAACATACTTTTTTCAAGTATACGAGGAAACTTTTCCAATGCGCTTATTTCATAGACATGTAGGAGCTTGACTTTGTAGTAAGAGCGACAGGTAATCTTGCAAATATAAATATCGTTATTCTCTTATTTACATTTAATTATACCGTTTCTTTGACACGAGGAATTAGAGGCGGAATGAAAGCACAACTTTTGTCGCGAATTTTTCTAGGATAAAAAACTTGTTCAGAAATCAAAAAAATCTAAGTTAACAGCCACACACAGGCCTACTCCTGAGTATCTGGTTAGAAATCATTTCCTCTGGCCGCGCTTCAGCCATTCGATGAGGGCCAAGTCTCGTCTTCTTAAAGTGCCTCGCTCATGCCCAAAAAAGAATTCTGGGTGTAATGTTCTTTTGCCATTCCATGACAAGGGAAGCACTCCCGATTCTCATTTCATAGTTGTTTTCATAAGTGTCGGGCCACCAGGTCCTACCAACAAAAATAAACGCATCCGATTTGAAGGTTTTAGCTTTCAAAAACTTGGCCCAGATTGTGTCAGTAGGTCCTGGAATTCGTCCACAGAAAGGCCAGAGAGACAACTTCACTCGTGAACTGCCATGTTTACAACAGAGCAATTTAGGCGTCCCAGTCTGCATGAAACCATCTCTCGCCTCTGGCTGAGACAAGACCAGACACGCACGGTTCTAACGTTACGTTTATGCCTATAAAATCAACTGAAATATCAATCGCTGGTAAAAAAAAAAAAAAAACAAAACAAAACAAAACAAAACCGGAAGGTTAATTTTTTTTGGTAGGCTAGGTATCGAAGAGCCAGAACATTTGCGCATGCGCTGACGGAATGTTTTAACAAGAGAGAAAAACGCAGTACCTCCAGACACCGGCGCTGGAGCGTCGTACCAAACGAGTCATCCCGGGATTTCGGCCCGTGCGATCGCTTTTGGACGCAGTTGGCCCTTCGCTGCTTTCTGCTACCGACCTTGCCTCCCGGTACGGCATTGAGGGAGAGATATGTCGGCCCCTAAACCATATGTGACAAATCCCACGCCTACTCACAGCTCCAAACCGCCCTTGTCAATATAGCGTAAGAATTAGATGGCTTATATATTCAAAAGAAAAGTCATTTTACCTGTCATATGGTAAGCACTGGAGTCGCAGATTACAAAGTGTGCGCATGCGCCTTGCTAAAGGTAACATACATACAGTCTAAGCTTTTACCGAATAACTACAGCAGCTAATATCTTCGAGACATTACATTTACAGCTAAAATACATAGCACATACAGATACCTACTAAATACATAATATTTAAAGATATGTTCATTAAAAGGAAAAGCCGCTGTACAAAATGCGGCCCTGGATTCTCTTTTAAAACCAGTAAACTCATAGGTACGGATAAAATCAGGTAGTGCATTCCGCAACTTAGCTAATACGTAAGAAAAAAGAGAGCTAAGACCATAACTGGTTGTTCCAGGTTTATTGAGGAACAGAATGTAATTTCCGCGAAGATCATGCATGAGAAGGGGACGGGAGAGAAAAGGTATTTTTCATATAAGCAGAAAAACCTTTTTTCAAAAAACAAAAAGAAAAGAAAAAAACAAAAAAAACATACTTTTTTCAAGTCATACGAGGAAATTTTCAATGCGCTTATTTCATAGACATGTAGAGCTTGACTTTTGTAGTAAGAGGACAGGTAATCTGCAAATATAAATATCGTTATTCTCTTATTTACATTATTATACCGTTTCTTTGACACGAGAATTAGAGCGGAATGAAAGCACAACTTTGTCGCGAATTTTCTAGGATAAAAACTTGTTCAGAAATCAAAAATCTAAGTTAACAGCACACACCAGGCCTACTCCTGAGTATCTGGTTAGAAATCATTTCCTCTGGCCGCGCTTCAGCCATTCGATGAGGGCCAGTCTCGTGCTTCTTAAAGTGCCTCGCTCATGCCCAAAAAGAATTCTGGGTAATTCTGCCATTCCATGACAAGGGAAGACTCCCGATTCTCATTTCATAGTTTTTTTCATAAGTGTCGGGCCACCCAGTCCTACCAACAAAATAACGCATCGATTGAAGGTTTTAGCTTTCAAAACTTGCCCAGATTGTGTCAGTAGGTCCTGGAATTCGTCCACAGAAAGGCCAGAGAGACAACTTCACTCGTGAACTGCCATGTTTACAACAGAGCAATTTAGGCGTCCCAGTCTGCATGAAACCATCTCTCGCCTCTGGCTGAGACAAGACCAGACACGCACGGTTCTAACGTTACGTTTATGCCTATAAAATCAACTGAAATATCAATCGCTGGTAAAAAAAAAAAAAAAACCCAACAAAACAAAACAAAACCGGAAGGTTAATTTTTTTTGGTAGGCTAGGTATCGAAGAGCCAGAACATTTGCGCATGCGCTGACGGAATGTTTTAACAAGAGAGAAAAACGCAGTACCTCCAGACACCGGCGCTGGAGCGTCGTACCAAACGAGTCATCCCGGGATTTCGGCCCGTGCGATCGCTTTTGGACGCAGTTGGCCCTTCGCTGCTTTCTGCTACCGACCTTGCCTCCCGGTACGGCATTGAGGGAGAGATATGTCGGCCCCTAAACCATATGTGACAAATCCCACGCCTACTCACAGCTCCAAACCGCCCTTGTCAATATAGCGTAAGAATTAGATGGCTTATATATTCAAAAGAAAAGTCATTTTACCTGTCATATGGTAAGCACTGGAGTCGCAGATTACAAAGTGTGCGCATGCGCCTTGCTAAAGGTAACATACATACAGTCTAAGCTTTTACCGAATAACTACAGCAGCTAATATCTTCGAGACATTACATTTACAGCTAAAATACATAGCACATACAGATACCTACTAAATACATAATATTTAAAGATATGTTCATTAAAAGGAAAAGCCGCTGTACAAAATGCGGCCCTGGATTCTCTTTTAAAACCAGTAAACTCATAGGTACGGATAAAATCAGGTAGTGCATTCCGCAACTTAGCTAATACGTAAGAAAAAAGAGAGCTAAGACCATAACTGGTTGTTCCAGGTTTATTGAGGAACAGAATGTAATTTCCGCGAAGATCATGCATGAGAAGGGGACGGGAGAGAAAAGGTATTTTTCATATAAGCAGAAAAACCCTTTTTTCAAAAAACAAAAAGAAAAGAAAAAACAAAAAAAAACATACTTTTTTCAAGTCATACGAGGAAATTTTCAATGCGCTTATTTCATAGACATGTAGAGCTTGACTTTTGTAGTAAGAGGACAGGTAATCTGCAAATATAAATATCGTTATTCTCTTATTTACATTATTATACCGTTTCTTTGACACGAGAATTAGAGCGGAATGAAAGCACAACTTTGTCGCGAATTTTCTAGGATAAAAACTTGTTCAGAAATCAAAAATCTAAGTTAACAGCACACACCAGGCCTACTCCTGAGTATCTGGTTAGAAATCATTTCCTCTGGCCGCGCTTCAGCCATTCGATGAGGGCCAGTCTCGTGCTTCTTAAAGTGCCTCGCTCATGCCCAAAAAGAATTCTGGGTAATTCTGCCATTCCATGACAAGGGAAGACTCCCGATTCTCATTTCATAGTTTTTTTCATAAGTGTCGGGCCACCCAGTCCTACCAACAAAATAACGCATCGATTGAAGGTTTTAGCTTTCAAAACTTGCCCAGATTGTGTCAGTAGGTCCTGGAATTCGTCCACAGAAAGGCCAGAGAGACAACTTCACTCGTGAACTGCCATGTTTACAACAGAGCAATTTAGGCGTCCCAGTCTGCATGAAACCATCTCTCGCCTCTGGCTGAGACAAGACCAGACACGCACGGTTCTAACGTTACGTTTATGCCTATAAAATCAACTGAAATATCAATCGCTGGTAAAAAAAAAAAAAAACAAAACAAAACAAAACAAAACCGGAAGGTTAATTTTTTTTGGTAGGCTAGGTATCGAAGAGCCAGAACATTTGCGCATGCGCTGACGGAATGTTTTAACAAGAGAGAAAAACGCAGTACCTCCAGACACCGGCGCTGGAGCGTCGTACCAAACGAGTCATCCCGGGATTTCGGCCCGTGCGATCGCTTTTGGACGCAGTTGGCCCTTCGCTGCTTTCTGCTACCGACCTTGCCTCCCGGTACGGCATTGAGGGAGAGATATGTCGGCCCCTAAACCATATGTGACAAATCCCACGCCTACTCACAGCTCCAAACCGCCCTTGTCAATATAGCGTAAGAATTAGATGGCTTATATATTCAAAAGAAAAGTCATTTTACCTGTCATATGGTAAGCACTGGAGTCGCAGATTACAAAGTGTGCGCATGCGCCTTGCTAAAGGTAACATACATACAGTCTAAGCTTTTACCGAATAACTACAGCAGCTAATATCTTCGAGACATTACATTTACAGCTAAAATACATAGCACATACAGATACCTACTAAATACATAATATTTAAAGATATGTTCATTAAAGGAAAAGCCGCTGTACAAAATGCGGCCCTGGATTCTCTTTTAAAACCAGTAAACTCATAGGTACGGATAAAATCAGGTAGTGCATTCCGCAACTTAGCTAATACGTAAGAAAAAAGAGAGCTAAGACCATAACTGGTTGTTCCAGGTTTATTGAGGAACAGAATGTAATTTCCGCGAAGATCATGCATGAGAAGGGGACGGGAGAGAAAAGGTATTTTTCATATAAGCAGAAAAACCCTTTTTTCAAAAAACAAAAAGAAAAGAAAAAAACAAAAAAAAAACATACTTTTTTCAAGTCATACGAGGAAATTTTCAATGCGCTTATTTCATAGACATGTAGAGCTTGACTTTTGTAGTAAGAGGACAGGTAATCTGCAAATATAAATATCGTTATTCTCTTATTTACATTATTATACCGTTTCTTTGACACGAGAATTAGAGCGGAATGAAAGCACAACTTTGTCGCGAATTTTCTAGGATAAAAACTTGTTCAGAAATCAAAAATCTAAGTTAACAGCACACACCAGGCCTACTCCTGAGTATCTGGTTAGAAATCATTTCCTCTGGCCGCGCTTCAGCCATTCGATGAGGGCCAGTCTCGTGCTTCTTAAAGTGCCTCGCTCATGCCCAAAAAGAATTCTGGGTAATTCTGCCATTCCATGACAAGGGAAGACTCCCGATTCTCATTTCATAGTTTTTTTCATAAGTGTCGGGCCACCCAGTCCTACCAACAAAATAACGCATCGATTGAAGGTTTTAGCTTTCAAAACTTGCCCAGATTGTGTCAGTAGGTCCTGGAATTCGTCCACAGAAAGGCCAGAGAGACAACTTCACTCGTGAACTGCCATGTTTACAACAGAGCAATTTAGGCGTCCCAGTCTGCATGAAACCATCTCTCGCCTCTGGCTGAGACAAGACCAGACACGCACGGTTCTAACGTTACGTTTATGCCTATAAAATCAACTGAAATATCAATCGCTGGTAAAAAAAAAAAAAACAAAACAAAACAAAACCGGAAGGTTAATTTTTTTTGGTAGGCTAGGTATCGAAGAGCCAGAACATTTGCGCATGCGCTGACGGAATGTTTTAACAAGAGAGAAAAACGCAGTACCTCCAGACACCGGCGCTGGAGCGTCGTACCAAACGAGTCATCCCGGGATTTCGGCCCGTGCGATCGCTTTTGGACGCAGTTGGCCCTTCGCTGCTTTCTGCTACCGACCTTGCCTCCCGGTACGGCATTGAGGGAGAGATATGTCGGCCCCTAAACCATATGTGACAAATCCCACGCCTACTCACAGCTCCAAACCGCCCTTGTCAATATAGCGTAAGAATTAGATGGCTTATATATTCAAAAGAAAAGTCATTTTACCTGTCATATGGTAAGCACTGGAGTCGCAGATTACAAAGTGTGCGCATGCGCCTTGCTAAAGGTAACATACATACAGTCTAAGCTTTTACCGAATAACTACAGCAGCTAATATCTTCGAGACATTACATTTACAGCTAAAATACATAGCACATACAGATACCTACTAAATACATAATATTTAAAGATATGTTCATTAAAAGGAAAAGCCGCTGTACAAAATGCGGCCCTGGATTCTCTTTTAAAACCAGTAAACTCATAGGTACGGATAAAATCAGGTAGTGCATTCCGCAACTTAGCTAATACGTAAGAAAAAAGAGAGCTAAGACCATAACTGGTTGTTCCAGGTTTATTGAGGAACAGAATGTAATTTCCGCGAAGATCATGCATGAGAAGGGGACGGGAGAGAAAAGGTATTTTTCATATAAGCAGAAAAACCCTTTTTTCAAAAAACAAAAAAAAGAAAAAAAAACAAAAAAAAACATACTTTTTTCAAGTCATACGAGGAAATTTTCAATGCGCTTATTTCATAGACATGTAGAGCTTGACTTTTGTAGTAAGAGGACAGGTAATCTGCAAATATAAATATCGTTATTCTCTTATTTACATTATTATACCGTTTCTTTGACACGAGAATTAGAGCGGAATGAAAGCACAACTTTGTCGCGAATTTTCTAGGATAAAAACTTGTTCAGAAATCAAAAATCTAAGTTAACAGCACACACCAGGCCTACTCCTGAGTATCTGGTTAGAAATCATTTCCTCTGGCCGCGCTTCAGCCATTCGATGAGGGCCAGTCTCGTGCTTCTTAAAGTGCCTCGCTCATGCCCAAAAAGAATTCTGGGTAATTCTGCCATTCCATGACAAGGGAAGACTCCCGATTCTCATTTCATAGTTTTTTTCATAAGTGTCGGGCCACCCAGTCCTACCAACAAAATAACGCATCGATTGAAGGTTTTAGCTTTCAAAACTTGCCCAGATTGTGTCAGTAGGTCCTGGAATTCGTCCACAGAAAGGCCAGAGAGACAACCTCACTCGTGAACTGCCATGTTTACAACAGAGCAATTTAGGCGTCCCAGTCTGCATGAAACCATCTCTCGCCTCTGGCTGAGACAAGACCAGACACGCACGGTTCTAACGTTACGTTTATGCCTATAAAATCAACTGAAATATCAATCGCTGGTAAAAAAAAAAAAACAAAACAAAACAAAACAAAACCGGAAGGTTAATTTTTTTTGGTAGGCTAGGTATCGAAGAGCCAGAACATTTGCGCATGCGCTGACGGAATGTTTTAACAAGAGAGAAAAACGCAGTACCTCCAGACACCGGCGCTGGAGCGTCGTACCAAACGAGTCATCCCGGGATTTCGGCCCGTGCGATCGCTTTTGGACGCAGTTGGCCCTTCGCTGCTTTCTGCTACCGACCTTGCCTCCCGGTACGGCATTGAGGGAGAGATATGTCGGCCCCTAAACCATATGTGACAAATCCCACGCCTACTCACAGCTCCAAACCGCCCTTGTCAATATAGCGTAAGAATTAGATGGCTTATATATTCAAAGAAAAGTCATTTTACCTGTCATATGGTAAGCACTGGAGTCGCAGATTACAAAGTGTGCGCATGCGCCTTGCTAAAGGTAACATACATACAGTCTAAGCTTTTACCGAATAACTACAGCAGCTAATATATTCGAGACATTACATTTACAGCTAAAATACATAGCACATACAGATACCTACTAAATACATAATATTTAAAGATATGTTCATTAAAAGGAAAAGCCGCTGTACAAAATGCGGCCCTGGATTCTCTTTTAAAACCAGTAAACTCATAGGTACGGATAAAATCAGGTAGTGCATTCCGCAACTTAGCTAATACGTAAGAAAAAAGAGAGCTAAGACCATAACTGGTTGTTCCAGGTTTATTGAGGAACAGAATGTAATTTCCGCGAAGATCATGCATGAGAAGGGGACGGGAGAGAAAAGGTATTTTTCATATAAGCAGAAAAACCCTTTTTTCAAAAAACAAAAAGAAAAGAAAAAAAAAAAAAAACATACTTTTTTCAAGTCATACGAGGAAATTTTCAATGCGCTTATTTCATAGACATGTAGAGCTTGACTTTTGTAGTAAGAGGACAGGTAATCTGCAAATATAAATATCGTTATTCTCTTATTTACATTATTATACCGTTTCTTTGACACGAGAATTAGAGCGGAATGAAAGCACAACTTTGTCGCGAATTTTCTAGGATAAAAACTTGTTCAGAAATCAAAAATCTAAGTTAACAGCACACACCAGGCCTACTCCTGAGTATCTGGTTAGAAATCATTTCCTCTGGCCGCGCTTCAGCCATTCGATGAGGG
>NC_090869.1:18625499-18632999 GCF_036669935.1 Montipora foliosa | reverse complement strand
GAAAAAGACAACAATGGACAACCCTCCGTTAAAGCTGAAAGCTGTTACATGTAAGTACAATATGATGAATTATGGTCTCAGGTCTTTTGCAGTGCACACACCCCTAATGTGGAATGAGTTACCAGAAAATGTACGTTTGTCTGATAGTTTATCGCTTTTTAAGTCTAGGCTAAAGACGCATCATTTTAAGCTGGCATGTGAGTTTTAGCTATTTATTTATTTAATGGAAGTTTTTCTTTCTTTCATTTATTTGTTATTTTAAGTCTTGTAATTAGTTTTTTAATTTTTCTATATTCTTATTGTGAATTAGGTTATTTGCTCTTTTAAACTTAATATGTAACGCACTTAGAATTGTTTTTATAAGTGCTATATAAATTCTAAATTATTATTATTATTACTATTATTAACCCAGCCAAAAATAGAAATATCTGACAGAGGCTTTTACAAGGAATTATCAGATAGGAAAATGCACGAGGCAATATGACAAACATGTAGCCGATGCAGATCAAAGACTCCATCAATTAAAAATGCTATTTCCGTAAATCCAGTCTTCCACAAAAGACCTGACTAGATACTAGTCTAAGAGTACCCGGCCAATAAGAACCTCCTCCCACAGTCCCGCAGTCATCTATTCTGATTACAGCGATTTATACACAACCCCTAATAACCAACATGACACAGAAGACGACAACAATACTCGATTATTACATGTTCTAAAAGAGTTCCGCCCCAACGAACATATTGCAAAAGAACACAATCCCAATTAATTCTCAATTATTACTCGTTCGAAAAGACTACAGGAGTTCGGAAGCACTCGTTTTACGGGACTGCGGGACTGCAGGAGCAACAGTTAACAGTTATGCAGTACATGAATTCTACTTAGCTTTCGACTACCGGAGCAATAGTTATGACTTGCTGAATTCCACTTAGTTCACGACTGTTGGAGTGCGGGACCAACAGATTTATGCCATGATAAATGGCCGGGTATTCTAAAAAAAATTTGGCTCTAAAAACCACAGGCGCACACTAAGAACTACAGTATGGGATATTCAAGCTCCAATGCCATGTGATTGCATATCAACATGGTATGCATTTAATTGTAGGGGGTTTCCTAATGGGTAACTAAGCTTTTATCAGGGCAATCAAATTTACGGCTTTAGTTGCCCGGCGCTTGAAACAGGGACAACCTATAATTTTTTTAAAATTTTGTTCACTGTTTTATGATTCATTAAAATGAAAAAATTAGAGATTCATATTCAGGGCTCACAAGAAAGAGAGAGATGTGTTTGGGGGGGGGGGGGGGGGGGAACAGGGTGAGAAAGAGAGATTGTTTATTTTATTTTACCCTTTGAGACAAGGTTGGGGGGGTGAGGAGTAAGGGGTGATTAGGTCTGGGTTAGGGAACCTTAACCCCAACTGAGACCTAATCATACCCCACCCCTCACCCCTTACCTCACCTTCACCTTCCACCCCCAGAATAGACATGGTGCCAGAATATCTTTAATAATCACTACTTGTCTAGTTACATAATTATACAAGTTATTGTTAATGGCCTTAAGTTGCAATATCATTAGCATCTGATAAAAATCTGGAAAGTGATAAAGAAAGTGATTTAATCACATTTGGTTAACCTTAACTGACTTGTAACATTATTGTTATTTCCAGGATCGTGCAGTTCTTCACATAGCTCTCAGAAATCGTGGGAACAAGCCTATTTATGTGGATGGAAAGAATGCAAGTTAATATTGTTGATAACATTTTATCGTACTGAAATGACCTTACTTAGCTTTGCGCCAGTGACTCAGAAGTAAACAATTTCAATAACCAGCTTCACTAATTAATTGTATGCAGTAAGAGTGGGTGGACATTTTAAATTGAAACATACATGTAAGTCAACAAAGTGGGTTGAAGTCAGGCCATCAAGTTGAAATCGTTGATAAGAATTTGAACTTCAGAGTTCTTAAATTAATGAGAGGGGTAATAATTTTAACTCAGCTCGCCAAAGTGGTGTTGGCTAGTGCACAGATGGATATTTACTGAGCTGCAATTGAAAGTAATGACTATCCACCACTAGCCACTGAAGTGAGGTGAATATAATGACCTATTGTAGATGTTTAAATATAATATTATACTAAAACAATGAGATAATATAACACGAAAATATGATTTTAACTCATTTATTCTTGCAATGGTAATAATATTTTCCAGCGTGAATCCCAGATGTGTTGCTCGGAGGTGAATAACAAAGGGTATTCCTTGTTTTAGTATAGTCGTACTACTAAATAGACTTATCCGGAGAAAGTGGAACTTTCATGTATACAATTCCCCTGCCTGTCCACTCAAGACTGTTTGTTTTCTATCTCATTTGCAGCTGCAAATAACAAATTTAATCTTAAATTTCTTGCATATTTTTTGCCTTTGAAATTAGCTACCATTAGGGCTTCTGATATTATGCGATGTTGCGATTTCGCATAATAAAATTTAAACTTAAAATCGCAACAAATTGCATTATTCATGAAAAACCACAGAATTTGTACAAAATCGCACAATTTACGGAAGAAAAAAGCCAAATATCGCTTTTTCGTAAGTTCTCTGATAATGATTGTGAACAGAATCTCAAGCTATTTCAGCTTTCAAAAGATGTCAAAAACTGGAAAGAACGAAGAAACAAACAAACTGGCGTTCTATGCATTGTTTTGCATGTACTTGCTGGGGACCTGGTGCTGTTTTTCAATAGTAAGTGGTTGCTCATAATTAGCGACAATCCATTTCCCTAAATATTCTCTGAAGAAATTTGGCATGAAAACTGACTGGATTGTCATTTGCAATACATGTATGTCGTATTTTCTTTTACTTGAAACAAATGTCCTCACGGATAAGTTGTTAAAACACCTAGCGCTTCTTCACAGGAAAAAAAAAAAACTTACTTCTCTGTATACATTTCAGCGAAAAACAGGGTAAGAAGATACCGCGAAGAAACGTTTCATCATTGTTGACGATGGTCTGTTGTTTTGCTCAATTCATGCAACGTAGTGGTTGTTCATCAAAGTTTGTGGTGGACAAACTATTTGAAGCTGGGTCATATGACACGAAATCGGCAAAATGAGCCATCTCTGATTTCAATAATTTAAAATGAGGCAACTGACAAATGATTTATTTCAGATGTTTTCATCATTCCCTTGTGCTCAAATATGTCCTTGAACAGCAAAGAATGGATTGTGCTCCCCTTAAATCAAACAAACACCGTTAAATTAGCTAAAATGAAATCGCATAAATTTGCTGCATAATAGACCTTTCTTGCGGCATAATGAGACTTGAAAGTGCCGCATAATTTTCAATTTTTTTTTTCGCACCCTATTAGAAGCCCTGACCGTACTTTTTTTCGGGTGTAAGGCACTGCAATTTTTCTCAAAGAAATTGTTTGTTGGCCCCAAATGTGCTCTAACTCAAGATGCACCTTAGCTTATAGCCGAGTATCTTCTTGCAACATAAATCTTGTATGTTAAACTCGTCCCAGTCTTCCCCTTACTGCGATTCCATGTTTGAGGACTGTGGAGGAAGTTCCTTTCCTCTCAGTCATAGGTTTTTTGCTCTGATTGAGTTAACCACATTTCTAAATCTTTATTAATTTGGTTTTGATAAAATTAATTATTAAATTTTACACAATTTTAGGTCATGGACGATGTGAATGCTGTCCTTAACCAGATGCGAAAGTTCACTGAGGTATACTGGTAGTCACGGCCACCAACCAACTTCTCATTTGAAGTATATTCATCTCATATAGTTTAACAGAACAAGGACATCTTGGTGACTGGCCTCATGACTTCTGATTGATCAACACATGTATCGATTTTTAGAGTTAAAGCACAGGCTGACCACCCTCTGTTCGTGTTGTTGTTATCGATCTCTTTAGAAGGATAAAAACATTACTGTCCCAGCATTATGCAGTTGTGATTTGCACGGCAATAAAGTTTGAAAGCAGTGGGACAGTATAAATAAAATTATTTATCCTTCCACAGATCGATAGCAACAACACCAACAGAGCGTGGTCTGCTAGTGGTTAAATTAAGAAATAAAATATAGAGCATGCTCAGTGAACACATTGCATGGTCTTTAAATTGTCGTCCATATTGCCTTTTTGATTATTCTCTCCTAGACAAGATCAATGTTGGTCTTCTAGCAGTCAAATTTTGTACAAACTGAAACACAAGTACCACTCTGGTTGCCTCTTAGTTTTCTTTATTTTCATGTGTGAAAGGCACTTACAATGTACCTTTTGTACATGTACAGACGCTTCTTTGCTCTGCCACCAAAGTGCTATATAATAACGAATATTATGATCATTTCTCCAGTGGGAGCTAGGTTGGTGAATCTCTGCTAGTCAATTATAATAGTCCATAATATTGCTTGTGTTCTTATGTTACTGTCAACAACTAATTTGAGGTTACAGTATCTTGAAATGGAAGGCCCTTATACACCTCCAAACCAGTTGCAAAATTTTGATTGCTTTTGTAAGTTATAAAATAATAACTTCACTTGATAATATGTAATGGAACTTTCATCTGCCTTGCAGGCTGTAAGATCAGGTTCTTGGAAAGGTATGACTTAATATTTATTTAAATAACAGTAACTGACACTTGTTATTCTTGTGTTGACAATAATAAATCAAGCTTGCATGCAGGTGCCTGTCCACCTATACTTGTCTACATGTACATGTTATTTCTAGATGTGGAGACTTACTAACTTTTTCTGTTTTCCCATACAAGGTCACACTGGAAAAACAATAACAGATGTTGTGAATATTGGAATTGGTGGTTCAGATTTGGTAGGTTAATACGTAATAATAATAATAATAATAATAATAATAATAATAATAATAATAATAATAATAATAATAATAATAATAATAATAATAATAATATGTACAGACAGAGGGGTTTACTTTCATTGCTTGTTCATGGTTGATCCAAGCTGCTTTGCATATTTCAGTGTCAATGGAATACACCCGTATCACTCAATGCCCAAACAAAAGATTTTGCATGTCCAACCTCTCATACAGTGTGAGGCTAGAAGTGCAAAGACAAGGCAAAGTCAAATCCTTTAGTCCCCACGGACTCCAATTAAATGGCCACAGAGTGATAAAGTTGAATGCTCGAGAAATCACTTTCCCAGATTTTGTTTTTTTCTCTGAGTGAAGCCTAACGAAGTGTTTCGATCCCAATAATGTTCAAATTTTTGCTATATTTTAATGCCATTCTGCAAGGATATTCAGTCATTTTGACAGGACGATAATCAATATGCTCGACTTTAAAATGGTAGAACAAGGCCTGGGCTAGTGCCTCTTACCGTAGGTGTAAGAGGACACATTGTGCAGTATTAAACCCATGGAAATAAAAGAAAAGGAACTTTTATTATCATGTAAGTGTCTAGTCTTCTAGTGCTGGAGCACTAATAATTAATGCAAACCAAGTCAAATGTTGGTTTTTGAGGAAAGGGGAAACCAGAGTACCTGGAGAAAACCTCTTGTGCAGAGTAGAGAACTAACAAATTAAACTCAACCCACATATGATGCAGAGTCTGGGAATTGAACCCAAGCCACACTGCGGGGAGGCAAGTGCTCTCACCACTACGCCAGCCTAATGCTTGTCATGGTACAAGTAAAAGGATGACTTCAGGCACAGGATCTTACGTAACACTGTGTATCTGTCTGGTGAGCAGACCTGTCCGTCACCAGATGTACAAGTCATGTACCTACTAGTAAACAGTAGCTATAATATTATATACCCCGGTAACACTTGAGTGTGGGCAGATGTTTAAATTACATGTAGTCCACTTTCTTTCAAACTTCAATTCTTTTGACTTTTTGTCATTCTTACTATTAATATAAAATGCTGTCCTTTGATTTTGACTAGGGACCTCTGATGGTAACTGAAGCTCTCAAGCCTTATGGCAAAGAAGGCTTGCATGTCCATTTTGTCTCCAACATTGATGGAACACATCTCGCAAAGACAGTAGCAACATTAAATCCAGAAACAACTCTCTTTATTGTAGCATCAAAGGTAGAATTCTTGTGATGAGACACATTTTTAGTCAGGAAAAGTAATAAAGGAGTCACGTTTTTCACCATGAAAGGCAATTTGCTTTGAATTCATATTAATAACATTTACTATTATAATTTTTTACTGCATGCCAGACTAGTATATAGTGCTTTTTTGTGAATCCCAATTGCTTAACTTGGAAGTGATTAGTAAAGTGTACAGTAGTTAGTCTGTACAGTTGTAATTACGGTACCAATTTATATGATAATTTGTTCACCTCTGAGAAGCGGAATAGAAGCAAATTGGCTTCTGCCAATGGACATTGTTTTTGTCAATCAATAATAATTATTATATAATAATTGGTGTAAAGCTGGTGTGGTGTATATTAAAGAAATCATTCAATTCACGGTTGCCCTAAGCGGTTGATATTTATCTCCACTCTGAGGAATAGTCTTGTTTAAAATCCTTATAAGCATTTGCCGTTTAATCTGTCAACCCTAACTTTTGGCTGTCACTGGTGTCTCAAAATAATGAAAGAGGAATAGCAATACACTTGTAATTGGCTGTTAGATATTCTTGGCCCCTCAGATAATTTGGATAAACCATAAATAAAGTGATGAACATTTTATCAGAGAGGGCCACGGTAATTGGCAGTAGCACCTGTGGTCAGTGTGGTATGCTGCCTTCAAGGCAAAGCCAAAAAGTAACAAATGCTGTGCAAGCCATTTATGTACTGTAGTTAAGTCATCTTACATGTCTTTATTTCAGACATTTACAACAATAGAAACCATAACAAATGCAAAATCAGCAAGGGAATGGCTTTTGAAGACACTCAAGGATGTAAGTTGGCAGTTGAATTCTCACTTTATAATTCCGTCACTAGTGGAGGTTGGTTTCCGGAGACATCCAGGAGCTTCCACTATTGCCAGCCAGTTCCTAGATGGAGTCACTGCTAACTCCTATTGCTGGGAAACCCAGTGGCAACCCAGCCATGAACTCTCAAGCAACACATGAGACAGGCACCTGTCACACTGATATAAACAGTCCTTTACAAAAAAAAATTTGGAAAGCTACTGAATGTGAGGCTTAACCTACAAAAGTAAAAATGTAGTAATAATAGTATTGTTGATTTTGAGATTTTGGCATTTTTTGAGAGGCCAATGTGTTAATAAGAATCTATGTTCTCATTTAAGTGAGCAAACTTTCCTCTTGTCTCAGAAATCAGCTGTTGCTAAGCACTTTATCGCTCTCTCTACAAATGAGGTAACTATGCTACTTGTACAATGTATATTGTAATTCTCTTTAATGTACTTTTTAGTCATGGATAATGTTTTTTCCTGTTTGAACTTACAGGGTTTACAGTTAAATGATTCCTTTTTATTTACTGTCATCTACAGGAGAAGGTCAAAGAATTTGGCATTTTAAAGGAAAATATGTTTGCCTTTTGGGATGTAAGTACATG
>NC_090869.1:18610499-18620499 GCF_036669935.1 Montipora foliosa | reverse complement strand
AATTCATAGAATTCAATAAGGTACATAATGATATATAATAAGCTTGTTCGAATACCGTTAAATTTAATTGGAGTCAGAGATCATAAGCCTTAAAAACTTTTACGGAACATTTGATATTTTGAGTGGGAAGTAGACTCCTGAGCTTACTGAACGACAGCCCGTGAGGATAGCGCATTCTTCATCCAATCGGTAATGTAAGCACACCATGCAGTTTCGCACTTGGGTAACTAGCACACTTTTAAAAGGGTTAAAAAGGAAAGGTTGTTGAAAAAAATGGGTTGAATTAGTCTCAAACTGAACATGTTACAATCACGAGAAAATATAATTCTGAGATGGCGATCTCGTTGCCTTTGCCGTCCGATGCTTAATGGCGCCCCATACCTTTGGCACCATGCCTTTGTTACATTTAGTTATTCTATAACAATAAAAGCAGAGGTGTAAAAACAGAGGTGAATGACCTCAATTAACTCAGTTGGTCATTGTCACTCTTCCCCTTCACCTCAGGGTAAGGCAATTCCTTCTTCCTCTTTATCTTTAGCTTGAGATTTAGCGCAATTTATTCTAGAGTAGACTGCGAGAAGTCTCTCTTTTGCTCTACAATCGTTGAAACAAACGCGTACGTTGAACTTGCAAAATGGCTGAAGCTGCGGGTTGCAAGTACCGCAGGCGCTCATCAACGCCCGCAATATTTGCGACCAGCAGCTTCAACCATTTTGAAAGTTCAACCTACGCGTTCGTTTCAACGATTTTAGAGCAAAAGAGAGACTTCTCGCAGTCTAATTCTAGAGATTTGTCCCGGCCGAAATCGGATAAAGATTTTCAGCACGTCTGTGCAGTCCACTTAGTGTAAGAGAGTCTAACAAGACACCTTATACGCCTAGGCAAACTATCTGATTTAGTACGTCTTCCAAGACGAACCAAAGCGACGAAATTTTAATACAGACTCACTGTAAATCGTAGCCAAGGTTCGTGCCGGAGGGATAAGTGCGTCTCATGTTGTTACTCTCATGGTTGCAAAAGACGAATAAGATGACGTCTGCAGGACGAATTAATGTCTTTGGTATCAAAACCGGACGGTCATTATTCTACCACAAAGGGCAAACAAGTTCAAAAACCTCTGTGGGACGTTAAAGATCCCTCAAACTGATCGAAAAGAGCAGGTCACGGAGTTCCCGGTGTTGTGTTCCGGTCTGGTGTGATTAATTTATGTGCTTTCCTTATAAAATCAAGACTTCACATTCCTCTAGATCTTTTGCAGCATAATGACACAAAAGCACAAAAATGCGTACTGCTCGTACTGTTAGGACCCTAATTTTAGCTCAGACTATTTTTGTGGCTGTCTTTTTGGGTGTCCATTGTATTATTGTCGTTTTCGAACAAAGTGACAACCCTTTTTCCTCTTATGTCTCTACGCAGGTACCAAGTTGATCCCAGCGGACTTTTTGGCACCAGTTGAGACTCATAATCCCATTGCGGGTGGAATCCATCATACGGTAAATGATACTAACGACGGAAACTCCCATGCCCCCGCAAAGACACGTGTAGGCGAAAGTTGCCCGGGAATTTCCAACTAATAAACTGCGATGTTTTTCCTTACATCACTCATTGTGATTGTAATGCCAACCGCTTGCAAACCAGGGTCCCAGCAGTTGGAAAGGGTGCATACCCCTGTCAACTTGATAAATCACTTAAGAGGTGAACTCAATTGATTTTAAAAGCGCTTTTCCTATGGATAGCAATTTACCCAATGGGTATATGCTGTTCTTTTGAACAACGTTAAAGGTGTCTTTTGCTTGTTTGGCAAAGTGGAGAACGAAAAAATGATCTTATATATAAAGATGAAACATTACTAATAGACCAATTTACAGTTGGTTGCTTAGTTACCTGGCCTATGAATAAAAGTGAGACTGGAATTCACCTTTTTTGGGCAGAAACTTCACTGCTTTTCTTATGTAAATTCTTACTAATTAGCATGACAACAACATCATTAACATAAGAAAATGAGGGACGTCAGTATCATAACAAAATCAACACCAGCCTTACTTTCATTTAAAGGCCCAGTAACTAAGCATACAACTGTAAAGAGGGCTACTGCATGATAATATTGAACTTTCACAATCGTAAAGTTGCCTCCAAACATGAAATCTAAGCAAAATGTGCAATGACGTTCAGAGTTTCAGAATGCTTTAGGTCGTTTGCGGTTGTGACAGATTGGCTCAGTGGAAACTTCTTTATCTCTTTGTCATTTTTACTTTTCTTTCGATATCTAGTTTCATTATATGATTCCTGGTGTACCCATTTATTATATTTAATTCCTTTTTCACTTAATTTTGCTAGCGTTTTTTATTCCGGCCAGGTCATTCTTGCTTATTAGACAGAGCATTCTACAGATAATGCTGCCGTCTTTTTCACAGAAACAAAATAAAATGCTGACTTAAACGCTTGTCTAATAGTTTGATTGTATACGAATGGAAGAGGAGGAGATTTCAGTCATTTCTGCTTCATTCAACCATTTAGTTCTTTCCAAAGGTGGACATATTTATGCCCACGCCCTCTCCTTAAAATGACCAAGGATTAGATCTCTTATGTATCGCCAGAGGAACTGCACTATGAAAAAATTAGGTATAAGCGAATAAGATCTTTTGCTCTTGCTTAACGCTGTACTCCTCGTATTTCAAGGGAAAAGGGGAACTGAAGGCAGTCTGTGATGTGTAGGCTTCTACTACTTGATGGCTTTCTTTAATATGATGGACAAACCATAAAGACATACACAATGGTAAATGTTTCTTTTCTTCATTACACGAGGAAAAGGAAAGGTGTCTGGGTTTGGGAAAAAGACAAATACAACTTAAAATACAATGTGACGTAGCGTGTCCATGTGGTGTGGTGATTACAGTCTGCTATTTCTATTCTTTGTGTGAGGACACCACCAAAGCAGCTAAAATTTCCTGAGCATACGACCAATATTTGCTATTTTTTTCAGATCCTTTTGGCCAACTTCTTGGCCCAACCTGAGGCATTGATGAAAGGCAAGACAGCAGAGGAGGCCCGAGCTGAGCTCGAGAAGAGTGGAAAGACCGGAGCAACACTGGAAAAAATTTTACCTCATAAGGTAAATTAAATCCCTTGTTGAACAAATATATCTTGTGACGGCCATCTTGTTTTAAGTTAACACATTATTGATGTCAAGGGTTGTGTTCGTGAGAATGATGTTGATGCATAGACTGCACGAGCCATATGTAAACAGATTCCGTTGGGCCACCAATCATGTTGAAGAAATGCTAAATTGCGCAAACATTGAATTCGGGGCATAGCCTGCGAATAAGGTGTTTCAGGAATGCTTGTGACGAAAACATTTTCTGCAAATCTCTGTCCCTGCACTGATGGGTATGTAACTATTTGACCTTTTCTTTCCATCACAGGTTTTTGCTGGAAATAAGCCAACTAACTCCATTATGTTTCAAAAACTGACTCCCTTCATATTGGGTGCTTTAATCGGTGAGGTTTTTTTTGTTTGTTTGAGAACAGTGGTCGTCGTAACTTACATCTCAATCTGAGGAATTTGGAGACCTCTTGATAAATAACTATGAACTTTGTTTTGTGTCAACTTTATTTAGCGCTGGAGCACTAATTTAGGACACTGTAAAGAAATCAAAGCAAATCAACTCATTAAATAATCGGATATTGGTTTTTGAGGAAGGAAAACCTCTCATAACAGTAGAGAACCAACGAACTCAACCCACATTTGACGCCAAATCTGGGAATCGAACCCGGGCCACATCATTGGCGGGAGGCGAGAGCTTTCACCATTGCGGCATCCCAGCTCTTTATTACATCATAATAGAAATTTAGGGTGCGTTCGATTGACCGTATTTTGGAATAGGAATACAAGGAATATAAGTTAGAAATCCTTCGTGTTTACGGAGATTCACATTAAAATTGTCAAGCATCTGCTAAAATGCTATTTTAAACATATTTTTATTATCCTTGCTGCTTTGAAACGCGCCAAACATACCATTTTAATCATCACTCCACGTATTCTTATTCCAGAATAGGGTCAATCGAACGCGCCCTTATATAGTAACAAAGAAACATGGTACAAAAGAAAAACAAGAGCTTTACGTTATCTTTTTTGAAGCATCGCTTTGTCCGAAATGCTGTGATGCAGCTAAGGTCAAAAACGCTGTTTTCTTGTTGTTTGGTGATAAGAGACATAACTTCACCAGGTGTGTAAGGTCTTTCTGAGGACGCAACATTTATTCATCTTAGTCGAATTCAAGTGTCCAACGCGAAGTGTTCCTTAAGGTCTAAGCATTTGCTACCTATTTCTAGCTATGAAATACTTGTGAGGGTTAGGGTTATTTTTTGGCGCGGGAAAATGCCGCTGTTTGTCTTGACTAAAAGATCATAGTTTAGGGGACACTCTGTGGCGTTGATTGTCAATATTTCCAGAAGCGAGTGATTTTGAAATTGAGGAGAAGAGCAAGGGGCACTTCGTGGCGTTTTCCAAAATCGTCACTAGGAACGGATAAAATAAGATTTGTGACAATCCTCATCCACGTTCTCTTTTTCTTTGTTTGTGTTACTGTTGTTTAGCTATGTATGAACACAAGATATTTTGCCAAGGCGTTGTCTGGGACATAAATTCTTATGACCAGTGGGGGTAAGTACAATGGTTGGTTTTGCTCCATAGCTGTTGTCAATGAGGGGCGGTCCTTGAAACAAATTTAGCCAAAGATTTCAATGATTGGCAAGTAATAACGGGCAATGAAAGTGACAGATGCAACCCCGTCCAAAGCGCGGGAAATCGCGTACTGCGAGCAAATCACAGTTGGTTTTGGTTGTTTTCTCTGATTGGCCGAGATTGTGGTGCAAGATATTTAAACCAACCACCAAGCGTAGAAATGCTGAAGTATGCAAATCGTGGAATCTCGTTAAATGCTGGATTAGTTAGAAACTGCTGCGTGAGACATTTTTGCACAATCCGAGAGCAGCGTATTGCGTCGCCCTGTAGTTAGGAGGTATTGGTCTTAATTGGTTTGTACGCTTTGGTACTTTGTCGAGTATACCAAAAGGCTTTGAGACTTCCAAGCCACTCACTTGAAAATTTGCTTTAATTTTACAAAGATTTTTTCACTGGAGGAGAGATTTTATAAGCGTAAGTGTAACTTAATCGAGACGACGAAAAGCAAGCAGTTATGCTCGAAGAGTAAAGGCTTTATCTTATCACTCCGGTGGTCCTTTTTTCGCAGCGTGGAATTAGGCAAACAGCTGGCTAAAGCAATTCAACCAGAACTAGAAGCTCCAGGCCCAGTGACATCACATGATTCTTCCACCAATGGGTTGATCAACTTTATTAAGAAGCACTCGGCTTTGTAAAGACTTCCACTGAAAAGATTGTTCGGATCTTAAAATTGCAGACTTTCATTGTGGACATGAATCGAAGCTGAGTTTTTCGAAGCATGGTCTTATCTTGTTTTGAACAACTTGGATTAGAATAAGTTAATTGGCGCAAATAATTTAGGAAGTTGTAGATGATATATTTTGTTATTAATGTTCGCCCTATAGGTAAATGGCAAGATGCCAACATTAATTTCTTACTTCAGTTTCCATGTGTGAAGAGAATGATTTCGTACACGGCTGCCATGAAGTATTTTACGGTGCCTGTGCGTAGAATAGCAAGTTTTAAACTGAATTGTTGTGCTCATCTAAGCACGGAAAAAGAAGGAAGGAGAATGCCATGGAATCCTCCCAGTCTCCTTTTGATACATGTTTCAATACGAGTACTTCATAATCAATGCAATATCGAGCTGTGATAATGAGGTAGTAATCTGGACGATGTACAAGTAAACTTAATTGAACTGAGAATAAAGTGTAGCACCATTCTTAATTGGGTTTTTCGTTGAGATAAATGTCGTGTGTTACTGTTGGTTTTGCTGCATTCTGTGATTTATAACCCGTTGAACGACTTTCGATCCCTTCGAGGAAGTTGAGGGCGTATTCAATTTGGTACACCCTATTATACTATCACAGCTGGTATCCCCTTGTGGACCCGATGAGAAACAATTCGGCTTTCTTTTAACTTTGGGACGGACCATTGGAAATAACCGGAGAGGGGGGCGGTGAGAATCCCCCTTCCACCCCCCCCCCCCCCCCAAAAAAAAAAAAAAAAAAAAAATTCCTACAGACAATTTTTAAAGGATTGCTTCCATTGACAACCTTTTTACCCCTCCCCCCTGAGCACCCCCCTCCACTGGGGAACGTTGTGTACCAATCCCGCTCAAAGTTGTAGTGTGAAAACAGAAAGAAAACCACCCGTCGCTGTATTGTATTAAATGAGGGTCATGAAGGGATAAAATGCATGGGAGCTGGGATTGACCTGATGTTTGGGTGGGAAAATGAGATTTGATCACTGGCAACTGGGATTTTGTTACTGTGAATGGGAGATAGAGTCCTTGGTGTGAATGGGATTTGCATTATAAGAGGTTATCAGGCATTAGTTCTGCTCAAAATTCCTGATATCAAATATTTCATGCGCTCTCCTTGAGTTCCTGGCCACTGCCTTGTGAGAGTGAGGACCTTCCTGATGCTAACAGAACTGTTTTTGAACCTCAAAGCTCCCTACCTACTGACAACATCCCTATCTCTAATAAGGCTTCACTAGCACTAGACCCACTGCAACCAATGCAATCACTCGAAAAGAAGAAGCTAAAATGAGGTATTGGGCAATGCGCCATGGTCAATGCGTCAGACACAGGAACTGAAAAGTCCTTGATATGATATTTTCCATCATAACCCCCCCCCCCCCCCCCCAATGCAAAAGGACATAGTGAGAAACATAAACGAAGAACAAAACGCTTCTTTAGTAAAAAGTTTATTTTTATTCTACTCAACATTAAGAACTTTGGTTTTTGCATCTGTTCAAAGCGATCTTCCAATATAAAATAGGATGCTTCGTTTTCGAATTTTGCGTGCTTCGTTTTCGACTTAGGGTGCTTAGTTTTCGATCTTTTGGGTGCTTCGTTTTCGATACTACCGAACTTTCTTCCGTGATGTCACATTATGTTAGCAAAACCATTTGTCTTTAACTTGAAGAGCACTTGGTACTGCGAATGCGGTAATATCTTTGACTTTTTTGAGGAGGCAGGATTTTATTGCTAGTTGCAAATCTGGTTTACACACAGGACAAACTCCAGTTGTTGAAAGATCGGATAACTTTATCCGCTGGATAAGTCAACATCTTACAGTTTCAGTCTGTATAAAGACTACAGTATTTGCTCTAGTACCTGTGAATATGCACAGTCTAAGACCTTTACACTCAAAGATCTAAGTAATGGTGTGTGGGAAAGCCTTGGCCAGCATATTTCTACTCAGGATAATGAGGATGTGAAGAACCACTCTGAAAACTGTTAACGGTAATAAGTGCGCTTTAGAATTTCATCGTCGTGGCCGTCTTGACGTACATGTAGGCGGCATCCTGGCCCAAATAAATACATAGCTATTGACTCTCTTGAGGGAAAGTGAATTAGAAATTGTAATCAAGTGTCAATCAAGTCTTCATTGGTCTTCATTGGCCGTGCACCTGTTTATGTTACCCCACCCCCCAAGGCTCACAACGGTAAACACAGACCGACACACAGAGTTGCTTTTTCTTTTCATCGATTGTTTCTGAAATATGTCTGAAAATCGTTTCAAAGTTACCCAAGCTGCTGAAGCCGAAGGATCTAAACAAGGCGTGGAAACTTACAGACGAGTGAATCTGTCAACAGATATTGAAGTGAAAATCATCCAACCATGTAAGTCATGTAGCTCAAGTGACTCTTTTCCTCGCAAAGTTAGGGAGACCACGTGCGATAAAAAATTATTTTTACGCTTCATCTGTTTTGGGTACTCGACTAGTGTATGTGTTTCAACTTTTAAAAGGGAAACTAAACTCAAGGGGAATTATTTCTGCGTTAAGGTTGTAGTAACCGACTGAAACTCTTTCGTCGTCAGCTCCTGAAAAAAAATCAAACGAGAGCAACAAAGCATTTCTTGTGTCTGGAAAGGCGGGAAATTTAGCATTGTACGAGGTGAGGTGGTTTTTGATTTTTGCGATATTTGTGTTCTATAAATTTCTGGTTATTTTACCCTGTTTTTAATTGTACAAAGTGAACTGTTCATTTTAATCCGCTCAAATCTGTGTATTGTTCAGGATGAAATCCATAAGACACCGAGGATTTCGACGCTCCTTGAGAGTTTATCAAGATACGAAGCTGTGGCCTTTCCGAAGGAAGTGGACGACGAGGGAGAAGCGAAAGAAACAAAAGCTTCCCAGGTATAAAGGGAAAACAAGTGGTTGAATTTGAATTAGGGCTGGACGTACGTTCGAGTGATCGATGGTTTTCTGTTTTTGTATGCAAATTAATCTAAGTTAAAGGTCCTGAATTATTTAAGCTCATTTGTTGTGCAATCTTAAGTCTTTTTCCTTTTATAAAACTAAGAAGCTTAAGACATGCACACCGGTGGAAAATTTTGTGTGTTGCATTTATCTTGCTAATTGTGGCTGCTAATTTTAAGCTTACATATTTAAGCACATTCATGAGCGTTCGGCGTTTTAAAATTTTACAAATTGCTTCTCTTGCAGTTTTAAGAGTTGACGTGTTTATTGGACTTGTCCAGTAATTCTTAACTATGTAACTAGGGATTAAAATATTGTCTTTATCCACAGTTAATACCAACACGTGAAACTTTCTGTAAAGAGGAGCGTGAGTCCAAAATTTCAAACCATGTGAAGCGTGATTCTTGAGTTGTATGTGACACGTGAATCATTCATTTGTTTTTTTTTCGAGACTTTGATCCCTGTGAGATTTAGTCTTTTAATTATTATTCATTAAATTTTCTTTGACTTGAAACTTTCAGCGAATAAAAGTACTTTCTTCAGATTTTTGTTTTAAGTTTGCAAATTTTCAGAAAAGTAAGAAAACTGCTGGGTGCCATTTTTGTTTTGAATTTGTGCTACCATAGCAACCTAAGTGGGACTGTGTGAAGCACCTTATTGAAGTTTAACTGTATTCCTTTTTTGTAATCAAAATCAAGTTATTTTCTTCTCATTGTGTTACATATAAATGTTTCTTTCTCTTTGTTTAATTTAAATTCAAGGGAACCAAAATGGGCACCCTTATGGGAGTGTATCTCCCCACGATTCAGAACATCTTTGGTGTGATCCTGTTTATACGTTTATCGTGGATAGTTGGTGTGGCAGGAATCCTACAAGCATTCTTAATTGTGTTTATCTGTTGCTGTTGTGTGAGTATCTACAAAAAAACCCTTGCAGAAGATACCAGTCTGGTAGAGTGTAGGTGTTTAACCCTGTTTCACATTTGTCCCCCCACCCCACAATCTTCAATACCATACCACCTATAAATCATTTCCACTTATCTTCAATGACATCCTGATATGAAGAGGCAGGGGAATCTGACCACCATAAAAAGTGATTTGTCTAAGGTCCCTTAATTAATTCAGTCTATAAAATTAATAATGATCATCAGATTTGGATACCACTTTGTATTGGTTACTTTATTTTACTTAATATAGTAGAACCCGATTTGACAAAATGGCCACATATGAACCAAATCCTTTGCCATATCAGCTGGGGTTTTGTTCAGTAGCAGTTCTTTTCCAAGCATTTAATTTAATTGTAAGCTACAGCGGTAGGTCAGATCAAGGATTTTGTTTATTATGCATCCTAAGGACAAATATTTTTGTTACATAAAGGCTCATTACTTCAAGGTTAAATTAAAAGTGATTTTCATTTTGTGACATTAGACAATGTTAACAGCCATTTCTATGAGTGCCATAGCCACGAATGGAGTTGTTCCAGGTAATGAAATATCTGTCATCTGTCAGCTTCAGGTAATGGAATTATTTTAGGTGATATCTATTGTTTGTTGATATGTCAATTTAGCTGGCTCTTGTTATTGATCAAATAGGACACAGGAATATAAATCAATTTAGGGTC
>NC_090869.1:18590499-18605499 GCF_036669935.1 Montipora foliosa | reverse complement strand
CTGCTTAAAATTGAGAAAAAGAGACATTAAGAGACAATTTCTCAATTTCTCAGTTTTAACCATGTGAAAGTGGATAAAGTGAGCAAAGAGTTTTGTTTGACACACCTTAACATCTCTTCAGACTTGACATCAGTGTTGCTGTTTGGAGCTACAGTGCATGGAGACCTTTTAAGAGACAAGTAGGAATTGCTGTGTACACATGCATTTAATCCTCTTGAAAATAGTTAACCCATTGACTCCGGAACCACACGCCGCCCAGTAAAAATTTCTGGTGTTAACGTTAATAAAAACCAATCAAGTTTCACTCTTAGTAGTCAATGGGTTAAATAGCTTAATCATTCTTACCCTCTCAATACTTAACTTATAAAAGTACCAATTATTTGTGTAATTGCTTTAAATTTGCTTTTTAGATTTGGCCGCAGTATTGGCAGCGTTCTCGTTGTTGCAGAAATTGCTTGGCCTCCAACAAAATGGGTGATTCTCATTGGCTCTCTCCTATCAACTGTTGGAGCAGGGATGCAGAGTTTAACTGGGTGAGTCGATCAGGCATCAATCAGTTTTTAATTAATGGATCAGGTTTCAGAAGAGCTAACCTTGATTTTATCTTGCCACAATATTGAATAAAATGTCATTCATGAACATTGTGTATGAAACATGATATAAAAATAGTATCTCGTTTCTTTGTACTGACCCATAAATGACAAAACTATGTCCGAGTGGTCCAGCAAAAGCGAAGGTTGCAGATGACTCCTAATGTTGCTTCAGTTGTCAAAATCCAAAACTGCTCCCTGCTCCTGGAATATTGCAGGGGTTTCAGAATTCAACTTAATTGTCTTTGTGCTTATGAAACCAAAATGTACACCTATCCTGAGCATATTCTTACTTATATAATTATAATATACATATTCTTACGATGCGCTACATCGATCTTCCAAAGTATGTGGCTTTTCTTTAACAGTTACCTGTAATATCTCAGAATAATCATTTTTAAAACACTTTGCTCTCTTATATGTATGAGGCGTTTGTTTGTTTAATTCTTGTCTGTAAGTGTCTTTTTGTTTACTTTGTTGTGAGAGCCAGTAAAAATGGTGCAGTGTAAGTGGCCTGCCTAGAATAGCAATGTTAACTGCGGGCTGCTACCATGCTCTTGTTTGTGTTATTTTGTTTGTAAATAAAGTAAACTGAACTAATTATTCTTTAGACTACTTGTAGCATGTCTTTCAGCTTTTCTTTACTGTTCATTTTTACCTCGGTCATCACCATCTCCCTAATTTATTTCCCCTTTGCAGGGCTCCACGTTTGCTGCAGGCCATAGCAAGAGACAATCTGATTCCATTTCTGAACATCTTTAGTTATGGATCAAAGACTGGAGAGCCCACCTATGCCTTGATGCTTACTGCATGCATTGCGGAGATTGGCATCCTGATTGCTAATTTAGATGCAGTTGCACCTATTATCACCATGTAAGCTGCAATAGAATAGTTTTTTTGTCATGTTTTTTAGAACATCCCTTCTTAACCAAGTGGGGTCATCATTGAGAGATTCCAAGGGAGAATATTCAAGGATCAATAGTATTTTTAAAGGAAAGTGTTGAAGTGATGCTAATTAAATGTTGTATGCATAATGACCATACAGCTTGAAGCTAATAAATAAATCACTTTCCACCAATGCGATTGTGTCCTTGGTTGGATTTCCCAACTCTGTGTCATATGTTGGATGAGTTACTGGCTGATCTCCTCTCTTAGCTGTGCAGTCCGGTTCCACCCTCTCCTTATGAAACAGTGATAGATTTTTTATGGCGTTTGATGAGATTTGCTTTTCTTATGGATCCATTAATGATAAGTGCTCAACCAATTTATCCATTTCATTGAATAACTTTTTTTCGTTATCTATATTGTTCTAGGGGCTCCTAATATCCTTAAGGGTCTGTAAATCTCTTGTCAAATTATATCTTTTTGTAAAAAAAAAAAACCAATTTCTGAAGGTATAATTGTGAAGACACGTATAAAGACATTGCTTCAGTCATTTGTCTTGTTTTAATTTGTGGAGGAAGACTAGCTTAAAGGGAACCTCCGCTCTGACTACCAAACAAGTTTAAACCGAAGGAAATTATGTTGACAAACAAATTTGTCCGAAATTTGTTTTTAAAACAATGTTTACTATCAAGAAAAGTGAATTTTAAAATCGCTTATTTTCACTTTCAAATTTCGTGGACGCCGCCATCTTGAATAATTGTGACGTGTTAGGGTTGCCCTATTGTTCTGACACAAAGAGTTTTTGTCTAATAACAATAGGGCAACCGTAACACGTGACAATTATTCAAGATGGCGGCGCCCGCGAAACTTGAAAACAAAAATAAACGATTCTAAAACTTATTTATTTCGGATACAAAGACTTTCTTTGAAAATACTTTAGACTGACTTGACTGTAACGGTTATTTCCTGTGATTTAAAGTTATTTTTTTTGTTGAAGTGGAGGTTCCCTTTAAGTTACCCTTGGTGTTATCCTTCAGACCTGACAAAGCACATACTTTTGTATTTTTGTGCAACAGTCTAGTGATTCTGATGCTTACATTATATTGGTGAACAGGTTCTTCTTGATGTGCTACGGATTTGTAAACTTGGCGTGTGTGTTACAGTCTCTACTTAGAACACCCAACTGGAGACCGAGATTTAAATACTATCACTGGTATGGTTACTATGATTGGATTACTTCTGTAAGATCTAGTATCCTGTGCTCCTTTGACACCAGATAGGCGGGCCAGCCCTTCGTTTTTAGATTCTTCGATTCGCTCTAGATCTGACCAAGGGCAAACGCTCGAAACGTCAGCTTTTAGAATCTCTGTACGGTGGTCAATTTACATTATCAACTCCGTTGATAAAACCACATTTTTGTAGACTTCCGTTTTTAGGCCCCGTCCTCACTCTCCGAAAATTTTTGTATTTTTTTGTGCGTCCACACGTATCCTGCGAATTCGGTAGTCAGGGTATCCGGAATTTTCCGAATACGGTTTCCAGAGTGGAGATTTTTGAATTCGCTGCGAATTCTGATACGTGTCAGCAATCTGCCGTATCCGCAAATTTTGGAGTACGCTGACGTAACACTATTGGATCCAGTCTTTCCCAGGTGGGGTACATCAACATGGCGTATCGACCTTGGACCTTAAAGGACTTTCACGTGTAACTCGCTAACAAAACAGAAAATGGCGCCAACGTACGATTTTGCACCAAGACTTTGTCAAAAGCACAGGGCATTAGAGTGTAATCGGATACGTGTGAACAGTGAAAACGATTGGAATACGCTACGTGGGGACGCGGATATTTTTGAATCCGAAAAAAAAAGCGGATCCAAAAATTTCTGGATACGTGTCAGGGGCACCCAACGAGATTATAGTTCAAAACCACTTAAACATAGCATTGTTAAACGTATTTAGGTATTTAAACGGTAGATATAGGCATATTTTTATCCCCTAAAATTTTTTATGTGTTCGGATTTCCTAGCTGAAAGTCTAGTGAGCCGAAAACTATAGGGATCAAAGTTTACCTTTTCGAAAATTTCAACCAGAAAAAACGCTCTTGAAAATTCTAGGTGACCTATTTAGGGTGAAAATTCGTTCAAAGTGGGTAATTATACCATTTTTTCAGATGTTCGAAAATCCTAGGAGAGGCAGGCAAGCAAGAAATTTTAGAACAAATGTTCCGAAAATTCTAGATCTCAAATCGTCTTCCGAACAGATATTTTCCGAAAATTGACTTTGGGTGCCCCTGACGTGTGGACGACGCCTTAGATTGTTATGATCTAACGCTGATACGGATTAATGCGTGAGATGATGTCTATCTACTCTTTGCTCACTTCGGCTTGATAAAATACAGAATCAAATTAAAGCAAAAAGGTGCTACCCTGCATTTGAAGCTCTTCGACAGTGGTCACACTCTCATTTGAAGTGCCTTTTTCCTTCTCCTTGATGATGTCAGGGTATGGGCTGATCTTTTTTCGAACTGGTGCCAAGTAGTCTAATTTCATATTGGGAAAACTTGGTTTTGGTCCGTCTGAAAAGTCAGCTGGAAAACATTTGAAAATAAAGTAATAGTAAAATTTGAGAATGATTGGCATTAACAGTGCAACTTAAAAAATTTAATTTAAATTTACCTTACTTGCTTTCATTTTGTCTTATCAACAGGCTGACCTCATTCCTAGGCATGTGTCTCTGCTTGGTATTGATGTTTATTTCAAGTTGGTATTATACATTAGTTGCTATGACTGTAGCTGCTGCTATTTACAAATACATAGAATTTCAAGGGTGAGATAACTTTCTTTATTTGCCCAAATATTTTTTTTTACTTCTTTGTTTGCCATCATGCATGAAAACCGGGATCCGGTTTAGCTCAGCGGGTAGAACATTGGACTATTGTCGCGCGCGAGGTCATGGGATCAACACTGGTCACTGTGGTCGAACCAACACTCATGGTCTTTAAATATATGAAGATGAATTGCTGTCTTTGTAATCCCATCTGCAGTTGGTTAAGGTCCTAACTCCTCTCTGATAAAGACTTTTCACCTCACAACCCCTTCATAAGATTCTGTGTGACGTTAATGAACCAACACACTGTTCGCAAGGTACTGTGCTTTCGGCGTGGTCTGTTCTATTCCACTCAGCCAATGGCGCTTGGTTTGTTTATGGTTTATTAGGCCACGTTAATAAAAGCAACAACAAGTGAATGAAGTTTCTGACTGCCATTTCGTGGAAAGACCATGAAACTCCATACAGTCAGATACAGCAATTCTTCATCAAGTGAAAGCCATGAGCGTGACAGTCATAAGCAACTTTCTTTTCTTTTTGGTCCTTTTGATCAAATGGAAGCCAAATATCGAGAAACAGATAACTATTGCTCAGCCTACTTGCAGCTGCACCCTCCCCATGAAGGTTGCGTAGCTGGCGGGATATTTTATCGCAGGATTATTTAAACAACTCGCAAATACGATGGTTTTGGCCGCGAGTGGGCTAGGAGTGAAATCGCAGTCGCGGCCAAAACAACGAAGCAACTATCGCTTTACTCACGCGTGTTTACATAATCATACAATAATAACATCCCGCCAGCTACGCAGGCTAGGCACAACTTCCCAGTTCTTCTTCAGGAGAAGGGCATGGCTACCTGTAGGCAAAGCAGTAAGCTACGAACTTTGGACTATTGCTGTTTGTTGGCACTCGAGTCTAATTTTACGAGAACTCGTATTTTTTGGCCAGAATTTTATGACTTTGTATAACGGCCCCCTTAGTTACTTCAAGGACCTCTTTACCTTGTGAGTTTTCTTTTCCCATTTTAGACCACGTGATGTTACTCTAGCGGAACAGTTTCTTTCAATTGTCGTCTTATGCACGTGCATATTTATGCATAACTTATGAGAAAAACAAATGGAAAATTCCCTTGGGAACATCACGTGGTTTGAAATGGGACAGCAAAACGTGCAAGCTAAAGAAGTCCATTCGTTACGCTTTTCAGAGCAAAGATTGAGTGGGGCGATGGATTCAGAGGGCTGGCACTGAGTGCAGCTCGATACAGCCTCCTGAGGTTGGAAGAAGGTCCACCACACACCAAGAACTGGAGGTAAGAATCAAAAGATGGTCATTCAGCGACAACTCTTCGTTGACATTTACATTTTCAAATGGTATAGACCCTATGCAAAAAATGGCTGCCTTTAAATTATTCTTTTATTCATATTCAAAATAGCCCAACTAACCTCTTTCGGGATAACAAAGTCTTTAGAATTTTCGTCTCAAAAACGAGGTTAGTTGGGCTATTTTGAATATGAAGAAAAGAATAATTTAAAGGCAGCCATTATTGCATAGGGTCTATGGAACAAAAAGAAAAACAAATAAGCCCGGAGGCGTAGAGAAACTTCAAGCTTTCAATTGCTGGGCATAAAAATGTAGCACCGAGCTTTGGATAAAGGCCTACTTCCAGCTGTGCTGCTAAAGCACTAAAGGTTGTATCTTTGGGTGTGGACAGTGTCTCCCTTACTTTACCCCCTCATCGGTCAGTGCTTCGTTGTCGAAGTATTTAAAGGGAAAGACCGTAGTCATAACTTGATGGTGGTCAGTGAGCTGCGAGAAGAACGAATAAAGCAACGATGCAGTGAATATTTGATGACTAGCACTAACATGTACTCAGAAAAATCCTGGTCGCAGATGAAATGTAAATGCATGAGGTGGATGCTCCAACCTTCCATCTACCGGGGACTATAGAGAGCAAGGGATTATCTTTGAATCGATGCAGTAATAGCTAAGTTCTTCTGGTCGTTGTGCCAATGACACCAACTGGCCTCGTTTTAAAGCAATATTTATTTTGTTCATTCTATTTAAGCTATTGGGTATAATAAGCGAAAAGGTAAGTGAAAGATTTACGGACCAGATAGGAAAGCCGAAGCGGAAGAAATGGTGAATTGCAGCTAAAAACCACGCATTAAGTTGACCAGCTGAGCTACTCCTACCCGTCAACTGAAAGGGTTTCCATTTTAGTCCATTTTTAATCGGAGAAGTAAATGGACAAGCTGATTTTATTATGTTCATTTAGACCACAGGTTCTGGTTCTTTGTTCACTGAAAAAGAATGTTGAGCCCGAATCCAAGCGGTTGTTGAGCCTAGTCAGTCAACTAAAGCATGGTGAGTAGCACCCTTCTTCCAATGAGCCATACGTTTCAGTGCCACCTTCCTGGATAAACTAAAGGGTTTAGTTTCTAAAGAAGCTGCGGTGCTGCGTCAGCGGAGAAGCGAAACACAGAAATGGGTTTATCAACAGAGTTGATACGGTAAATTGACCACTGTAAAGAAATTCGAAAGCTGACGTTTCGACCGTAATAGCCCTTCGTCAGAGCGAATTACCGAAGGGGCTAACGCACGAAAAGTCAGCTTTTCGAATTTCTTTACGGTGATGAAGTACGAGAGATTCAAATGAAATATTTGAATACTAACTCTCTCTTCCTTAAAGGCCCACCTTCAACCGACAGCCTTTCCGACCGTTTGTTTTTGTTATGAAAATTCGCATTGCTTATCGTAGCGATCTGATTGGAAGAATTTCATCTTTGGCTGGATTTTCACATATGAAAATTGTTTCCACGGCGCGCATTATCTGTAGGGGGAACGTGGGCCTTAAACGGCCTCGCCTGAGCATGAAAATAATATTTTTTGTTGTACAGAGTGCCCATTAGCTTATGATCACCTACTTCACAGAACCAACACCCTAATTGAACTTCCTTCTCTTTTGCAGGGCGTGGTCTTACGATAGTTGGGTCCATTTTGGAAGGGGATTTTAACGAACGAGCAGGCGATGTAGTCTTGGCAAAAGAGGTGAGAGACAATGAGAAGCAACCTGGTGTTGCTCTGCAAAGCGGTGCGACCGCTAAAGGTTTAACATGCCGCTAACAGCAAGGGCGCCAATTGTTAAATAATGGGTTTCATTAAGCTTCCTTTTTAAGTGGACATGTATTTCAAGTTTGTTTACACGTAATTTAAGATAAGGAAGCTTGAGCACGGGACGTTTTTGAGACGCGGACGGCAAACGGTAGTGAGGTGTTTTCCCTTTTAGCTCGTCTTCACACGACCACATCCATATTGCTCAGTATCTTGTCTGCATTAGAGGTGATTAGTTTTAAAACCCGGTTGACATGCAAAATGTTCACTTCCGGTTGCCGTCCGCGTCTGAAAAACGTCGCGTGCTTAAGCTCCCTAAGTAGGGAGTGTAAGGACGAGAAACGACGGAAACCGAAACTGATAGGCATTCGCATTCCAGGACAGTTGTGTCTCGCAGATTTTTAACTGTAATAATCGTCTCTCAGAGAGAAAAGATACGCTGAACCAAATGTGGTAGCGTCTAGAAAAGGTAAAAAGAAAAACAGCTCACTTCCGGTCGCCGTCCATAGCGGACTCCAAAATGTCTGGTGCTTAGCTCCCTAGTTTGAAAGTTAGAAAAGCTAATTAGCAAGAATCAACTAGAATGGACCTCTTTTGCTTGTACGTTTTGTTTTCCATTTCAGACCACGTGAATGATGTTACTCTAGGGAACAGTTTCTTTCAAATGTGGCCTTATACACGTGCACATGTATGCATAACGTAGGGAAAAACAAAAGGAAAATTCCCTTGGGAACATCACGTGGTCTGAAATGGGAAAACAAAACGTACAAGCTAAAGAGGTCCAATGGACGTTTACCCAGCGCTGTAGATATGAAAACAGTTTAGCCAGCGGTCACGGCGGGATTTCATTGAAGGGCATTAAAGATATCAAGTTCATAATTACTATCATCGAAACTACTTTGAGCAATCACAGCAGCAGACAAAGACAAGCAAATGAACTAATCAGAGATGAAACTAATTACAATTATCTAGGACTTGAAACGCGCAAAAGCTTGAGAATCACAGTTGGTTTTGCTTCCGATAGTTTAGAAAAACGCGGGCAGATTTCTTTGACCTATCATTGAACCAATGCAATCCGGCGCTATCCTCGTGTCCAGGGGTATCGTCTTAGAACAGGGTCGAACAGAGGTGTTTCCCAAAAACGCAAAACTCTTAATTTTACAGGTGCTGAAAGATTGTATGAAAGAGGAAAAAGTGAAAGGATTTCTGAAGGTTATCGTAGCATCCACAGCTACGGAAGGAATATCTTTTTTGTGAGTACGGGTTTTGTTTGTCAATAAACATAGCCGAAAAAAACGAAAAGCTCCTAAATCCCGCAAATGTAGAATGATCGTTTGTGTTCTTTCCTTTCTTGTAGAACGCAGAGTTCGGGTCTCGGTGGCCTAGAACCAAATACCGTTGTGATCACGTGGCCCAAAAATTGGCGGGAAAGACAGCAATGGAAGAGTTTTGTTCGTAAGTTTACAAGATGGAAATACTACTTCCATGTTGAGTTGTCTTCTAGATCCCTTTTTTCATCGTTTTGAAATCAATAGTCTTTAATTGGTTTAGTGGAGAAGTTAAAAAGATGAAACACATCGAACTGAATAAGTAACAACCTAGACTTCAGAAACTAGGAGGAATTTCAAAACCCATTGTGTTATTTTTGTGTATGATCGAAGTGTGGTTAGGTGAAAACGATACAAAAATATGTATGAAACTATTGGGCCGAGATGAAAACGGATAATTTTTGGTCCTGAAATTTACGTTTCCCCGAAACAACTTGACAGTATTATTTCCTTTCCCCTTCCCTGACATGCCCTTTGTCATGGACTCGGATGGCATGCTAGTCCAGTACAATTTAAACTACCTTTATTATATGGTAAATATATATTGTTCGTTAACGTAATTAAGTAGGTTAGAAATGAATGAATGAATGAAAGTAGGACCTGTTTGTCCTCTTGGATTCCTATTCTATTGTAGACACAATCCAGTGTGTATCGAAAGGTCAACAGGCGCTGCTTGTAGCTCGAAACATCGACTCTTTTCCCAGCAACACAGAGCGCTTAGATGGCAATGTGGACGTGTGGTGGATAGTCCACGACGGCGGTCTCATGATTCTGTTGTTATTCCTCCTCAAGCGACATAAAGTCTGGAGGAAATGCAATCTTAGAATATTCACAGTTGCACGTATCCTTGATTGATTTTGGTGATTAACTTCGTCGCCGGGGGCAGCACCTCCGTCGCCGTACGAACTAACTCTTTCTCTAGTTTATCGTATACCACTGTTTTTTCTTTCATGACTGTCATAAAGGCCATGCCTTTTAGAGTAACTGAAGGTATTAATAGCTTGCACGTTTTTGAGAGTTTTGCCTTGACCAAGAGAATACAGAATTGGAAGACAATAGCATTCAGATGAAGCAGGACTTGGAATCTTTCATGTATCAACTCAGGATCAAAGCGCAAGTTGAAGTCATTGAAATGGTTAGCACGAAAAATTGTCCGTTATTCTGCGCTTACGTACTTGATGGTTACCTTAATTTCTCTGTCGGGATCGTGATCAGGGGATTTTGTCATGTGCAATTTCGCAGTTACCGTCCGAGTCTGGTCAGTTATCAGATGTGGAATGGCTGTTATGGTCTGGGATCAAATATGGAAGGAAGTTGAAAGGGTGACGTGTGTTTTAGAAATAAAGAGAGCTCGATCATTGATTTTTTCGAATATATTGGGAAGTGATAAATCAGAGTACAGCTACGTGTGACTACAAAGGGCTATTAGATGGTACGATTCTTCTCATGCCCTCCGTAGGCAACTAGCAGTGTGTCTTCACGTTCGACCATTCATACGAGCACGTCTGTTGTATTACGGTTTGATTTACACGCCGCGATTTGTGGTGAAGAAGTGGCGTAAGCTTTTGGAATGCGAAAGTCGTAACAAAGATCGTACCGTGTAAATCGCCCCAAGTTTTCCATGCTAGGAAATTTTCTAGCTGCAATTTCTTAAACAGACCTCCCTCCAAGTCATTGTTATTTTGGTCAATCATAATATATATGAAGGTTGTTCACTGCCGAAAACAGCTAACTTATAGAACGTTCTGGAACTGAAGTAGGCTGATCGGTAAAAACCGAAGTCTAAGTTAGAATTCCTTTAAATAACCGTCCCTAAGACTCCAAATATTTTTCAAGTGCGCACAAACGTGATCAAAGCACTGAGCTTAAGGAGGCTCGAAATAGTTTCTCCTTTTTTCAAACAAATAAACATATTCCAAGGCTGTGCTCTAAGGAAAATTTCAGGGAGCCCTTCGGGCTCCCAAGCATTTCAGCTGGAGTGCCCAACCCTCCAAGTTGGTCGCCCGAATTAATTAATTATTTAATTAATTAATTATCTGAGATCAGCAACGCAGGAAGATCTTCATCCATCTCTCTCTCAACAAAACATTGCTGCTACTGGTCTGGTGATCGTCAAACTCGCTAGTGCAAGAAAAACCCGCAACCCGTCAAATTTTTCACGCCATACTTGAGAAAGACGAGAAAAGTGGCAAAAATTGCCACCTGAAGGGGCCAAAAACCATTGCTCCAACGCGTTACTAAAGTTCTTCTTTAATGTCAAATATCCTTAGTTTAAAGAGAACAGGCGATGCGGTGAACGTTGCGATAAACGGTGCGAAAGCAATAATCGATACGGTTGCTAGAGAAATAAACAAGGAAAATACAAGTTACTACAACAAAAGGACAAACCAAAAGGTATAAATTTTTTTTGAGCAAGTCATCTTGATTTGGACGAAAATCATTGCTACAGGACAGAACTTAAGTATTTTTTTTCTTATATTATCAGTAAAATGTTTTAATAGTGGAATGAGCTTTTTGTGGATTCAGTTGAAGCGCCAGTCACAGCGTTATTTGTTTACAGCACGGAATGGTTTGTCACGAACTAAGGACAACGCGGGACTGCTCTGTTTCTAAAACAACAACACAATGACATATCTTTCCTTTTTTCTTATTTCGTTATAATTTCATATACTGGGGAAAACAACCATAACCTAAATGTATTTTAGCCAAGCAGCCGCAGCCGCAAAAAATTGTAAAAATATTAAATTTGCATAAACTGCGATTCCCGGGTTCATACAAAAGTAAATTACACCGCATCGCCGGCCGCGCTTTACCGCTGTCAGAGCAGAAGTAACAACTCTTTTTTTAAACTATAACCAAGAAATGCCAAACTTTACGTTCCAAATTTAATACTATTTTTTTGAGAAAGAATCGAAATTCGTGCGGCCGCCTGCCGTCACGTGCAAAGTCACAGATTATGTTACATATGAAATCATGTGGAACAGCCTTTGAACCGACTGTTTCGTACGAAGAAAAAACATTTTCTGAGAGGTTTCGTAAACTGTAACCACCAACATATTAAAATTTTTAGCCGCCTTATCTGCTAGAAATACAATAAGCCAGAGTGCCCGGCCGGGCGACCGGGTAGTTTTTCTCACTCGCCCGAAACCAAATGTTAGTCGCCTCAGGCGACCGGGCGCCGTTAGAGCACAGCCTTGATATTCTGTCCTTAGATACAGTTAGGGCAATCATATCAAGACGAAATTTGGCCAGGGTATTAAGTACCTATCGTAGATTTCTCACATTATGTTTTCCTCCAAAATAATGTTTCCGTGGCAACGATATTAGGCATTTCTTTGAGCATTAAAATCAACATATGTTGTCCTTTTTGAAGAAACGGGACGGTGAAATTTTCCCATTCAGCGTTACCAGATAATGTTAGAAATACTCTCTAAAATATTTAAAATTCAACAAAATCTGTAGGTCAGTTTTTCAGAAAAATAAGTTTTTTTGAATTGTGACTCTAATTTTTTTTTTCACCTACAGAAGTTTTTTAAATTTTAAAGACAAACGGTTTAAATTAATCTAAGCTAACATGCAAAAAATGAAAAAAATTCACCTTCCAGAAGCAGAGATATAAACGAGTAAAGTTGCAAAATCAGGAAAAATTAGGGGGTTACAAGATCAGCATTTACGCATGCGTCACCCGCTCATTCGAGTCCGCGCGCGAGTGGAGCTACAGGTCTACACAAACGGATTTAAGCGACTATTAAACCGTTTAAGTAGAATTTTCGTAGTTTTCGTGAATAGGAGATGTCTATTTATATTCCATGTATATAGGAATTGGAGAAAGGTAAGCGAAATTAGCGGTATTTGTTTATTTCTGGTGACCCATTTGAATCATGAGCTGACGCAAACTACGAAAATTCTACTTAAACGGTGTAATAATTACTTAAATCTGTTTGTGTAGACCTGTAGCTCCACTCGCGCGCGGACTCGAATGAGCGGGTGACGCATGCGTAAATGCTGATCTTGTAACCCCCTAATTTTTCCTGATTTTGCAACTTTACTCGTTTATATCTCTGCTTCTGGACGGTGAATTTTTTTCCTTTTTGGCGTGTTAGCTTAGATTAATTTAAACCGTTTGTCTTTCAAATTTAAAAAAATTTTGTAGGTGAAAAAAATAATTAGAGACACAATTCAAAAAAACTTATTTTTCTAAAAAACTGACCTACAGATTTTGTTGAATTTTAAATATTTTAGAGAGTATTTCTAACATTATCTGGTAACGAATGGGAAAATTTCACCGTCCCGTTTCTTCAAAAAGGACCACATATGTTGATTTTAAGGCTCAAAGAAATGCCTAATATCGTTGCCATGGTAACATTATTTTGGAGGAAAACATAATGTGAGAAATCTACGATAGGTACTTAATACCCTGGCCAAATTTCGTCTTGATATGATTGCCCTAACTGTATCTAAGGACAGAATATGTTTATTTGTTTGAAAAAAGGAAACTATTTCGAGCCTCCTTAAGAGGTGAGTCACTAGTTAATTTCGTAGTACCGGTTCATTCTGTTATCGATTTAGATGGACCAAGATATCTCGGAATACACTTACGAGCGGACTCTGTTGATGGAGCAACGGCACCAAATGCTACGTGAAATGCAACTGTCCAGGAAAGAAAGCAAAAGGGAAATACAAGATGTGGTTGAACATTCCTACAGAAGGCGATCCCAGTCAACCTACTCCAATCACAAAACCAGCCCAAAACCCGAGCGCTCGGGGGATCCTCCCAACCAGGACGCGAACCCACCCGAGCACGATCCGACTACAACCGACAAATGTGCGGTCACTGAAAAGGAGACTGAGAGCGACCACAGTGAGGCAAATGCTGGGTACGTCGCATCACCTGAAAAAGATCTTGCAGTGCGGGGTGCCAAATGTGATAACCTTGCAGACAAACTATCAAACGCTCTTAAAGCAGCAGATGGGAATATTGGTACCAATTCCTATACAAGCAACGGAAAAAGCACCAATGGAAAAGAAAGCTTGAGAGGAACACCGTAAGTCTCTAACCTATGGCCTTTGTGGCGAATGGAATCTCCCGAGCGAATCGATGAAATATGACCATGCATGACCCATGATTTCCACGTTATTCGTACTTGAACGCAAAACAGACCAATTTCTCGTTTGTATATGTCACAGTTGTGGTTCAGTTTTATCCTTGGTTGAAATGATTTTGTTTTCCTCTGTCTCTAATGAGTTTGAAACAAAGGAAAATAACATTTAAACCAAGGATAAAATTGACTCTCATCATTTACAGGAGAAAAGCCATGCATGTTAGCGTTGACTAGACTGACATCACCCCAGTATGAAGTTGGGCAGCTTAAGGACGGTGCCTACTATTGTTATTGCGCATACGTTCTGCGCATCTCGAGACACTCGGATTTCCTATCGTTGATGCTTACCAATACAGGGATATTTTTGCGCGGTTTAAAACTATCCGGAGAAAGTAGATCTTAGTAAGTACTCTTGGTATTCAAAAAGAAAATTGAGGGTAACCATGCATTTTTGAGAGATAATTAAGCTTCAATTTGAGAAAGAACGCCATACATTCCTTTGTATTTTAAAGCTTTTACCAATATTATTGATGAATTATCTTTGAAAAATGCGTGGTTACCCCCAATTTTCGTTTTGGATTTCAATAACACTTGTTAAGATCTACAGTTCCTGCATAATCACACACCAGGGCAAAAATATGTTTAATTAGTAGGCACCGTCCTTAAATGAAGTTTACTTGATTTCTTAAACATGGATCGATTCTTAACTTGTAAGAATGGACTAAGGGTTTCAGCCATTCAATGAAAATCATTTTTCTTGGTGCAAACGTCTTGCGCACACATTTGAGTTTTGTCCCAAAAATTCAATTGGCTCATCTAGGAGAATCATGTGCATCTCGGCCACCAATTTACTTATCACTTCTTTGGTCCGGGTTTATATCTTATGGCATGAATGTACTCTCAAATGCCAGAATAGATCTTTCTCGTAACAAATGAAAAATTATTGCAAGAAAAGTACTTTATATCTTAAGGCCCCAAGAGAGTGTTAAGGAGCTCGTTAATAACGTAGTAGAGTATTTCCGGGTAATGTTCTTAGGGCAGTACATTTGAAAGAAACTTGCGTCTTCTACTTCCTCGGGGAATTCGTTTTGGATTCCTCCTTAGGGTTTTAAATTATTGGTACCAGATATAACCTAATATAATGCCAATTCCCCACATACCA
>NC_090869.1:18580499-18582999 GCF_036669935.1 Montipora foliosa | reverse complement strand
ATTGGTTCTTTTGATTGGTAATACCGAGGGGACGCGTGATTGCTAAGTTTGGCATTGGTCCCTTTTGTAATTATCAATTTGACGCGTTTGACAGCTGGTGTCTGAATGAAAGTAAGATTCAAGTCCAAGGTAACCAGAGGTTTTTCTCTTCTCGCAACTTCGCGGCTCTCTCGCTGTTCAAGAAAAACTCTGGGACCTGGGTATGAATAATGGAGCTGTTTCAGGTTTTCGCATCCCATGTTCATCGCCCTTGCTTTGTCGAATCTTTGCGTTGGCGCCAGGGAAAGAGGCAGATACGCTGGCAAGCGCCTATTGTTCATACTTATTTCTTTATTTTTCTATTATTCTTTTAAGCTAACAAAAATAAAGATGGTTCACCTGTAATCCTAAAAGAAACCATATCAAGAGAGAAACGCGCTTTGCAGCAGAAACCAAATCAAGTCACATCTGAAGTGAAATTGCTAATCAAGAAAGAGCTAAATCTACTTCAAAGCCAGATCTGTGCTAAGGATGAATCTCTCTGCCGGTCAGGACCAAAGGGGAACACAGGTCGACGGGGAAGACCCGGAACCCGGGGGAAATCTGGCCTGCCTGGGAAACCCGGACCAGAGGGACCTCCTGGTAAACATGGACCAGAAGGACTGCAAGGTCCGACCGGAATAAAAGGGGATATCGGATTACCGGGTAACCCTGGTCCCCCTGGACCGAGTGGCCTGCAGGGTTTGAAAGGCGCCAAAGGTGAGCCGGGCCAGTCCATTTCGGCTCCATCCCTGGTTCAGCGCCCGGTGGAAACAACGGTGAACGAAACTCGAACAGCCACCTTGAGATGCGCAGCGGATGGTAATCCAACTCCGAAGGTCTCGTGGTCCAAACTGAACTCATTGTTTCCTATTGGACGTCGCGTTGTGGAGTCTAGTGGCACTCTTATTCTGAAGGATGTTAGACCTGGTGACGACGGAATTTACAGCTGTAAAGCTGAAAACATCATGGGAAGCGTCAATGCCTCAGCGAAACTAATCGTTCAGTGTAAGTTTCAAACATTTCTTTGAAGATACTGACGATGAAGGAGAGCAAGGTTGCCACACTCTCTCTCCGCTTTGTTATCAGTTCAGACCTCAACATGAACGGAAACAGTAACTGAAGACTGGTTTGTCTGTGTAAGGCGTGGATTACAGGTTCAGTGTCGATAGGACGTGTTTCTTCTACTTAAAGTATTCTTTAATGATAAAAGGGACCCCGCACCCCGTCAAAATATTACGCGTTTCGTCCACGCAATTTTGGTCGAAGAGCCGATGTAGTTTAAAACCCTTTGATCTTTCCTTCCCCTTTTTTCAAAGCATAGTTAAAGATAACCTTATCTCTTTTATCCACAGTTATCTTTTTCATTTTCATGAACTTCGAGTAGGTCTAAACAAAGACAGTAACCAAAGTTTCTTTTTTCCAAAAAAAAAGTAATTATATCTGCATTTCTCAACAGTCAGCCCCAAGATTTCATTGTCATCCACACGAGTGATTGCTGAAGAAGAGCAACATATTACCATCGCCTGCAATGCTACTGGTCAACCACAGGCGAGAGTCACATGGTCAAAATCAGTGGGGACATTTCCATTGAGCAGAACTTCAGTAACGAAGGGAGTGTTAAATATCTACCAACTGACAAGAAAAGATGGCGGAGTGTACATATGCAAGGCCAAGAATATTTTTGGATCAGTAACTGGCACAGCTCAACTTGTAGTATTTTCTCGTTTAAGGTTTTTGGTTCGCCCTCCAAAAGAGGTAACTCCGATGATTGGTTCTAATGTAAGTCTTCCGTGTAGTGCTGAGAGCGACCTACGACCTACAACAACGTGGATCAAAGATGGCAGGTCTTTACTTCCTGAACACTTCAACGTCCTCTCAAACGGCTCACTCGTTTTACGTAACGTGAAAAAATCCCACGGAGGAACTTACGCCTGTAGATCGAGTAACATGATTAGAACAATAGAAGCTGAAGTTAAAGTAAATTCACCTATAACTGCTACTTCTTGTTCCGTGATAAGGAAATACGTGACAAGAGAAAGTGGAAACTACGTCATTGATCCAGATGGTGCAGGAGGTCTGGCACCCTTTAGAGTTTATTGTAATATGACGGATAAGAACGGAGTTGGTGTAACAGTGATCAGTCACGACAGTGAAAGCAGAACGCATGTCCAGGGATGTGAACCAGCGGGTTGTTACTCTCGTGACATTCATTACACCGGAGCGAGTCTGTCTCAGCTTGCGAGTCTCACCAGCGCTTCTTTACATTGTGAACAGTTTATCAAGTACGAGTGTTATGGTTCTTTGTTTTATCGCGACAAAAGTGTAGGTGGATGGTGGGTGTCACGTGACTCAAAGAAAATGACGTATTGGGGTGGAGCATCTGGTGATGACAAGTGCGCCTGCGGAATGACCAACTCATGTGCAGACTCCAGCTATGGTTGTAACTGTGATAAGAATGACTTATCCTGGCGTGAAGACA
>NC_090869.1:18510499-18517999 GCF_036669935.1 Montipora foliosa | reverse complement strand
CTCTTAAACAGCACAACAGTGACCAAAAAACCCCTCAACTAGCTTCAAAACGTGTTTTTCGGCCAAATCTGTAGTAGCCAAAGGGTTAAATTCCGTGGCTGTAAGACCTACATAGGTTTTGGTTTTTCTGGCAGACGTCACCTGGGCTTGGTAAACGATTCCTTTAGAGAGGCAATATCCTTCCAAGGGGCATTGTTCCTTCCTCCTACAGTTGCATGCTCTTTCGGCTTGGTCTTGTGTCGGTTGTGCCGAGTTCTTAAGAACAGTTTGGTTGTGTCCCTTTATAATTTGTTGTACGTTCGGCATGCAACTGTAGCTCAGTTTGAGAGTGTTTCTGTTGAAGATTATCCTCAATTTGTGGCCAGAAGGAAAGCATTTATCGATAAGGCGTAGAAAGTCTCTTCCTATTTTGCTCTTGACATTCTCTTGACATTGGCTCCAGCGGTGATCAGCACCTAAACTGAACTAACAAGTTTAACTAGGTATATTTAACAATTATCCTGCGAAATCGCGCGGAATATCACCAATGTACATGCTTCATTTATTCGAAAGCTGGTTAATACTGTTCATGTTGTTTTGCTAAATGTTAGGTTCTTGTTCATTACCGTGAGCAGCGGAAAGGTTTCGTGTTACACGACGACAATTTCCATCAGCTGTTAAAAGGGAATTTGAAATCGACAGTTAAGAACATTGGTGTTCCAAGAATGTGAATCTAATGAAAAATAAGTTACTCCAGGGCAGGAATGTGATGTTCCGAAGGTGCCCGGGGGTGGGGGAATTTGACAGTCTGTAGGTGTCCAGGGATCGCCCAGGGGTGGGAAATTTGACGCTAGCTTCCATGAAAATGTCAAATTCCCCTGGGACAACCCATTGATAGGTGCATAAAGGAAAAATACGTGTGCCAGCACTTGGCTGGCAGAAAAGTTAACGGTGACGAGAGAACATTCGCTCTCATGGTTCCATCGTTGCAATTGGCTCAAAACAAAGCCTCCGGGGAATCTACATTACAGGAGGTTACACTTTTTGAAGCTCGAACGAGAATTTTCCTGCGTACTTCTTTACCTCCAGCGGCACTATATTTTCTGCCGTCTCGCCAGCCTCGCGTCTTCTCTCGGCTGACCTGTTGCCAATAAATTAGTTATAAAGAAAGCTTTGTCTGAAATACCGCCATTTTGCCTGGGCAATTAACCTCGTTCCCAGGATCTCTGAATCAGCACTCCTGATTTGAGTCATCCTCGGAGACCCAGGGGCAGTTAGTAGGGGCAGGGAAAAGTCTCAACGGGCGAGAAAAAAATTCGGGCGAAGAAAAGTCAAGAACGAAAATAAGATTTTCGTTCTTGACTTTTCTTCGCCCGTTGAGACTTTTCCCTGCCCCTACTAACTGCCCCTGGGTCTCCGAGGATGGATTTGAGTACTCCAACACACAACACTGTACAGTGTCAGCCATCTTATTGGAAGCCAATTGTAGCAATATTCAATAAATGGATATTTCAGTTCAAAGGGTCTATTTTAGTTCAATTCAACGCATAAATTTATGTTCAATATACTTTTTTTTGGTTCAACTTCCGATTCTACATTCAACACTTTTTGCATTCAATACATTTTGGTATCCTTCAATGCGATTGCTTCGGTTCAACCTTTTCTTTTTAAATTTCAAGAGCACATTTTGCGTTCAACACTTTTTATTTCGTTCAACACGATTTACTTTCGTTCAACGATTTATTGCACAGCGGCTGAGAACTGTGGTAGTTGGTTGTTCCAGCCTCCCGTTACCTCACGAGATCAAGAGGGACTAGGCAATAGTGGTCAACCGCTGTTCAATAAATCATTGAACGAAAGTAAATCGCGTTGAAAGAAATAAAAGTGTTGAATGCAAAATCGGAAGTTGAACCAAACAAAAGTCAGGGGCACCCAACGAGAATATAGTTCAAAACCACTTAAACATAGCATTGTAAAACGTATTTTAGTATTTAAACGGTAGATATAGGTATATTTTTAACCCCTAAAGATTTTTCATCTGTTCGGATTTCCTAGCTGAAAGTCAAGTGATCCGAAAATTATAGGGATCAACACGTACCTTTTCGAAAATTTCAGCCAGAAAAAAGGCTTCTGAAAATGCTAGGTGACCTTTTTAGGGTAAAATTCCTTTAAAAATGGACAATTATACCATTTTTTAGGGGCTCGAAAATCCTAGGACAGGCAGGCAAGCAAGAAATTTTACAACAAATGTTCCGAAAATTCTAGATCTCAAATCGTCTTCCGAACAGATATTTTCCGAAAATTTACGTTGGGTGCCCTTGAAAAGTATATTAAACATAAATTCATGCGTTGATTTGAACTAAAATAGACTATCCATTTATTGAATATTGCTACAATTGGCTTGCCATACCATCTCAGAAAGATGTTTTCAAAGGTAATGTTCATTTCTGTCTCAAATTGTTCTGCAAAAGATGCTTCAATGAGTGTTTTCAGCGGTTTCTCTGACCATGTATCAATAAGCATTTCCTTTCTCAAACTGACTTTTGATGTAAGCAAACCTCGAAAGTTCCGAAATCTTTCTGCGTTAAACTTGGAAATGAATCAGATGCAACAGACATGAACTAGTCACTTCGATGGTTAGCATTTGGTGTGGGACGCGATAGGTTTACACAGCTATTTCGACAGGATTTACGGTGGTGAGTCAGGTTTTGGCCATCGTCGATCCCTAGGTGGACGGAAACGAAATGTATTCCTTGCATTATGTTCTTACGAATACCGTCATCTGGAAAGAAGCAGACTAACGACAATTTTTATAAAACTGACGACACATTTGAAATTAATGTTTCGGTCGTGCAACGACCATCTTCAGTTGAAAGTAGAATTAATTTGAAGTTACATTTGAATTTATAATATGCTAAACAAAGATAAATAACAACGTGAAATAAATTGGGAATCTAACACAATAGCGAAAGGTAACAAAAAAGAGTGTACAATGGAACACTAGTTGACAGAACGTACAAGATCAACAACACGTGGGTAGGCTTCCATGAGGATATCAAGAAATTGTTATTAATCTTACGTAAAAACCTTTTCCCCAGTCATATCGTTGAGAGAGTCATTAAGCAGTATATTACAAAAACTCAGACCCTTTCGAACCGCACCTGCTAGTCCTCCCTCTAATCCTACACATTTTTTCAAATTACCTTATGTTGGGCCCTTCTCTATTGTAGCACAAAACAGATTACGTAAATTACTTAAACGTTATTGTAACAATCTTGATGTTAAGCTAGCCTTTTCTTCCTTCAAGATCCGTAACATGTTTAGTGTGAAGGACCCTGTGCCTGTTGAACTCTGTTCGAATGTTGTCTACAAGTTTACCTGTGCAAGCTGTAATAGACCAATTTCGATATATCAAAATTCAGTCCAAAACAAAAGGCACCATCTCGAGGCTCTGGGGAATAAACTCATACAAATCCTTTTTGTTTCGGACTGAATTTTAATATATCGAAATTGGTCTATTCTTGCCATGCTATGTCGGCGAAACTAGCCGACACCTCTCGACACGCATTCGCGAACACTTAAACAGGGACAGGACCTCACATATCTTTAAACACCTTCAACAATCCGAGGCATGCCGTAACTCCTGCTCTGCGGAATGTTTTGAAGTTATAGACCGTGCAACCACAAAATTCCAGGTCAAGATAAAAGAAGCGTTACATATTTCCTGGGAGCAACCTTCTTTAAATAAGCAATTATTTGATGTTAATTTAACTCTCTCGTTCTAATCAACATGTTCCATTGTACACTCTTTTTTGTTACCTTTCGCTATTTTGTTAGATTCCCAATTTATTTCACGTTGTTATTTATCTTTGTTTAGCATATTATAAATTCAAATGTAACTTCAAATTAATTCTACTTTCAACTGAAGATGGTCGTTGCACGACCGAAACATGTCTTGCAAATTTAATTTCAAATGTGTCGTCACTTTTATAAGAATACCGTCATGTATTAAAATTGTCATATGTTTATATGTTTTTGAGGTCAGACTGTATTAAAACAGAATGAATGTGATTTGAGGGGTGACCCGAAAACACTGACCCCCGGTCCATGGACCCCCCCACGGACCGGGTCCATGGACTGCCTTACGGACCGGTCCACGGACTATCTCTAGGGATCCCCTCTACGGACCACCCCAAAAAACACAGAGTTAAAAATAAATAACAACTGGAAATTTGTTTATACCGGTTGTCTGGATAGACCACTCTTGCAGGTGAGATCTCAGCCATTACGCTCCGCAAAGCAGATAATTATAAAGGCTCAGGTGTTGCCTTTTCCTTCGCTGTTGACCGGAGTGCTTCAAACTAAGTTCTTCCGCCATTTGTTTGTTGTGTGTGTGTGGAATAAAAATACATTAAAAAAAAAAAAGGTTCTTCCGCCATTTTGTTCAGGACAGAGAGATCGTGAAGACTGGGGCGAGTTCACAAACCCGCGGGAGAATGATCCGAACATTTCAACAAAATGGCGGAGGGAAATATTAAAGAAAGAAAATGCAAATAGACTTACTTATTATCAATCTTTTTCGAAGGATTCCGGTCCACAGCGAAGGAAAGGGCAATATGTGATTAATAGACTTTGTACCCGAGCCTGAGCCTTATTAAATAGTGTGTTGAATTTGCGCAGCGTTACGGTTGAGATTTCGCCGATACGAGTGACACGAGTGGTCTATCCAGACAACTGGTAAGTCAAATCTTTAGTTTTTTATTTTCATTTCTATGTTGTTTTAGGGTGGTCCGTATGGGAGGTCCGTAAAGGTAGTCCGTGGACCGGTCCGTGAGGCAGTCCGTGGACCCAGTCCGTAGAGGGGTCCATGGACCGGGGGTCAGTGTTTTCGGGTCACCCTGATTTGAGTGTCTGTAAATCGAGCCTCCTCTGTCAGTGAGCCCTTAATTCGAAAACGCTGAATAAGTCTCGCTAACTTCGGCAAGCAGTCCTGTCACCAACAGTTCCACATGTGTAAGCAGATGCCTACTAGAGAAGGACTTCCACACAATGAATATCGCGGAACTTAAAAAATATGCACCCAAAATAATCGAATGCCGAGACTATAATAGAAATTACTCGCCTGAGGAATTTTGTGATAGCTTGAGCCAAGTCAATTGGGACCCTGTCAGACACGCCTCCGACGTAAACAATGCCTTGGATCTCCTTAATGACATTTTCAAAGAGCAGAAAGAAAGTCAGGGGTGTTAACTACCCTTGGTTAACACATGAAATTAATGCAACAAAGAGATTGTTTTCTGAAGAAGGCAAGACGGACAAATAAAGAGATATATTGGAGTGCCTACAGGAGATCAAGAAACGCAGTGAACAACAAAGTGCTCTCCGCTAAAGCCAATTACAATCGGAACCTTATTCAGGAAAACATTGATGACTCAAAATCTTTATGGAGAGCTGTGAAATGAGTGCTTCCTAATGACAAGAAATTAAAACAATATATGAATATATGTCTTCAATCAAAGTCGATGGTAATCTCAAGACAGACAAGAACGCCATAGCTGAAGGTTTTAATCACTTCTTCACCTCAATTGTCAGAACCATCAGTGACAAATTAACTCAAAGATCGTCCAAGATATCTTTTCAACGACAGCAGTCACCATTGCAAAAAACTGAACCTACTTTTACAACCGAAAACTTCGAGCTAAGTTTAGTAAGACCAAATGTTGTTTACAATTAGTTGAGAAAGCTAAAAGTGAACAAAGCTACTGGATTAGATAACATTCCTGCACGCTTGCTGAGGGACGGAGCCCCGGTTATTTCGGATTGCTTGACTCACATAATTAACCTTTCCCTTTTATCTGGAGTGGTGCCGGACGACTGGAAGACTTCAAGAGTTGTTCCGTTCTTCAGATCCGGTAACAGAGAAGAAATGGATAACTATCGTCCCATTTCTATTCTCCCAGTAATTTCCAAAATTGCCGAGAAAGTCGTATATCATCAATTGTTTAGTTATTTAAACGCTAACAATCTCTTGTCGTCCTGTCAATCTGGCTTCCGGAAGAATTTCTCCACTGAAACAGCTGTCACCTTTTTTGTGGATGAAATCCGTAGAAATATGGATAATGGTCTTCTCACTGGGGCGGTCTTCATTGACCTGAAGAAGGCCTTCGACACGATAGACCACCATATCCTTCTAAACAAGCTACAGAGATATGGCATATGTAACAGGACTCTTCTTTGGTTTTCTAGCTATTTGATAGGCCGTTCCCGACGCGTAGAGGTCGACAAAGCTCTCTCCTCGCCCCTGGATATAGCTTCTGGCGTCCCTCAGGGGTCAATTTTGGGGCCCCTGCTCTTTATATTGTACATAAACGACATGCCCTCCTGCATCTGCTTCTCGCAAGTTCTGCTTTATGCAGACGATACAGTGTTGTTTTTTACCGCTAAAACTGCTATTGAGTTAGAAGCAAGCCTTAACAATGATATCAACCGTATTTCTTCGTGGATGCAAGAAAATAAGCTTTTTTTGAATATGAGCAAGACTGAATATGTAATTTATGGCTCACACCAACGGCTTAAGCGGGAGGATAGTATAAGCTTACCCTGCAATGGATCTTCTTTGACAAAATCTGAGTATTTCAAATACCTTGGCGTTGTGATTGATCAGCACTTGAGTTTTACCAACCATATTGAGCACGTGGTCAATAAGGTCTCCATCGCGAGGAAATTGGGTGTTTTTAGGCGTTTGAGACTTTCTATTCCCATGGTTGCTGCTGAACGCCTTTACAAGACAAGGATTTTACCTATTTTTGATTACTGTGATGTGGCCTAGCACGGCTGTGGTGAAGTTAACTCTGATGTACTCGAGAGTTTACAGCATAGAGCTGCGAAGTTAATTTTTCCAAATGCTGGTCTCGATACTAAAGAGTTGAATGCTACTTTGGCTCTAGTACCCTTGATTAATAGACGAAAACTTCATATTGTCTAACTTGTTAGCTAGAAAATGCCTTGATGGTTCAGTACCGCCTTATCTGAATAATTATTTTAAGTTAAATACTTCTGTACACCATAGTTAATCTAGGGACTGGTTATGAAACCTTGGAAATTTCAAAAGCAGGAACAATACAGTCGCAATTAGATGTTGAACCGACAGTGACCCTGCACAATCTTTTGTCTTTGGTTTGCAAGTTAATTTCAAATAAATTAGTCGAAACTTTTGATTCGTTATCCTGCCGAAAAAAGCGTGTTTTTGTCGGGTTTTGTGCAGGGTCAAGGCCAAAAAAGCGAACAAAAACATGAAACAAAGAACCTTGTCGAGTTTCCTAACCAGCCTACATCTATTAACTATGTGTAGTGACACCTTTACGACTAGACGCTGTAATGACATTCATTTTCCAAAAGTCAACCTTGAGGTCGCCAAGAGATCTTTTTATTTTACAGGCGCGATGGAATTAAACGGTCTTCCTCGCCATATTAAATCAAAGGAATCCTTTTTTGAATTCTCAAGGGACACGAAAGACGTTT
>NC_090869.1:18497999-18502999 GCF_036669935.1 Montipora foliosa | reverse complement strand
GGGATATGGTCACCCATCCAGATACTAACCCCGCCGGAAATGGTTAACTTTATTAAATTTTAGTTTTAACAAAGCTGTTCAGAGGGCTTGCTTAAACTTGTGGAGAAAGAAGTTGTGAGGGAGCTTGAAAATTATCAACATGTCAGCCCAGAAGCCAATGTTTCTCACTTCCCATTTATTTTCTTCAATCTTTGTGGGTTCAGTACTTTGCTAGTAGCCACATGTCTTCTCAGGCTATTTACCCAAGACTTCTACCATGGCACTACAATGATAGACAATACCCAAACTATACGGTGCACTGTTAGAACTACATATTACGCAAGGACAACTTGAATCTCCTGGAAGACAACACACAGCTCAGTTGACATTTTATATGGAATAAATCGCTGTGTTACGTCACTACCACACGCACACGTAAGCAATGCGTGTTTATTTTTTCTAAAGACGACAGGAATTTCTTCTTTCTGACAAATGATTAATTAATAGGCCGGTAGCCAGGTTTTTAACCTCAGAAAAGGATCTGTTTCGTCGTACGAACGTGTGAGGACCTGTGAGCCAAAGGGCCTCTGCTGGTATGACTTCTGGGTGACCCCTTAAATGGTCTTAATGACTCCCCAACTTGAAAAAAAATTGTCTAGAACGGTGCACGTACCACGGGCAACCCAGAGTACCCTCACGGAGGGTCAAGTTTATCTATAAGTGATGTGAATCTGTTGTTACAAGTTTTACAAGCCAGGACCAAATTAGTTTACCAGAATTAAAAACAGATAGTGACAAAGCGGAATAAACTTACGAAACACAATGACAACTGAAGTGGAAAAAGCTCTTACCTTATATGTAAATAACTAATTGAAGTAAAAAGCATATATTATTTTAAGAATATTTAGCTTATTGGCAATTGTATACGTATTTACCAGTCTGAGTCCTGTAAATTGTTTTTATCTGTCTTTTTGGTTATGTTAAAAATTTAAGTGTATAAAAATAATTGTTTAAAAGAATATATATATGCCTAACCAATTTTACATCCTAATGAAATGCCGCGGGAAGATGGAATGCTTGATTCAGGACTAAACTGAGTCATAACTTTCTTTCAAATAACTTCAAGAAATAAAAAAAAATCAATTATTTTTTTTACAAGACATGTTTCAACATACTTATGACATTTCCAGTTGTGAATGAGTCGTACAACTTAAATTAAAACCCATTTTTAACAAAAAATGTATTTTCTTATAAATAGGTCTAAATTGAAATTGTACACCTCATTCATAACGGAAGGTGGCATAAATATGTCGCAACATGTATGTCGCAACATGTCTTGCTCTTGTTTTAATTCTTCAAGTTATTTCTCAACTGACGTTTTCAAGAACCTTTGGAAATATTTCTTTCAAATTATTTTCCTGCTCTATTTTGTTTCTGTTATCAATCAATAAGCCTTTTTCCTCTAACTTTTTTCCGTGGCTTCATAACTGAGGAAATTGGAGAGCAATAATTGCATCGTGTAACTTAACTCTTGACATTTCCGAACTTAAATATTTAAGTCTCTGTCAAATTTATTTGTCGTTTATCATTTTGAGCATCAGAGACAGGTGGACATGTTTTAATTCAGTTCTGTACAACTGAGATTCGGACTTTGAATCAGTAGAACTACGATCGAGAATGCATCAAATACCTATCTTACTAACATTATTTTACTCAAAGATAATTGTTTTGGCTCTGCAAGGGAGCTCGGAGTGCCGTGAATCAGGATCTGAACGAGGAGTCGCCCTTCTACACGCAGCTTACAGCTCCAAGGAAATACAGCGCTATTTTGACTGCGTTCACCAGTGCATTAACGATCCACCATGCATGAGCATTAACTATTGGTGGGACACCAGGAAATGTGATTTAAACTATAAAACCAAAGAGTATAGTTGTCGCGCTTGTTTCGTAGTTGAACCACACTCAACCTACATGGGAATAGGGAAACCCCCCGGAAACCGAGGTAAGCTATTTAACTCCATTTCCAAATTGTTTCTTTTTGGAGCTGGACTAAAAACAAGCACCTAACAGTCTTTCTTGGTGATTTTTGAAGACCAAGATGGGTCTCATTTCGTGTTAGTAAACGTAATTGTTCCTGTAACTTCTGATTCCGGGACATGTATGTAAAATGAACACCAAAAGCCTATTTTTCCCAATTTTTTTTGTTTTTTAAATGTTTCCCTTTCGAATATAAATTATCTTTTCCGCGTTTTAACTTGTCAGGATATTCTAACTAACAAGCAGCTTCATAATACATATGATTTGAAAGAAAGAGGGGTTCGCCAAACAATCTATTCCAGTGCCAGCTAAAACTTTGTCGATTTTGTACCTCAAAACTCGAAAGAAAGCACTTTGGTTACAAGTTATTTAACCTTTAAGGCGCAAAGCACTTTTTTTCGAAAACAGGTTAATAAAAAGAAAAAATTCAGAGTTGTCCTTGATCTGTAATGTTTCCTCATGAAACTACCGCCATTTACTCACTTTACTAGGTCATTAGAAACACCACGATAAACTGGGAGGGAGCAAACAGTACGGACTTTCACCCTGGAAAAAAAGACATCGTCGGTTAAGTGCTAACAATTATATTTTCTCTGTAAAGGATACGCAAAATCTTGCACCGCTTTGAAAAGGTTGGACCCTACTTCAAAAAGTGGAGGTTACGTCATTGATCCTGACGGTGAAGGAGGCTTGCCCCCGTTTGACGTCACTTGTAACATGAATGACGAGAATGGAGTTGGCGTGACAGTCATCAGTCATGACAGTGAAAGAAGAACGCATGTCCAGGGATGTGAAAACAACGGGTGTTACTCACGTGATATTAATTACACCGGAGCGAGTCTGTCTCAGCTGGCGATACTCACCAAAGTTTCCTCCCACTGCGTACAATTTATCAAGTACGAGTGTTACGGTTCGGTTTTGTTGCTGAACCACCCAACTGGATGGTGGGTGTCACGTGACTCAACAAAGATGGCATACTGGGGTGGAGCGTCACCTGGCAGTTTCAAATGCGCATGTGGGATGACTGGATCCTGTGCAAGACGAAACCTTGTTTGTAACTGTGATAGAAACGACCTTGTCTGGCGTGAGGACAGCGGTCTTCTCACCAAAAAGACTCAGCTTCCTGTTAAACAGCTCAGGTTTGGAGATATTGGAAACGGAAAAGAGGAAGGGTACCACACTCTTGGAAAGTTTAAATGTTATGGAATGGCATAGAGTTTAAAAAACGTAAGGCAAACATTTACTGAAAAAAACTATTTGCTTGACTATACGGTGGACTATTAACAAAACAGCCATAATGACCACACTAAAAACTTGCCACAGGAACACTGAACGCTTGACCAATTTTAGTTTTGTTACGTCGAGACTAGGGGACGAAACAACGTCGGAGATTCTCTGTGTTGAAAATCTCGGCTGCAGCCTGTAAAGTTACGTGATCCTAATATGTACAACCCTTTGACTGTTAATTCCCGGTAGCCGTGCTGGAATAACTGTCTAATAACTGTCTTGGACGACGTGGCTCAACAAGGTCGAACCGAAAGCATACTATGGCCCTTCTGGCTGCTACTACATGTATATGGTTCATGTATGACCTTGGAGCACAGTTTACAGCCAGTTGGAATCAGCTGTATGCTGGTTATTGCTGAGGATGAAAACCGGAGAACCCGGGGAAAAAATAGATATAAATTACACCCTTAAGCAGGCTATAGCCTCCAAACGGTGTTATTTATGTATGTGGGGAAAATATTTTACAGTCTGTAAGCCCCATGATCTAGCCACTCTTAAAAAAGAACAAGCCGAGCCTGTATAGTCGTGTAGACACGCTAATAAATTTCTGTTGAAAAATTTCAAGTCTTTTTTTGTTACACTACATAATCCATAGAAACAGCGTTTTACCCGTAGTAAACGCATTCTTTAAAACTTCAGTTATAATCAGCGCACTGTTTTATTCTACCATTAGGCTATTATTTTATCTGGAGTTTGCTTCTCTTACCATTGTGTAGTACGAAACTATATAGTAATAAAGTGCGAAGAGTGAATTAAATAAGAGTGCTTTTATGGCATTGGTGAGCTCCCAAGGGCAGTCACAAATGAGTCTATTTTAAGACTACCCGTTCCCGCGAAAATCAGTTGTTATGTCGCTGAAAAAGACATGGCACAGGCAGTCACGCGAAACATGGCTTCTTCTGATTGCTTAAAATTGGGGGTCCTTCGTTTGTTTCGCGCGCAAAGTGTATCTAAAAACACATCTATTTGTGACTGGGTCAAGGCCGCAAAGTGATAGATCAACAGCCTTATCTAATTCACTCTTGAAAGTGCCTACTCAAATCTTTAGATGATAACACATTGTGCATCTGGCATTCTCTCTCCAGTTCTTCTTTTAAGCACACTGATAGCAGTTCTACATCAGCTGAATTTATAAGTTTAGATAATAATCACGAGTGAATCTCGAATAGTGCTTAACAGTTATGGAGCCGATAATTGTAGTCAGGCTACTCAATATGAGTACATATAGGTGTTAATACAGTTCTCTTTCGTAAATCAACGAAATGCTTACTCACTCATCAGTTAATCTCCAACACGCTGAAGAATCATCACACTGACGTAGCAATGTCATCGCGCGACATTGCAACACAAGACCGTTGAAGCGAGAGCTTGAAAATAAAAAACAAATAAACATACAGCACGCGCGCGCTTATGATTGGCCGTGCAATGTTCAATTAATTAACAATTTTCCATGAGCGAGCGTTGGATATCAAACTTCTATGAATTAGGTTTATGAACTCTCTTGCAAAATAAAAGATAAGGTTACTTTATTTAACATCGGAATTTCCTTCAGTTACGAAACTGGTATCAATGGAAGCCGACGGAAAAAAAAAACCGCTTCGATAGAGATTGTTTCTATTTTTTAAGGGGTCTGATTCAGGACCGCCAAGCCATCGACACTTTAAAGGCCGATGTTGATTGGTTGGGGCGTTTTTGTT
>NC_090869.1:18485499-18490499 GCF_036669935.1 Montipora foliosa | reverse complement strand
TTATTACTTCCACTTACTTGCTAAAAGTTTCTTTATTGAATTCTGTGCTCAAAATGGGGCTCAAAATATGGTGAGAGGATGCAGATGACGATTTTCTAGAGAATAGTTTAAACGTAAGTGAATTTTGATATCCCAGAATTATTATTGAGCTGGTAGTAACTTTTCAATTATCGCAAATTGTGAAAACAAGTCAGCTGAATTTGAATCAGGAAAATGTGGTTTTACCCACACGAGTTGATACGATCGAATTATCGCAAACTCGCCTCGGTTTGTACGAGCATGAGCAAACACAGTAGATGTGTTTCAGTTCTTAACTAAGCCACCTGAAATTCAAAACGCAAATCTTTAAATAACCAAAGGCTCCTGTTGAGACGTCCCGAGTTTTATGTAAAAGACTCTTAATGGTCGATTTAATAACTATATTGCGGGTATACATTAGAAAAACACATCAGTTAAAATTGGTCAGTAATTCATAACGTGTTCAACAGCAAACGGCGACCGCATCATCATCTTTAAAGAGCCAATACCAAATATGGCCATGGGAGATCACGTGATCAGTAGAGAAGAGGTACCGAATGAAGGAAGCTGTAGAGTCAACTGCTATCTGCACCCTGACTGTGTCTCTATTAATATGGGGCCTCTAACAGGAGGAAAGCTGACTTGCGAATTGAACAATACCACTGCTCCAAAAGACTCTACCCTGAGTAGTAAGAAAGGTCACACTTACTTGGAAATTGAGGTAAAAGTGGTTGCAGTAGATGGTACATTTTTCAGTCTTACCTTACTTTAACTATGGTTTAGTTAAGATGTGTTTGAATAATCATAAAAGATAGAGAAATGTAGTTTTCTATAAATCAAAGTCTATCATAAATGCATGAAAATATAAATACAACGATATTGCATTCTTTAATTTCTGGCGATTTGTTTTGGATAATTCGATTCTCAATGGAGCTTTTTGTTTAAACGTACGCTAACATACTACAGCAATTCAAGTCCTACGTTTTTTGTCATCTTACAAACATTGCGGACAAATATTATCAATTTCCTTTTCAAATATTAGTCGGCACTTCGTTACCGTCTCTTCCGAGTGTTCAACATATAATCAACAAAGAATCAGTCACACATTCTTCAGTTGCATGCATTTTGAGGTGCATGACTCATGAATCATCTCAAATATTCGATTCCGGGCTTCTTAGCAGTAGCATTGGACTTTAATTTCAGAATCCCTGCAGCAGCAGCCCGTGTCTAAATGGTGGAACTTGTCAAGCCGGATTTACTAGTAAAGGATTTCGGTGCCTTTGTACCAACAGTTCCTTTGCGGGAATTCATTGCGAGATAGGTAAACGTCAGTTCATGTTATATAAATACGTAAGCAAAACAAGTTTTACGATAACAGAAACTTTTCAGAGAATGCAGATATCGGTAAATAAATAGGATCGATATCATATTTCTTTTGCTTTTAAATTTACGACGAAGCCACAAATATACCAAATATTGCTTTCTTTCGTTACAGCCCTCGTGTAATTCCTGTGGATTGCGAAACATTTTCTGAGGTTTATCCGCAGTCAAATTCAATTCAGCCAATCATGTCATGTTATTTTAGGGTGTGTGGTAAAGATAAGAGCCCCGTTTTTGCTTGCTTATATATATATATATATATATATATATATATATATATATATATATATATAATAGTTCAATGAATGGGACTAGTCGTTTGACATTTGCCTACAGGCCTGTTTCGTAGAGGCTTTAGGCTTCCACTCTTCAGGGCTTTTTTAATTAAACTGTGTGTTGCCTGCAGTATTTATAGTTGGTCATCTTTCCACATGCGTGCGTACAAAAAAATTCACGAGGTCATTAGTGTAAGTGTCCACAAACTCGCTATCACAAGCATTCACAAGATCGCTATCATAAGCATTTACAAGATCGTTCGTGCGTAGCGTAGCTTAAATGCTTGTTATCACACTATCCGTTCTTTATAAGAAATTTTCTTGCGTGCTATCCGTTCTTTATAAGAAATTTTCTTGCGTGCCTACATGTGCTAATCAATTCTGATCTTTTGTTCAGGGATGCAAGATCGCTGTGACAGATAATAAAGAACTTTTCTAAGTTACACAGATTGCATGTTTTTGTTACGTTCGTGTACGCTCTCGCCTTTCCCAGGATCTTCCATGTTACTTGATAGTTAGCTCCTTCTTCCTTTAAATGCCATATGTGTTTACTCAGCTCGGTTTGATTCCGTTGCGTTTCCTTGATAAATGATTGCTTGTGGTTTGCGAGTCTGGCCTTGAAAGTGGTGTCAGTGAGCCCTACGTATGTTTGTACGCTTTCGTTGCTGCCCGATGTGACGGTTGCTTGGTAAACGATACCCTTGGCTAGGCACTGATTATCTAAAGGGCACTCTGCCTTCTTTCTGTCACAGCGATCTTGCATCCCTGAACAAAAGATCAGAATTGATTAGCACATGTAGGCACGCAAGAAAATTTCTTATAAAGAACGGATAGCACGCAAGAAAATTTCTTATAAAGAACGGATAGTGTGATAACAAGCATTTAAGCTACGCTACGCACGAACGATCTTGTAAATGCTTATGATAGCGATCTTGTGAATGCTTGTGATAGCGAGTTTGTGGACACTTACACTAATGACCTCGTGAATTTTTTTGTACGCACGCATGTGGAAAGATGACCAACTATAAATACTGCAAGCAACACACAGTTTAATTAAAAAAGCCCTGAAGAGTGGAAGCCTAAAGCCTCTACGAAACAGGCCTGTAGGCAAATGTCAAACGACTAGTCCCATTCATTGAACTATTGTAACGCTCCCCCACTTGTGGGTGTAGAGCACTCTTCGTAGGATAAACTTGGACACATCATAAGGTATATATATATATATATATATATATGTATTTAATTAATTAATTATTTATTTACTTACCAAGAGTGAATTAGATTCACTCTTGTACTTACTTACTTATTTTTGTACTCATCATCGTCGTCATTAATAGCCTATTAGTCTTTCACTTCTGAACAAAGTCTTTCTGTCTTGTGTGTTTCTCTCTTCCGTGTTGGATGCCTATTGAACTGGTCAATTTTATCCTTCCATCTTCCTGGAGGTCTGCCCCTGTTTATTTTATCCATACTTTGGTGCCCTATGTGCCACATGTCCAGCCCATCTTCTCTTAGTTTCATTTCATTTCATCATTTGTGATGTATCCAAACTTTTAAATGTAAGTGCTCGATTGCATAAGAATTTGGAGAATTTTGTTTCATCGAATTCGAATTCGATTGTTGGTGGTTAACAGTTGTTGTTGAATGTTCCGTTCTGTCGTGATTGTGTTTCATGGGCCCTGAAATGCCGCATTGGGGCGTGGTCAATTAGATATGTGTGTATGTGGTCTACACTTAACGGTTTCAAAAAAAATTCCGCTTGCATACTACATGTACCATTTGGAACTAGAGAAAAATTTTGGCTCAATGGTATTTTTTTCTTGCAAACAGTATCCATCTATTGGGGCTCCGACTTTCTCACACATTACTGAATTCAAACTGCTATCTACAAATGGGTCAAATAGCTCGTAGTTTGGGTAATTAACAGATGTCCTAGAGAACGCCTTGCGTCGCTTGACCTTATTGAATAAAAATAACGAAGTTACCAGGTGAGTGTGTCTGACATGTCTTCGATATTTTATGATCTTCTCTTCAGCAAAATCCTGCAGCCATTTAAAACAACTGGATCCTGCAGCAGAGAGTGGAGTTTACACCATCCATCCTTTTGTTGAAGGAAACTTGACACCATTTGACGTCGCTTGCAACATGACTGAAAAGAATGGAGTTGGTGTGACAGTCATCAGTCACGACAGTGAAAGCAGAACAAGTGTCCAGGGATATGAAGAAAAAGGGCGTTACTCACGTGACATTCATTACACCGGAGCGAGTCTGTCTCAGCTTGCAAATCTCGCCACAGTTTCAGCGCATTGTGAACAATTTATTAGGTATGAGTGTTACGATTCGGTTTTGTGGTTCAACAATGATCGTTATGGATGGTGGGTATCACGTGACTCAACAAAGATGACATACTGGGGTGGAAGGTCGCCTGGTGATGCCAAATGCACATGTGACCAGCGTATATCCTGCGCAAAACTAAGCGATGCTTGTAACTGTGATAAGAATGACAATGTCTGGCGTGAAGACAGCGGTCTCCTCACTGACAAGCAAAAGCTTCCAGTTAAACAGCTCAGGTTTGGAGATACTGGAGGCAGAGGGGAGCAAGGGTACCACACACTCGGAAAATTCAAATGCTATGGAACAGCATGATCTCGAGAGACCTTATTTCACAGTATCTATCGCGACGGTCTAAGACACTGTCACGCAAAATGCTGATAGAATATTGGATGGAACATAGTATATCCACACATGTGTGGATATACACATGTGTGTGTGTACACACACACATACCCATACACACACACACCAAAATAAAGAAAAAAAAAACAAAAACAGAGAACGACAGAAGAGAAATTTAAAAAAACCCCTAAGGGATGCATGAATGAACCAAACTCAAGGCTAAAAGCAACAAGGAGCTTCCTGAGATGGCTTGAATGGGTTAACTGAACCTTAGCTCAGGAATATAGATAAGTAGAAGTTTAGTGCATTTTCCCGTTATTTGTACGTAGAAACTATGCATCTCATCTTCACCTAACAGTAACTTGAAATTTCTAGATAGCGTATCAGTAATTAACGTGATTCCCTTGAAATTGTTCTATTATTAACTTTTTTGGAAACTTGGCATAATTAACATTCATGATATGAACATTAAAAAAATGCAACAAAACTGAATGGGGCGTCAGCAAGCTCTTGAAATGGGCTTTTTTTACTGTTTTCGCGTTAAAAATTCGAATCACCTTCATACAGAATTAAGTCTTGGTTACTTCAAAGACACAAAATTTTATTTTGAAAATAAAGCTTCTTTTATTTACATAAGCCGTCTTTGATTCC
>NC_090869.1:18465499-18472999 GCF_036669935.1 Montipora foliosa | reverse complement strand
GCTGGAAAACTAATTAAAGCATAGTGACGAGCTTTTCAGAAACAATCATCTTTTCGGGAGATTCTTGGTTCTCTATATACCATACCTCTGGAATTCATTGTAAGAGCATGAAACCTGAAAAAGTGTCTGTAAAAGTCTAGAACTGTTATAAAACATTGTTACTAATCAACTTCCGACATGGAAGCTATTAATAAGCAGCTACATCATATAAATGATTCAAGAAAGACCGATATGTTAAAAAATCAATTTAAAGGTTAAAGGTTTGTTGATTTTATACCGCGAGGCTCGAAGAAGGCATTTCATTTCCAAGTAATTTATCTTTTTTTAAAAAAATGAAGGCTCAAAGGAAAATGTTTTTGGAAGTAGATCAGTAAAATAGAAATTCAAGTTGTCCTTCATTTATTACATCAGTAGAAGCAACACAATTAAATTGGTCAGTGGCAAACGGTATGGACATGCGCCGTTGAAGAAGGCGTCGTCGGTTAAGCCATAACAATTAGCTTTTTTTTTTCTGTAAAGGACCTCCAAATCTTGTACCGCCTTGACAAGGCTAGACCCTACTTCAAGGAGTGGAGTTTACGTCATTGATCCTGACGGTAATGGAGGCTTGGCACCATTTGAGGTAACCTGCAACATGACTGACAAGAATGGAGTTTGCGTGACAATCATCAGTCACGGCAGTGAAAGCAGAACGCACGTCCAGGGATGTGAATCAGCTGGTTGTTACTCACGTGATATTAACTACACCGGAGCAATTCTGTCTCAGCTGGCGATTCTCAAGAGTATCTCGTCACATTGTGAACAGTTTATCAAGTACGAATGTTATGGTTCCAGGATTTTTCGCGACAAAAGTGTAGGTGGATGACGTATTGGGGTGGTGCATCTGGTAAAGACAAGTGCGCGTGCGGAATGACTAACTCATGTGCAGACCCCAGCTATCGCTGTAACTGTGATAAGAATGACAACCACTGGCGTAATGACAGCGGTCTGCTCACTGACAAGGAAAATCTTCCAGTTAAACAGCTCAGGTTTGAACACATCACTCCACTTGAGGAAGGTTATCACACTCTCGGGAAATTCAAATGATATGGAACAGCATGATCTCGAGAGTCTATCACGGTCTAATGAAAAAGGAACTATCATTGTTGTTATGACTCGGGTTACATCGCATAATTTTGACGTAAGTTGCATTGGATGGAACATAATATCCACAAAAATAAAAAACTACACAAAAATTAACAAAATATAGAAACATAGAACCACGGAACGAAAATTTAAAAGCCCCAAGTAGGCTAAGATGGATCACAAGGCAACATGTCAAACTTTGCCTATTGTAACAGTTACGGTTGACATTTTTTGCAGACGAAGAGACTTCTGTTCCCTTTCTTTGGGGAATATGTTAGATGCTTGTATTTCGCGAGCAAGCGGCAGGGAGCTATGAGAGGAGGTTACTCTTTCGGAAAATAATCTCACACCGAATTTACATTTACTAAAATTAAGTAAAACAAAAGCTGACGTATTAGAAGAATTTAACTCATGGTGCAAGGAACATGAATACAAAACAAAACAAGTGTCGCAAATTAGTAGGAAAAAAGCGACAAGGAGCTTTTTGAGATGGCCTGAATGGGGTAACTGAATCACAGCGAGAGATAAGCTGACGTTTCTTTCATTATTAAATTAATTTCTCAGATATTTGCAGACATTATGCATCTCGGCTCGTTCACCTAAAAGGAAAATCATGCAACAATGCCGGAAGATGTTGCGTTGAAATGTTGCGAGCGTTTGGCGAGGCCATAACAATAGCAAATCATACTAATATATTGGAGTACGTACCACAAATTTCAATTCTTGGCCTTCTGCTGCCCGTTTACCGCGTATATCAACAATTTATCAGTAGGGGGGTTGGAATACTGTGATATTATCCTATACGGATAACTTGATCCGACATTGTCCTATTTTTAGTGGGTAGTGCTAACTGTTTATTACATTGAACTCAAAGCTCAATGAATGAGTTGCCAGTAATTGGATCCCTGCTTTACACCCAAAGCGTTGTGGAACCGCCAGCGGGCAAACATTGCAAATCACCATGAGAAAATGTATAGGTAGGTAAAGTCTACTACGAGCCTAGAAGGCCCATCAGGCCGGCGCTTATCTCCCGTTTCTGTAGCATGAAACGACTAGGAGTATTTCTACTCCCCCCTGGATGGGATGCCAGTCCATCGCAGGGTTACCCCTAGCATTAGATTCGGCGGTTCTCATTTATACACCTGGGTGGAGAGAGACACCGTGAGAGTAATGTGTCTTGTTCAAGAACACAACACAATGTTGAAACTTATTCGACGTCCAGAAAACGGTTTTGGAGCGAGACCAACGCTTGTTTCGACACAGTTTTATCAGAAATCGATTTGGGCAATGTTGATAGGTGACAATGCAAGTGTACGTTTTATACCTACTTTTGTAATATTTCGAGGACATAACAAGATGTCAATTTCACCGTCACAACCATACGCGAGCAAGTTTAAGATTTCCGAGTAAATTTTATCTCATAATTCACGGTTATTAAAACAAAAACCTACACTTGCCATGTATCAAGATTGTCCAAATCGAGGTCTGATAAAATTGCGTCGAAAAAAGTATTGATCTCTCTCCAAAATCGGTATTTGGACGTCGAAATTAGTTTCCGCCATACATTTTCTTACAGTGACCTGCAATGTTTGCACCCCTGGCGATCCCAGAACCCTTTGCAAATAAAGAGGGATCCGATTACTAGCAAATTAGGGCAGATTTGGATGAAGTCGGTAAATAGCTCACATCCAATCCACGTAGCCTACTAGCAAATCCACATTTACTATCATAGATAGAAGCCAGCGCGAATTGGACTATCATATTACCAAAAATATCAGCAACTTGGCAAAATCATCTCAATTTTATTAGTAACACGACAGGAAACAAACTAAGCCTTCTCATGCAGACATATGAAATCATTTCAGTTTACCGTTGAGAGGCTGGACGTCGGATGTTTTTTACTATTAGCATGTTATCTTCATTCGACTTTGCTGGTCTGCAGGGGTAATGTAACTTTACGATCAGCTATAAGCTCTACAGAACACTGAAAGCAGAGTGTATAATCCTAGATTTACACCTCGTGCATCATCCACTGAGGCCTTCCATAAACTTGGATGGAAGCTGCTCTCAAGAAGACCTGCTGAATACTGACAGCTATTTTCGCGTTGAAGAGCTCGAAAAATCGTTCACACACTTTTTAGCATTGTATTTCATTGACCCTATCATGATTATAACACCAAGTCAATTGCCAATTCTAACAGGATAACACTAGTAACATCGTTTTAAATTGGGACTTGGTTCTGAACTTCGAGAACCTTTGCTTCATTTGGGTGCTTCTAAAACGAAGACCCAAGAACGAAGACCTGAGACCTAAGACCCATTGATCTAAAACGAAGACCTATTGATCAAAAACGAAGACCCATTATCTAAAACGAAGATCTACCCTAAAAAGTGTCAAAACCGGATGGCAAACAGCTTATGGCTGGTCAATGGTGACTTGCGGGATACAACGACCCCCGGGATATAACGACCCGTTAGATTGGCGCGACGTTACGCCATTTTAAAACTAGGGTCAAGGAACATCTGTTGAATGACAATAATACTCATGTACAAAAACACCTATTTTAAACAAAAATGCACTCCTAGTTGTTTTACGATCATAGACTCAAATAGAGACGCTGATAGTCTTGAGTTGAAAGAAACTATCTATATTTCACGTTTAAAGCAAGCCAGAACTAAATGGTCAGTTACAGCATGGTAATATTTTTTGTTTTTTGCAAAAAAACTATTTAACACTTGTGCATGCACAAATTGGTATCATTTTTCGGATATAACCGTCATTGTAACCAAATTTTAAATCTTAACGTTCTCCAGTTGTAACGTATATAAGAGATTAGAGAAGACAGGTTTGTAGATTAAATTAATTAAACTGCTGATGGCGTAAGTAATGCCGAAACATGTCTTTAAAACGTTGGTTCGTGTGTGTTAAATTTAAAGATATATTTATATTTGTTATTGTAGTTCGGCTATTTGCAATTTTTTTTAGGGTTCCTCATGAGATTTCTATATCATCAACATTATCATCATCATCATCATCATCATCATCATCATCATCATCATCATCATCATCATCAATTGTCAACTAGCAGAAAAGCCATTCTTAATTACGGGAACAATTTCAAATAAAGGCGTTTTTATGAGTTGCCTTGATATGCAACCAAGTATCCCGCACAAAATCGACACAAAAGTCGTGATGGGAGAGATGTACCTTGATTGCAAACAAGCCAGCAGATCGAAAAGTCTAGCGGTAAAGCTATCTCGCAGGACAAACATGATTTTCTCGTTCGAACTTTATTTGAAATATATATCCTACAGTAAATTTGAGGTGCGGCATTCGGAAGCCCGAACTAGTTTATTTTTGAAGAGCCGAGTGATCAAAAGACAGGTTAATTTACATATGTCAGACAGGGCACCCAACGACAATTTTCGGAAAATATCTGTTCGGGAGACGATTTTTTATCTAGAATTTTCGGTACAGTTGCTGTAAAATGTCTTGCTTGCCTGCCTCTCCTAGGATTTTCGAACATCTACAAAATGGTATAATTGCCCCTTTTTAACTGATTTTTACCCTAAAAAGGTCACCTAGAATTTTTGGGAGCCTTTTTTCTGGCTAGACTTTCAGCTAGGAAATGCGAACAGATGAAAAAAATTTAGGGGATAAAAATATGCCTATATCTGCCGTTTAAATACCAAAATACGTTTAACAATGCTATGTTTAATATAAGTGCTTTTGAACTATGTTCTCGTTGGGTGCCCCTGAGGTAGTGAAAGGTGCGGCTGCATGTGCTGGCGTCGCTATTGTTGCTTGCAGAAAAAGTGATCCGACGAGATTGTGCAAAAAAAATGAAACCGCTTGCCAGTGTAGGCGACGTGAAAAAGATACCTCTTATCGAGCGTCGCACCCGTAGTTAGCATCTATGGTGAAGACAATAATTAAATAAAGAAACCTTTCTCCCCAAGTGTGTCATGGGACGCCAAGGCCGTCAATACCCTTTCCTAGATCCCTTTCTACAGCTGAGGACGAAAACGTTCTCCTGCTCGTTGAATTTGCAAGTAAGGACACAGTTTCTTTTTGGCCAGGAATGGAGTAGAATTAAAACAGAAAAGAAAAAAACGGACCTCTAGAGAGTCGGTTCTGACTTTCAAAGCTGCGCTGTTACTTAGACATTTCATCTTGTTGGACATGTATTGACCATTGGCTTAGGGGTAAGCATATTCCTAGGTTGAAGCTGTACAGAGACTTATTACCCTTGGAAAGCAATAATCATATTTTCACAGTGGTTGAACCTTTCTTTTTTTCATGCTTAATTAACCAACGACTCCGGCAACCTTATGTCAACTGAGGTGCGCTGCCGAATAGTTTAAAAGCAAATTAAGGAGGCAATATCTTCGAACAACATCTGGCCTTCATTATTTCAGTCCTCATTTTAATTAATTCCCTGGCAGATTTTGATAGATTTTGTCAAGGAGGATGACAGCATTTGGCAGACTTATCATTAAGAGACTAAAAAGAAACGTTATGAACTATGAGAAACGTGCAGGTGCTGATGACCAAAGTGCAGGAAAGAAAACAACAGAACCGTTCGTTCTGAACTGCTATCCAAAATGTATCAAATCCACATTTCTCTCATATTGTTTTGCACTCAGCTTAGAGGGTTGGCTGTGCTGGCAGACGCACACTGCCGCGAATCAAGAAGTGAAGGAGGAGTCGCCCTTCTGAAAGCAACTTACCACTCCAAAGTTGTAGAGAGCTTTTCTGACTGCGTTAACGAGTGTATCAACGATCCGCCATGCATGAGCATCAACTTTTGGTGGTACACCAAGAAATGTGATTTGAACAACAAAAGAAAGGAAAACAGTTGTCCCGCTTGTCTCGTGACTGAACCATACTCAACGTACATGGGGATGGTGAAACCCCCTGGAAACAAAGGTAAATGAATCTTCAATGGCGTTGTTACAAGCATCTAAATAAACTCTAATCGTCCCCGGGTGAAAATGAGCTCAGAGGGCTAAAATTGGCATCAAAGGATTGTTCTACGTTGAACTTTGTATTCTGTGTCTTTCGATTTTCCCATAGTCTTCTCTCTTTCTCTACATGTAAGAATATTTTGCCGATCGCGAGTAGCTTCATTGTTGATCTGATTTTGGCAATTAATATTCTACTGATAAAAGAAGGCAAGAATTAGTTTGGTTTTCAAGAAGAAGATTAAAAAGAAAAGTAATAGTAGCTTGTAATTTTAATTTGGCGACACAAATTTTTCTGAACTCGACATTCCGCTTGTCTACAAGCATTGATTATGATTTCATCATTTTCTTTTTCCAAATGTCATTATGGAAAATATTTAGAATCTTAGCAGTTTTTCTTTTCTTAATCTTTTATGAAGTTTAATTTTTTATTCCTTTGTTCCTATATAGTCGTATTCGACTTTCCAAATTGCTTGGTTGACATTATAAAATATCTTTTTCTTATCTTGGCAAACTGTATCCCATGTTGAAATTTTGACGATCCAGGAACTGAAGCAAGTTTCCTGAATCGCAAACTCTTGCTGTATGCCTTGAAGGTAGTGACTATTTTTGGCGCCTTACATATCCTTTCAATTTTACCCGATGTTATCATAAGCTGGTACCCTATATGACTTTTGACGGATGCCGGGTTGACTTAAAAAATAATCTTTACTGAACTTGTATGTTAATGAACACCGGTCGTGGGAGCATTCCTGTCAATCAGACAGTGGATGGAGCTCAGTGTAAAAGAGAGAAGTAGCAAATAAAACCGTTAGCAATGAAGCTGAGCATAGAAACTGTTGACACGTATAAAATACAAATACGGAAGGTAGATACTGTGACTACTAGTATCTATGTTGCCGGTAATGATCCGTTCGCATGTTGAATCCGTTTTTACCTACAATCCGGGTCAAAAGACTTTGCGACACTTGACAAATTTGGGTGAAAACTTGAGAATTAACTGTCCATGCTCCTATCGTTATATGAGCAACGTGTGTTCTTCTTTCGCCGTCTTTTTCGCCCTTCTTCCCCCCCCCCCCCCCCCCAATCCTCTCCTTCCCCCCAAGACACAGGCGTATTTTTGTTTTGGTAAGAATTAATGGCCGACATCTTGGATATATCAAGGATAACAGAGGCCTGAGGCCAGTCAAAAAAATTGCACTCAGTGAGAGGAGGACACTATGAAATGGTAGTGTCGTCTCAATCCTCTACCGGCTGTGTGCTTTCAAAATGCATGGCGGCCCATTACGAACTTTAGACCTTGAACAAGCGTCCTCCTGCCAAAAAACGCCTGCTCTGGGAGGCTACCCAAGACAATGTCCAAACTGTTTTGACCTGGATTGCGGGTTAAATTTGTGATCCTAGGTTGAC
>NC_090869.1:18452999-18455499 GCF_036669935.1 Montipora foliosa | reverse complement strand
ACGAATACTAGTCCTGTTCCGGGGCTCCCTCTTACCCCGCCCTGAAAATGGGCCTGGAACTCAGGCAGGAAAAGAGAGAGTCCTGTATTATTTCCAGGCGCATGCTCGGAATGACGCCATTTTTTCCCCAAAAATTGGGGGAAAAACCATATTTGGAAAAAAGATTCCTTATTTGGGCATAGTTTATTCCGAGTGCTTTTACACTGGATACAAGGATAATGTGAAAGGAAATTATAACGCCAAGTTACGCCACTTTTCCATTGTGCCTAAGGCGGAACAACTGCAAGCTATTCATGCAGTCGTTACCGGTAATGATGTTTTTGTTAAACCTGCAACAGGATTTGGCAAATCTGTTTGCTACATGGTTGTTCCTTTAATATGTTTGCGATTTTCTTCGATCCGAGTCCGATGTTAATTGTAAATCAGTCGTTCTTCACGTGAGTCCCAATCGTGGAAGATTAGATGGATGACATATGAAAGTAAGGAATTTTCTGCCTGAAAGCCAACTGAACAGCTGCATGATGTTGGCGCAGAAAAATATCAAATTTTGATTTAATTGCTCTCCCGAGACTCCTTGAAACTTACAAATATACTGTATGTAGGTCGTGGATGTGAATCGCTCAACGAAGACTAATAAATCTCCTGCAGGAACTCTTATTTATTGTTCATTACTTCTGTCGATCTAGTTATGTGATAATTGCACTGACCGGTGAACATGTATTTGAGTTGCACAGTAATTATTGAAACTGTGATTGTTTCAGGAGTTTAGGCCTACCAATTTTTTTCAAAATCGGGGACAAATTGTTTGGATACCCAATATAAAACAGTTAAGTAAAAGATCTCGTAAATACTCTCAGCTTTATCAGGAATAATACACAAACTCCGGTGACAAACAGAGTATTTTTTTTTGAGTAATTAGAGTAGAGTAAATTAGTCAGACTATTAATTTTTCCTTACAATAATTTTTCAAAGCACTTGTCGCATCAAATCTTTCTTTCCTTACAAGGACAGACTTAGGGCCGTGGCCAATTGGCCAAGGTTTTATGTAGAGCTGCCTATTGAGACTGCAATGATTTTTATATCGGAAAAACTAAAAAAGGATTGCATGACAGAAAAACTGAGCATTATTCCTGATGAAGTTAGATGAAAAGTTAAACGAAATTGAATCACAACCTGGACTATTTGTTTCTTTGGATACCAGTTTGTGTTGTTAACGCAATGATGATGCAATAATGTTCCTATTAAATTTATACATATATATGCACAGTCAAACATCGATTATTCGTTCGTTAATTGTCATGATTTTTTTTTTCTGGTCAAAATTTGTTCGTGAATATTAAATAATAAGAATGAAAAATGCTTCTTGAAAGCGTGTGTCACCTTGCTTTTATTGTTGCTACTTAAAAGCACTTTCCTTCTGAAACTCATTGTTAGAGGTAAAGTACCGCAGATAATATGAAATTCTGACTTCCAGTTGTTTTGTCGCTTAGTGAAATCCTATGCTATATTTACTAGTTCAGCCTTTGCATCGATTTATTGCGATATTCTCTCAGTCGTTACATTTATTGGACAATAATTTTCCAACATTACTGAAACTGCGAATCACACAGTAATTTTCATATAAGATTTTTTGTCGGAGTTTCAAGGTTGCCTTTATTTACATATCCAGTCTGGCATCTAATGCAATATGATTGGCTCATTCCGAGCATGCTCCTGCAAGTAATACAGGACTCTCTCTTTTCTCGCCTGGGTTCCAGGCCCATTTTCAGGGCGGGGTAAGAGGAAGTCCCGGAACTGGACTATACGAATACCAAAAAAAAGTGTTACATATAAAATCACCTGAGCTTAATGGTTTGAAATTAGAACTCATTCCGTTGCGATTTCGGTAAAACAACAGCTATCACTCTCGGCTTTACAAAAGAAGCGGCATCATATTTTCTCATTGTAAAACGGACACCTGTGAAGCTGGGGGGTTTATTGCTCGAACAGGGAGAACACAGTCCCAGGAATTACTCGATGAAAAACTGATGCAACATTGGTGAAAACTGCAGACCAACCGCTCGAAATAGTCGTGTTTTCCATAGCCTGCAAACGCGGACGTATTTTCAGCGGTCGTTTCTTCCTTTCTCACGCTGTGTTTTCCGTTTCGGTTGAACAATTTTGTGTTCTCGGCCAGCACATTTACTTCATTTTCACAACTGGGTTTTTAAATTTGTATTTTTGCAATGCACTCGGACCAGTGCTTCTTATAATAAAACAGTGTAGTAAAAAGCAAAAAAACTGGCCGTAATTTGAAAGGAAGAGAAAAAAAAAACTTGAAATCTGGCTAGGAAACGTCATGAGTTTTGAAGGGGTTTTGGAAGTAGGCAAACTTTTCTTGTAAAGGTAATAATAATTGTTAGTAACTGTACTAAAACAGTGGATAGCGTTGAACGCTCGTGCTGATTGACTACTCCGGATATCCTTTGTTAGTATATACGAAAACAGTGGATAGCGTTGA
>NC_090869.1:18440499-18447999 GCF_036669935.1 Montipora foliosa | reverse complement strand
GAAAAAATATTGTTTTTGAATGAGAAAATTTGTTACGACTTGTTTGTTAGAGCACGTTAATGGTTACATCATCGGTTTTGTCTATGAAAAACAATTGTTTTTGAATGAGAAAATATGTTAGGACTTGAAATAGGAATTGATGCACGATGTACAATTACGGGGACTGAAAAGTGGAACTTCAGTAGTAGGTCTAGTAGTATCTCGTGGTCTGCCGGTCCCTTTTATCTCAGGTTTCCTCATCGCGCTATTACACTTGATATCCAAATATGCTCGGCTATGCGTGACAATGGTCAATAATCTTACTTATCCTTATGTTTCATTAACCTGGCTAGAACGCTGCTCACTGTTTAATTGAAGAGAAAAAAATCTGTATGAAAGAGTAGCCTTTGGGTTGTTCTCAGCAAAACAGCCTCCAGCATCTCTCCTAGGTTGGACGAATATTTGCGTTTGTGAAAAGAAGTTAAAACTTCCTCTTCGTATTATCAAAGATACATTTCCTAAAATTCAAGTTTCTTTACTAAATTCTGTGCCCAAAATGGGGCTCAAAAGATGATGATTTTGTAGTGTATAATTTATACGTAAGTGAATTTACATATCGTTCAACTGTTATAGTTAAAAACGGAAAAAAACTAAATTTATCGCAAATTGTGAAAACAAGTCAGCTGAATTGGAAGCAGGAAAATGTGGTTGTACCACGCGAGTTGAAAGGACAGAGTTAAATTAACCAAGCAATAGCGGGTTATAAATGGTTTATGCAGTAGGTGAAGCTGGATCTTTGCCATTAGTGGAACAATTGGTGACATGTTTACTCGAATAAATGAATTGAAGGGATATCCAATGGTCCCATTCAAAAAGTGCTCGCAAAATTTGGCCTTTGCTCGAATTGCTCGCAAAAATTACATGGGTGCTCGCTTGCTCTTGCTCGCAAAATTTTTGAAAGTGCTTGCACGCTCGGATTTTCGTTAAAATGTGCTGGATTGCTCGAAATTTCAGTACTCTATATTGACCTTCAGAGCTACAATAGTATTGGAGCTTGTCAGCGATCTGTAGGGCCATAATTGGTTAGTTTCTAGAAGTCTCTAAATAAATAATGCTTCATTGCATTAAATCTTTCTCAGTCGATCAGCGGGAAACCAGTTTGCCGATCATTGAAACCGAAGCCCAAAATGCTTGTTATACTGAATGTAACGTTATTTACATTTCATAAAAAAAAAACATACCTTCCATTTTAGCGCCGGATTAGACAGAGATGGAAAACTTTAGATCGCGGGCTTTGGATTTAGTTGATTTCCTTGAGAGATTTGAAAGCTCTTGAAGTACACCCACTGACTCACGTGAAGCTACGTGACGTAATTTGGCATCAAGCAGAGAACAATTGGGCTGTAAGCTGCTGGGATTGGATGAACCACCCTAGCTTTGCACCTATTGTTCTGTTTTGGAGGTGTCAGCCAGATTATATGCTATTACTTGGCGCAAATTCCGGCTAGCGGAAAATTTACGAACTCCTCGAAGTGCTCGCTGCTCGCCATCTGTATTTTTCCAAAGTGCTCGCTGCTCGCCATTTGCATTTTCTCAAGAGCTTGCTTCCCGCAAGAACAAATTGACAACTGCTCACATGCACGCAAATGCTTGCAAAGACCATTCGATACCCCTAATTGAATGGAAAGCGTGAAGAGTGCTACTTTGAAAAAGAGAAGTTTCGTTTAGGATTTTTGCAGCTTTCTGTGTTTAACTTACCTCGGTGTGATGATTGGCTATGTTATGGGAGAAGTGGTTGGGAACTCAAGATTGAAATTGTTTTGGACGCCTCTCTTTGCCATTTCTTTCTTCATCTCGACTAAGATGTTCGGGAAAGTAGTCTGCAAATTTTCTCTCTGTTTCATTTATGCAGACTTTTAGCATAATGTACACGGTATGCGATAGATGACAATTGGACAGATGCACATAATATGGAACGTGATTATAACGGATCGTTTGGGTCCTGTGGTTTAGCCTACGGTTAAATCAGTGAGAGGACAAATTTTGCATCGTGCGCGTGGGTTTGAAAGTTCCTGGTTGACTGTCAGATTTTGGTGCACTTCTAAGTAGACAGTTCCCTATGTTATTGTCTCTTTTAAATGATGCAAGTGGTAGTATAGAGAAAACATTTTGTGGTTTGGCGATCACTGACTGCGGCGACAATGTTTTAACTGCGAGTTTTTGTGGGTAATAGGTGAGGGTGAGTGGAATGAATTCTTTTCCTTCTGTGTAGTTTTAAGAGGCCGTCTCCCGATCAGAAATAAATAAATAAATAAACTAATTAATTAATTAATTAATTAATCAAATAAATTAAATAAATGAATAAATAAATAAGTAGAACCTTCATTAAGGGACTACCTAACTAGCCACCTATTAAGTGGCCAGTCTCGAAATTATTGTAGAATGATATGAAATCAAACCTCTATGAAGCGGCCACCTCTATTAAGCGCCCGCTGACCTTTAAGCCGTCCCAAAGAGAGTTCTCCTTTTGTTTTCACCTCTATTAAGCTACCACCAACATTTCGATACATTTCGTTTTGCTTTGCTTTGAAAACGTGTTGAAGTAAAATACAGTCCGAGATAGGTCCGGACTGATAAAAAGATTCAAACACACCTTCATTATGTTTTGATGTACAATTCCGAGTAACACAGGTTTTAATTTTTACTCAACATACAAGCTCAGTATAGAGTGCGTCAGTCAGATCACTGAATAAATTCTCCAATAATAAGCTAAATACTTTGTCCTTGCATGTTCTTCTACAATTATTTGAGCTCAAACCTTCAGTTTAAGCTTCGATTCCAACCAAGAAATTGACAGATTGTCTCCCGTGAAGTAGTATTCACATAGAACTTCCAAGTCATAGCTGCGACCTCTGTTTATACGTTTTCACTTAACAACTGCTTAATATTGACATGACTTGTTGCTCTCTTGAGAAATTTATTAATCGATATTGCCATCACTTTCGGGACATAATTAGAATAAAGTGACTTTTTTACTTAAGATTATGCTAATTTCTGACGAACCTCTATAAGCGGCCAACCCCCATTAAGCGTTAGCCCGAGGGTGGCCGCTTAACAGAGGTTTCACTGTAAACTATTAATAGCTATCGCTAAGTACCAACGAAACAGTCAATAGTCAATATAATACATAGTTTGCAGATTTGTATCAGAGTTCCAAAACACCCAACAGTAGTTGTATTTTTTTTATTGGAAAGTACTGCAACTCATCTTATCTAGTTAACAATAATACAATAATATAAATTGCACACTTTGTTTCTCCAACAACAATGCAGATGTCAACGTGTTTTGCAATAATATGGAAAGTACTGCTGTTATTTTTGAACGGCCGTAATTTTAACAGGAATATACAATAATTAAGTTGAATAAAATCAGTGCCATGTAAAAAAGCGTTTTCAGACTTTTCAGTGTGAAATATGTAACGGGGAATCAAACTCTCTCGCACATGAAAGTTGTTTCACGAGTAGAATTTTTATTTTTTAAGACACAGCCTACCCTGGGTGCCACAGATTCTATTTTTTTTTTTCGCGAGGAGCGAGCGGTTAAAACGGAGAGGCGAAAAATAGGAACCTCTGGTCACCGCGGTTAAGAATCTCACTTCCATGAAATTTGGAAATAAGATATCTTGCCAAAATCTCCGAAATCCAGAATTTACTGTTTATTGTACTGTGCAAACCTCTAAGATCCTCTAAATGCTCGCTCGAATTCACAGCCTTCCACCGCCAGCTTTGTTTTCGTAACACTCCTTACGCTCAAAACCGCTTTTGTGGCCTCTGGGGTTCTCTATCGTCGTTCAACCAGTGAAATTGAGTGTGTTAGATTTTCACTCGGAAAGGACTGGCACTGACTATGAAAACAAATCAGCGACCGTCTTCATAATCATAAATCATGGAAGTGAGATTTTTAACAGCCGTGACCAGAGGTTCTCATTTTTCGCCTCTCCGTTTTAACCTCTCGCTCCTCGCAAAAGAAAAATAGAACCTCTGGCATCCAGGGTAGATACAGCCATGAATTACAAGTCAAATTTATCGTTTAATTTTGTACTTTGCAGACAACATATACTGCTCTACTCGCGGGCCTTAATCCGTAATTGACAACAGCGGCTGATAAGAACACGTTCGCCGGTTTAGTTTTGAGCTCGCTCACTCAATATAGAGTACGTTGCTTCGAAAATAAATATTAAAGAACACGCAAAGCAAGTGTACACAACACAATGGCCAGGGAAGTGGGAAAAAATTGTGTTTTCACTGACCTCCGAACACAAGATCATCAATAGTCGCGCGCGTCATCTAAGTTTGTCTAATGACATCACGCATCAAAACACGGGCTTTCATTGGTCCCTAATAAATCTCCAGGGATCCTTACATTACACTACGTGGCCTTACATTACACTTTTCATAGCACGATCAAAAATTTTTCTGCCTGCTACCCTTCTTCTCGCGGCATTAGGCTGGCCGCCTCGCAAGCCTCGCGTCTTCGCTCCGCTTGCTCGTTGGCAATGAGTTCACCAATTAAACAAACGAGTCCAGAGGCTTGCTCAGTCATCAAAGTAAGAGTTCAGCCGGTCAACTCGCACTTTAACACATTACGATACTTTTCGTCTGAATTCATAAATCGAGTTCAAGTGCTCACTACGATATTTGTTGGTTTCCAGTGGGAAAGCGTTGGACTGAAACATATCAACGTTCAATACCTAGGATACTTTTTTATCGATCATCGCTATAGTAGTGTTATGTTATTGTTTGTAATATCCATACTGACAGTACATAATCAGGATATAAACTAGCAATATATAAAACAAAGGATTAGTGATGTGCGTTCGATCTTTTCTCTAGCCTGCGTAGCAAGCGTTTCAATTGGGTTTCAGAGAACTTTTGACCGAGCAAATGAAGAGAGGGGGGAGGGAGAGATGAGGGAAGTAAACCTCAACATTCCCAAGAGCGCCTTTTTCACACTTTCACACTTGAGCGCACACCTGTTTGGAACGTCTCAAACAACGACCAATCAGAAGAAAGAACTTGTCGACGGAAATTAATTAAAGTAAATCGCTAATTTTGAAAACAAACACGGCACAAGTGAAACTAGCGATAGCGAAGTAAATGTTGTTCATTAAGCTAGATAGCTTCGGGCCCGGTCAAACCAAGCGATAAGTGCAGAATATGCAGGGCCGATTTCCAGAAATCGGTATTCCTTAACGTAAGCGAGTCTCTAGTGCGATGATGTCGGAATACTTAAGAGCGCCTGTCCGCAAAGATTAAAGACATCACGGCAAGGTTAGAAAATTTGATTTCGTTCGTATTTCAATGTTGAATAGGCTGGGAAGTCACTAAAATCACCTCATAGTTTTCTTTCAGTGAAATATCCCTTTATTTCAAAGAAAAAAGGCAAACAACGAAATCAGTTAAAATGCCATTTGAGGCGCTAAATTATTACAAGGCTGTGCCAGCCTTGTGTGCAAAGACAAATCATTCTACCGCCTTCGGGAAAATATTGCGATGCTCCGGCTTTGCAATAAAATAATTTAATTTCTAAGGCATACAATTCACTACAGCAAAAATGACTTCCGTTTATAAATTAAATTTTCACCACGTGCAAAAACTTCAAATTGATTAAGCTTCTGGAATTTGAAAATTAGAAGGATAGTCTGTAAATTACGCCTTGCGACTGGGGTCGCAAAAGGTATTTTTACAGTAACTGATTTTTTTTTTTTGCAACGCGAGACGCGAGATCGTCTCAAAGTCCGAAAAATAAAGCAAATATTTTGACTTCCGGCATTGCAGGTCACGCACAAAGTTTACGTCGTGTTCATGACAACCCATATTAGGTTAAAATAAGCACTCAGAAAAAGATTCAACGAGAATATCGAGCGCTCTCTGAAGGCGGTGATTGAACTATCTGCATTATGCTTTCGCGAGAATAATCCATTTCCTCTTGGACGAAAAATGGATTGACAGCTATGAATATATACATTTCAAAAAGGCCACGCCAATGAGATCCTCGCGTTTGTGGGTAAACACAGAATGTTGGAGTTTGCGGGCAAGCGTTTCCTTCCTTCCTCTCCCCTCTCGCCCCAATTTTTGTCTCGGTCAACACAACAAATGGCTTGCTTCTCAAAATTTCCCCTCTGTGTCCCACGAAACGCTTGCTTCGCAGACTACGTTTTCTCATCGATGAGGCATTTGAACGTAGTCGTATATATTTGGGAACTTCGTTTTGTACCGTTTTCTGGTATTTGTTCAGTAAGTGAGATATCGAACTATTAGTACTCCTTCTATTACTTAACTACAAGTTTCTTCGTTGCGACCTTAACGCAAGCTAGTTTGTTCGTGTAAACAGACTATCTGTACCCATTCAAAGTGTAATTAAATTCTTATATCAACCAAATGATCCCGCGTGAACGCTTCCAAGTGTCTTGTTCTCGATTGTTCAAGCAGCTAGCCGGGTCAATGTTTTGCGGTCAGGTTATGAGGAATAAGCCTTCCACCTAAAATACAAAAGAAAAATCTTTAAATGACATAGCAAGCACTAAACAAATAAGTCATCTGACCGAGGGACCCATTCCGAATGTTAAGTCAGTAAAAAAAATCTATCTATTTGGTAACTCTTTTGCGGGTATATATCTGAAAATAGTTAATATTGGTCAATGTAATTCATAACGTGTTCAACAGCAAACGACGACCGCATCATCATCTTCAAAGAGCGAATACCAAATATGACCATGGAAGATCATGTGATCAGTAGCGAAGACGTACCGCATGAAGGAAGCTGCCGAGTAAACTGCTATCTGCACCCTGACTGTGTCTCTGTTAATATGGGGCCCCTTATAGGAGGAAAGCTGTTATGTGAATTAAACAATGCTACTGCTCAAGAAAAGTCTGACCTGAGTAGGAAAGAAGATCACACTTACTGGGAAATTGAGGTAAAAAAAATGCTGAGATGATACATTTTTCAGTTTAGTTAAGATGTGTTTGAACAATCATGGAAGAGAAATTAAAGATGTAGCTTTCGAACTCTAGTCTATTAAAGGAAAATTGCGATAATGGAAATAAAACTTGAATGATATTAATCTGTCAGTGGCTCGGAGATACTCGGAAAAAACCCGATTTGTCTTTCGCAGGAGTAGTGTCCTACGCAGCCGTTATTTGTGTGGTCACGCAATACTTCTCCCCACACAAACAACGGCTGCTTTCTTTCGAACTACATTCCTTTCCCTTTGTTTGGGCTGCGTGCCGAATGCACGTGATAATGAGGGGTTGAACCAATCGCGGCTCGCCTTTTGATTTGAAAATTGAGGGCCTGTTATTTTCGCGCGTATCGTCAGAGATTTCACCTATGTGAAACTCCAAAGAAACTGATAGACAGTCGTTCAAGGTTCTTCACTTGTTTTTCAGCAGCCTCTGCAAATGACAAGATTGAGATTTTTTGGAGACGTTCTGTAGATCTTGCTGAAATTATTAGATCTGC
>NC_090869.1:18392999-18402999 GCF_036669935.1 Montipora foliosa | reverse complement strand
ACTGAATGTGCCCCGTAATTTAAGGTAGTTAATAGTTTTTAGTGACAGGTGAACATGACTCAGGAACAGGAGATAAGCCCTATTTATCTGATAAAAACAGACGGATTTTGAATCAGGATGCAACGTGTCATTCATAACTTTTTAACATTCTTTTACTGCGACTTACAGCTTAGTGTTTTTTGCTGTAAAAGGAAACGCACAGGGCCGCGAATCAAGAATTTAGCCCTTCTGCACGCAACTTACCACTCCGAAGTTATAAAACGCTTTTTGGACTGCGTTGACAAGTGTACCAACGATCGGCCGTGCACGAGTATCAACTTTTGATGGAACAGCAAGAAATGTAATTTAAACTGAATAAAATAAGCCATGAGCAAAGTTGTCACCCTTGTTTTGTGGGTAAGCCGTACTCAGCTTTCGTGAGAATGTAAAGTCTTCGAAAACCATGGTAAATGCAACCAACGTAAAAGCGTAGAAAAGAGAAGTCTTGGCTCTATCATAAACCAAAGTTTAAAAAATCATCACGGATTGTAACCTCTTTATTAAAGAATGCCAAGTCTTCACCTTTTTTTAGAAAAAAAAGGCATGGGTACATGATTTTCTAATGGTATTTTTAGTAAATTAAAGGCGTACACCTGGTGCAGGCTTTAATTGTTTCCAATGCATACATCACAGGCATTTCATAAGTATTTAAAACTTGCGGCCTCTAATTTACTTGGATAAACAAAGATGTCTCACTCGCGCGAACAGATACAGAAGATATGTTCATCTATCGGTGTGTTGACGGTCTGCGTATTGTTTGCACTTCAGTATTTTCAATGTTTAGGTAAAAAATGCTTTTGATGCTCATGTGGTTTCCATTGTAATAGTATAAGAGTCAGACATATCTATCTGCATATAGGTCAGTCGGTGACGATGTAGTCCGAGAGCTTTTGAACCGACACAATTTCTGGGCCACAAAGCAACCAAAAGTACTTCACGTGTGAAAATTGGAATGCACCAAAGAGTTTCCTTATGGAGCATGTTAACGGTTACATATCATCAGTTTTGTGTAGGAAAAAAATGTTTTTGAATTAGAAATTTGTTAGGACTTGAAATAGGAACTGATACACGATACACAACTACGAGGATTGACTGAAAAGTGGAACTGCAGTAGTGGGTTGGTTTACAATGCTCTCGATTTCGATGTGAAACTTCAAGTTCTCGTGGTCTGCCGGACCCTTTTGTCGCTGGTTTCCTTATCGCGCTATCTATTACACCTGAAATCCAAATATAATTGGCTGTGCATGACAATGGTCAATAATCTTACTTATCATATGACCCGTACGGCCCCGCGCGCGCTTTCATTTCAAAACTATTGAAAAAATACCCGTATGAGGGCCGTACGCGATGGCGCGAGCAGGGCCGGAAAAAGCCGTCCGGCCCTGCTAGGATCGCGTACGGACCTCATACGGGGATTTTCTCAATAGTTTTGCAATGAAAGCGCGCGCGAGATGCGAACTAAAACAACTTTTCGGTCAAAATGAGCGACGTAAGTGAACATTCCGAATTTTGTTACCCGAAAAAAAAAAAAAAAAAAAAAAAGGAAAAGCGCGGTGGTCATATGATAAAATGCTTATTGACTGAGTTAGGTCTCGCTGCGCTCGGTCCGTACGCCATGACCTCGGTCCAAATATTTTCCCGTCCGGCCCTGCCATTCAGTCAATAAGTACATATTATCCATATGTTTCATTAACCTGGCTCTGCACGCTGGTCACTGTTTTATTGAAAGGAAAAAAAAATCTGTATGAAAGAGTAGCCCTTGGGTTTTTCTCTGCAAGACAGCTTCTAGCATCCCTCCTAGATTGGACAAATGTTTTCTTTTGTTAAATAAAGTTAAGAGTTCCTCTTCATATTATTAAAAAAATATTTTCTAAAAGTCAAGTTTCTTTACTTGATTCTGTGCCCAAAATAGGGCTCAGAAGACAATGATTTTTTAGTGTATAATTTATACGTAAGTGAATTTACATATCGTTTAATTGTTATTATTATGCTGTTATAGTAACTTTCAAAAACAGAAAAAAATCTATCGCAAATTGTGAAAGCAAGGCAGCTGAATTTGAAGCAGGAAAATGTGTTTTTACCAAACGAGTTGAGAGGACAGAGCTAAATTAACCAAGAAATAGTGGGTTATAAATTGTTTACGCAGGAGGTGGAGCCGGACCTTTGGCATTGGTGGAACAATGGTGACATGTTTACTCGAATAAATGAATTGAATGAAAAGCGTTCTGTGTTACCACGGTGTGAAGATTGGCCATGTTATGGGAGAAGTGGTTGGGAAGATTGAAATTGTTTTGGACGCGTCTCTTTGCCATTTCTTTCTTCATCTCGGTTCGCGAAAGCAGTCCGCAAATTTTCTCCCTGTTTCATCTTTTAGCATTATGTACACAGTATGCGATAGATGACAAATGGACAGATGAACATAATATGGAACGTGATCATAACGCATCATTTGGGTTCTAAGTTTATGCCTACAATTAAATGAGAGGGCAAAATTTGCATCGTGCGCGTGGGTTTCAAAGTTCCTGTTGGCTGTCAGATTTTGGTGCACTTCTAAGTAGACAGGGTTAGGGTTGAATGATACAAGTGGTAGAGAAAACATCAGGTTACTGGTTTGGCGATCACTGACTGCGGCGACAATGTTTTAACTGCGAGTCTTTGTGGGTGATAGGTGAGGGTGACAACAACTACAACAACTTTTATTGACCCCTTATACTTGAAAAAAAATTAATGTACATGAAGTAAGAATTAAAGCTAAATGGGGTGTTGGCTTCCTAAAATAACTAGAAAGTTAACAAGGCTAGGAAACCAAACTACTTAGAATAAATTACAACATAAGGGTCAGAATGATGCATACACACACACACACACACACACACACACACACACACACATACACACACACACACATTGAACTATAGATAACTATAAAAAGGACAAACAAAATTTACAAGCCATGGGGAGAAGGACAGATAAACTTGGATGAAATCCTGAATATAATAAACGAAAAATCAAATTTAAGGCAGCAAATAAATCACAGAATAAACTGAGAAGAAACTCATTACCCTAGGGAAAACAGAAACCAGAATGAAATTAATATTGGCACAGCAATTCATTTTTTAGTTTTTTTTTAAATTTACTAAAAGGAGTTGACTTTATATCTTTCCCAAGAGAGTTCCATACCTTTGGTCCTTGAAAGCGAATATTAAATATTCCATAGTTTGTTCTAGCTCGAGGCAGGTAATAAGATTGATTTGCTGCACTTCGTGTATTGTAGTTATGAATATTAAGCACTGAATTGAAGAAGGTATCAAAATTCGAAGGCAATGAGTTATTATGAAATTTATGCATAAAAAGTGCAATATGAAATGTAACAAGATCAGAAAGCTTCATAATTTCTAATAATCTAAACAGTGGAGTTGAATGCTCATCAAATGTAGAAAAAGTCATAAATCGAACTGCTTTTTTCTGTAAAATATATAAAGGCTGAAGTGTAGTTGAGTATGTATTACCCCAGATAATTATACCATAGGTCAGAAATGGGTAGATTAAAGAATAATAGAGATTAGTAAGAATATCAATATTAACATAATGGCGAAGCTTAGACAAGATGCCTACACTTCTTTTAATTTTCTTTACAGTACATGCGATTTGAGGTTTCCAGGATAAATTTGAATCAATTAAGATTCCTAGGTATTGCAACTGCTTCCCATTTAGAGTTAGGTGGAAGTTGAATGTTAATTTCCTTTGAGGAGGATGAAAAATTACAAAACTAGTTTTTTCTATATTAAGAGAAAGTTTATTAGCACAAAGCCAGGAATTCACATTAGAGAGTTCACTGTTCATACTTGCCTGTAGAGAGGTGAGATTTTTATGTTTGCAGAATAAATTAGTGTCGTCAGCAAATAAATGAAAATCAAAAACTTTAGAACAATGGTGAAAGTCATTAATATATAACAAGAAAAGGATTGGTCCAAGGACTGACCCCTGAGGAACGCCACATGTAATATTAACAGGAGTAGAAGTTACACCATTTACAGTAACTGTTTGCCGACGATTTGCAAGATATGAAGTAAACCACTGATTTGCAATCCCACGGATGCCATAGAACTCAAGTTTTTTTTAACAATATCTCATGATTTATGGTATCAAATGCCTTACTGAAATCTAAAAATATACCACAAGAAAAATCTCTCTCATCAATTGCCCTTTGAATCTTATCGACAATACTAAGGATAGCATAATCAGTGGAATGCTTAGCCCTAAAACCAAATTGATTATCAAAGAATACTTTTTTCTTTTCAAGGAAATCAACTAACCTATTACACATAAGCTTTTCAAACAATTTATTAAAAACAGACAGCAAGGAAATTGGTCGATAATTGGATAAACAGTTCTGGGATCCCTTTTTATAGACTGGAATTACATTTGCTAATTTAAAACTATCTGGTACTATACCAGTCTCAAAGGAAGCATTGAACAAAACCTCTAAAGGCTTAGATATAACAGTTTTCAAAATTTTGAGAATGGTCACAGGGATACTAAAGGGACCAGTGGCTTTGCTAGATTTTAGTTTAGTAGTTTCATTTTCAATTTCTTCTGCTGTTATAGGAGAAATAAAAAAGCTATTACAGAGAGGAGTTTTTAAATACTCTAAAGGAGACATTTCAACATTTGGTATTGAGCAAGCAAGGTCCTTTCCAATATTAGCAAAAAAATTATTGAACATATCGGCAATCGTATAACGATCAGTTATGACATTACTATCGGTAATAATTTTAATGGTTCTCTGACTTGTTGGAGGCTTAAAATGAATAATTTGTTTAATACCATTCCAAATTCTTTTACTATCTTTACTGTGTTGCAAAAAATAATTACTGTAATATTGTTTTTTGCTTAGTTTTAATAAATGGTTTAATTTATTCCTATAAAGTTTAAACTTGGAGTGAAAATAGTAAGATTTGGTCTTTAAATATTTTTTATAAAATTTATTTTTTACTTGAATAGACACTTTTATTCCTTGAGTTATCCATGGCTTGGACTGAAATTTTAATTCTTTCTTAGATAATTGTTTCAAAGGAATGTGTTTATCTACTATATCAGAAAGTGTAGAATAAAATGAGCAGAACATGTCAGATGGATCAGAATCAGAAGTAAAAATACTATGCCAGTCTATAGATTGCAACTCACTGATTAAGGTCGATTGGTTAAAATTAGAGTAGTCCCTTTTATATACTTTTATATTAGAAGGGAGAGAACTAAGATTACTCAGAATAATGAAATTAGCCAAGTGGTCAGTAAGATCATAAACTATATTCCCACTGATAGTAAAATGCTCAATAGAATTAAAGAAAATATTATCAATTAGAGTAGCAGTGTGATCCGTTATCCTCGAGGGTTGTAAAATGTGAGGTTGGTAAAAGAAGGAAGCAAGGGTATTAATGAAATCATCTGATGGTTTGCAAGAATTCAAGAGATCAATATTGAAGTCACCCATTATGAGGGAATACTTATTTTGCAGATGTATCTTTTCAATTACCTTGTTAATATAAACCATGAAATTATCCAAATTTCCATTTGGGTGTCTATATACAACTCCACAGATTAGATTGGATTGACCGTCACAATTAATCTCTATCCAAAGAGCTTCAAAATCGACATCTGTAGTTGATAGTTCTGATAGAACAGTAAAAGTTAAATTATTGTTTATATAGAAGCCAACACCCCCTGCATTTGAGAGGCTTGGCTGTGAAATAAAATTATAACCTGGAATATTAACATTTGTTATGATATCCTTATCAACCTTAAACTTAATTTCCGAAAGCCCCAATACTGAGAAAGGGAACTGCAATTCAGATAGCAAATGAACAAAATTCTCAAGATTACACTGCAAACTTCTAATATTGCAGTGTAAAGCAGCAAAGGACTTCGAGTGTGTTGAAAAGTCATTTATATCATAATTGGAATGAAAGTCATGAGTAGTATAATAGTTAAAGTTCTGATCTGAGGGCATATTATGATCAACATCAATATTTGTAAGGTGTGGAATAACGGAAACAGGAGAAGTTACATTTAGACTCGGTAAGTTCTTAAGTTCAGTGACCTTATCAGACAGTTCACTTTGGTTAGAAGGGCAGCTAGCCCCTATACATTTAGAACAGTATGTAATGCTATAACATTATCAGTACTTATCTCTTTAACTTGTTAAGTTCTTCTTGATTCTTTATAAGTATAGCTGAGCTGTCTCGGTCCTTCCGCAAATAAATCCTTCCATTTGAAGTCCAAATGTGATCATAACTGTGATCTTTCTTTACTTTAAGTGTGGCCTTAAAGAGTTCTTTATTTACTTCAGTTAGACTCTCATTTATAAAGATAAGATTGTCGTCTGAAAAGCCAAGGTCTTTAGTTGTCAAGCCTCTCAGCTCTTTTCGCCCGCGATAGAACATCTCCTTTGTATCACGCCGGGTAAACTTCACTATAATAGCAGGAGCAGATCTTCTTCCCTGATATTTCTGGCTGGTTGGAACAGGTTGGAATACGATGGCTGACCGAAATATCCTCAGGACGCACTGAAACACCCATCATATCTCCGATTTTGAGAACTAGTTCGTTGGTGTTTTCTTTAATATCCCTTTCTTTCGGAGGTAGAGGAATGCCATGGATTTCAAGGCACTCCCGCCTTGAATACTGCTCGAGCTCGTTGCAAGTTTTCTTTAGATTAGTTATTTGTCCTTCCAATTGAAGTATCGTATTATTTAAGGCCTTGTTTTCTGTAGTGATGGTACTAAAGACCTTTTCGATGCCAGACATACGAGTGTTGGTTTCTTCGTATTTCTTGTTTGCTTCATCAATGAATTTACGAAAGTCAGCCATCTTGTCGGTGAACTCTTTGATTGTTGCTTTAAGCGGTGATAGCTTCACATCAAGGATTTCTTCCAGGATTTTCCTAGTAAGAGGCTCATTCCCCATTTTTAAATAAGTAAAGAAACAGAAAACACAAAACAGAACAGAAGGACTACACGAGAAATTGGCTAAAAGACGCAGACGACAAAAACAGCCATCTTTTCGTAGGTACGTCATGTATGGGGAATTATTATGTACCCAATACATATTATATCATTACATACATATGTCCTGGAGGTACACAACGTAATCATACACAGCTAACATACCTAGACACAGCTATACACAGCTATATACAGCTATATAGGGCTATACACAGACATACAGGGCTATACACATTTATACATACCTATACAGGGCTATACAGAGCAGTACACAGCTATACAGTACTATACACAGCTATACAGTGCTATAAATACCTATACACAGCTGTACAGTACTATACACAGCTATACAGTGCTATACAGACCTATACAGTGCTTTACAGACCTATACACAGCTATACATACCAGTACACAGCTAAACAGGGTTATACAGAGCTATACAGTACTATACACAGCTAAACAGTGCTATACATACCTATACACAGCTGTACAGTACTATACACAGCTATACAGTGCTATACAGACCTATACAGTGCTTTACAGACCTATACACAGCTATACATAGCAGAACACCACTATACAGGGTTATACAGAGCTATACAGTACTATACACAGCTATAAAGTGCTATACAGACCTATACACAGCTGTACATAGCAGTACACAGCTATACAGGGTTATACAGAGCTATACAGTACTATACACAGCTATACAGTGCTATACAGACCTATACACAGCTGTACAGTACTATACACAGCTATACAGTGCTATACAGACCTATACAATGCTTTACAGACCTATACACAGCTGTACATAGCAGTACACAGCTATACAGCGTTATACAGAGCTATACAGTACTATTCACAGCTATACAGTGCTATACAGACCTATACACAGCTATACAGGGTTATACAAAGCTATACATACCTATACAGGGCTGTACTGACCTCTACACAGGTATACATACCTATACACGGCTATACAGTACTATACACAGCTATACAGTGCCATACACAGCTATACAGTGCTATACAGACCTATACACAGGTATACACAGCTATATATAGATATACACACCTATACAGTGCTATACAGACCTATCCAAGGCTATACAGTACTATAAACAGCTATACAGCGCTATACAGACCGATACACAGTTATACATACCTATACAGTGCTGTACTGACCTATACACAGGTATACATACCTATACACAGCTATACAGTACTATACACAGCTATACAGTGCTATACACAGCTGTACATAGCAGTACACAGCTCTACAGGGTTATACAGAGCTATACAGGACTATACACAGCTATACAGTGCTATACATACCTATACACAGCTGTACAGTACTATACACAGCTATACAGTGCTATACAGACCTATACAGTGCTTTACAGACCTATACACAGCTATACATAGCAGTACACAGCTATACAGGGTTATACAGAGCTATACAGTACTATACACAGCTATGCAGTGCTATACATACCTATACACAGCTGTACAGTACTATACACAGCTATACAGTGCTATACAGACCTATACAGTGCTTTACAGACCTATACACAGCTATACATAGCAGTACACAGCTATACAGGGTTATACAGAGCTATACAGTACTATACACAGCTATACAGTGCTATACAGACCTATCCAAGGCTATACAGTACTATAAACAGCTATACAGCGCTATACAGACCGATACACAGTTATACATACCTATACAGTGCTGTACTGACCTATACACAGGTATACATACCTATACACAGCTATACAGTACTATACACAGCTATACAGTGCTATACACAGCTGTACATAGCAGTACACAGCTCTACAGGGTTATACAGAGCTATACAGGACTATACACAGCTATACAGTGCTATACATACCTATACACAGCTGTACAGTACTATACACAGCTATACAGTGCTATACAGACCTATACAGTGCTTTACAGACCTATACACAGCTATACATAGCAGTACACAGCTATACAGGGTTATACAGAGCTATACAGTACTATACACAGCTATGCAGTGCTATACATACCTATACACAGCTGTACAGTACTATACACAGCTATACAGTGCTATACAGACCTATACAGTGCTTTACAGACCTATACACAGCTATACATAGCAGTACACAGCTATACAGGGTTAAACAGAGCTATACAGTACTATACACAGCTATACAGTGCTATACAGACCTATACACAGCTATACAGGTTTATACACAGCTATACATACCTATACAGGGCTGTACTGACCTATACACAGGTATACATACCTATACACAGCTATACAGTACTATACACAGCTATACAGTGCCATACACAGCTATACAGTGCTTTACAGACCTATACACAGGTATACACAGCTATACATAGATATACACAGCTATACAGTGCTATACAGACCTATACAAGGCTATACAGTACTATAAACAGCTATACAGTGCTATACAGACCGATACACAGTTATACATACCTATACAGGGCTGTACTGACCTATACACAGGTATACATACCTATACACAGCTATACAGTACTATACACAGCTATACAGTGCTATACACAACTATACAGTGCTATAAAGACCTATACACAGCTATACATAGCAGTACACCGCTATACAGGTATATACACAGCTATACAGACCTATACACAGCTATACGGTACTATACACAGCTATACAGTGCTATACAGACCTATACACAGCTATACAGTACTATACACAGCTATACAGTGCTATACACAACTATACAGTGCTATAAAGACCTATACACAGCTATTCAGGTATATACACAGCTATACAGACCTATACACAGCTATACATAGCTGAACACAGCTATACGGTACTATACACAGCTATACAGGTTTATACACAGCTATACATACCTATACAGGGTTGTACTAACCTATACACAGGTATACACACCTATACACAGCT
>NC_090869.1:18382999-18387999 GCF_036669935.1 Montipora foliosa | reverse complement strand
TATAGGTATGTATACCTGTGTATATGTTTGTATAGCCCTATATAGGTATGTATAAATGTGTATAGCCCTGTATGTCTGTATAGCTGTGTATAGCTATGTATATGTGTGTATAGCCCTTTATAGCTGTGTACAGCTCTTTATAGCGGCGTACAGCTGTGTATAGCTGTGTATATCTGTGTATAGCGTGTATATAGCTGTGTATAGCTGTATATAACCCTTTATAGCTGTGTATAGCTGTGTATAGCTGTGTCTAGGTATGTTAGCTGTGTATGATTACGTTGTGTACCTCCAGGACATAATATGTATGTAATGATATAATATGTATTGGGTACATAATAATTCCCCATACATGACGTACCTACCCATCTTTTCTCTCCGACCGCTGACCGATGAAATCCATTCGAAGAACTGCATGAAGGCCTCGGGAAAGAAAGTATCCATTGTGTTTGTTGACTTTTGTAAGGCATACGCCAGTGCGGACAGGTCCTGAGTAGCATAGAAGGTCACACTTACATGGAAATCAAGGTAAAAAATGGTTAGATGACACATTTTTCAGTTTAGTTAAGATGTGTTAAACATGGATGAGAAATTAAAGATTTCGAACCCTACTCTATTAAATGGAAATATAACGTTAACTTTAATAAGAGAAGATAGATTAATCTGTCAGTGACACAGACATACATGTACTCGGAAAAATCGAGCCGACCCTACCACTTTCTGATTACTAGTTCGGATGCTCTACCGCTGAGCTACAGGAGGCTCGTGAGAGTGAGGCAATTAAACTAGGTTCATGCTATCGAATGCTCATCGTTTCGACTCCTGTATGAGTACTCAGATTTTTTTCCGATAATGCCCGTGTCACTGGCAGATCAAAATCTCTTCTCGTTCGTTTACCGTCCGGCCTAAACATTTTCCATCACATTAACTATCAGAACTTGAATAGTTACCAACTATTCCCCGAAGTGGACCGGAGGTGGCTAGTGGCAGATAGCCACCGACACTGAGCTGAATAGTTGTTTTAATATATACAAAAACAATGAAATAATATAGCTCGTTTATCCCTGCAACGATGATTACAACATTTTCGGGCGGAAATCCAGATCAAGGTGCTTGAAGATGAATAGCAGAGGATATTCGTAGTTTGAGTAGCCAATCAGAGCGTGCCTTCAACGCTATCCAGAGTATTTTAGTATATACTAAATTCCGATATTGTTTTCTTCGATGTTTGGCACTTCGGTTTGAACAATTCGCAAAATCGATCCTGGAGCTTTGTTTGTTTTAAAAAACATACGCCAACATACCGCAGTAATTCAAATCTGACGTTAGTTTTGTCATCTCACAAAACATGGGCAAATCCTATAAATGTCCCTTTCAAATCTTGACTTCCCAAAATAGCACTTCGTTATCGAGTCCTCTCACTCTTCAACGTATACTCTAAACCAATCAACAAACATTCAGTCACCCATTCTTCAGTTTCGTTTTGCGGTATCATGACCGACTGAAGCAGTTTAAATATATCCAGGGTTTCTTACCAGTAGCATTGGTCTTTTGTTTCAGAATCTCTGCAGCAGCAGCCCGTGTCTGAATGGTGGAACATATCAAGCCGGATTTACTAGTAAAGGATGTCGATGCCTTTGTACCAATAGTTCCTTTGCGGGAATTCATTGCGAGGGTAATTTACAAAACGCTGATTTTAATATGAAAGCAAACTGAAACGCTTAATAACGCAGATGTTGGAAATCTGCTTTTAAATTTATCACGTAACCACAGATATAACAAAATTGCTTTCTTCCGTTACAAATATTTTTTTTCTTTTGTTACTTTCTTTCTTAGTTTTGCAAATAGCCAAACTCGAATGTTTAAGTGCTCGATGCTGGCAGTGACAAGATCATGATGACTAGCATTGGAAGCTAAAGAAATTTCCGTCTCAGTTGTAATTTTTCTTGTGAATAGTATCCATCTGTTGAGGCTCGGACTTGTTCACAACTTACTGAAACTGCTATCTACATTGGGTGAAGCAGTTCGTAGTTTCTGTAATCAACAGATGCCTCCATGAGCCTCTTTTTGTGTTGTTTGACCTTACGGAGTAAAAACCACGAAGTCCCCGGGCGAGGGTGTCTGACAAGTCTCAGTTTGGTATATTATGATTTCCTCTTCAGCAAAATTGTGCAGCCAATTGAAACGAATGGTTCCTGCAGCAGAGAGTGGAGTTTACATCATCGATCCTGATGGCAAAGGAAACTTAACGCCATTTAAAGTCACCTGCAACATGACTGACAAGAACGGAGTCGGCGTGACAATGATCAGTCACGACAGTGAGGAGAGAACGCATGTCAACGGATATGAATCAGGTGGTAGTTACTCACGTAACATTCAGTACACTGGAACAAGTTTGTCTCAGCTGGCGATGCTCACCAGAGTCTCCTCACACTGTGAACGGTTTATCAAGTATGAGTGTCTTCATGCTTTGATTTTTCGCCGCAAAGGTAGAGGAGGATGGTGGGTGTCGCGTAACTTAAAAAAGATGTTTTATTGGGGTGGAGCATCTGGTAATGGCAAATGTGCCTGCGGAATGACCAACTCATGCGCAAACTCCAGCTTTGGTTGTAACTGTGATAAGAATGACATGGTCTGGTGTGAAGACAGCGGTCTCCTCACTGACAAGACAAAGCTTCCAGTAAAACAGCTCAGGTTTGGAGATACTGGACACACCAGAGAGGAAGGTTACCACAAACTCGGAAAATTCAAATGCTATGAAATAGAATGATCTCAAGACACTCGGAAAATTCAAATGCTATGGAACAGCATGATCTCGAGAGATCTTATTTTAGTATCTGTTACAACTGTATCACGCACGTCATTTTAGTTAAATTCATGCCACGAAGATGCTGATAAAGTTAGATGGAACATAGTGTTATTCTCAAAAAAACTGTAGAACAACAGAAAATATAAAATATAAATCTTAAATCTTTAAAGGAAGTATTCTCCGCTATAAGATGAAGTTTCGTTTCATTTCTCAGCTATTCGCATCTCAGTAAACCAACACTAAATTGAAATCTTCTAGAATCATCAAATGAAAATTTTACTGAAATTCAAAAACATGAGCCTAACTGCCTCTTACTTAAAAGACCGATAAAACGACACGTACATGAGCTTATACTGGATAAAACACTCCTCATTAGAATTCTTTATTGCCCCCGCAAGGGACTTTGTCTGCTGAGGCAAATCCCGAGAAGAAGTTATTGTAGTCCTCTCCAAAGATTCGAACCCTCTACCATGATTAGACGTCCGAGATTACGTCTCCTCTGTATTAACCGATAAGCCATCTATTAAGCAAATGAAATGTGCCAGATGTTTTTTTCTTCCAATGAGTTTATAGAGATTACTTCATGGAAAATGCGCGCGTACGATTTTTTTTTACGAGTTGAGTAGTATCAGAAAAATCACTCGTTCGCTGCACTCTCTCGTTCGTTTTCTGATACGAAATAACAAGTGAATAAAAATCGTACAAAGCATTTTCCATGCTGTAGTTCGTTTATTTCGTAGGTACTGAAGTTTTTTTCGTGGTAGTGTTTGATAGACAAATTTATTTCGCACAAATGGAGTGGGGCGATGAAAGCAATAAACACTGGTTTAAAATCGCCCAACCGACAATTTTTTAAAATAAAATTTACACTTACTGTGTTTCAGATATTCCAAAGTAGTCTAAAGTGAAGAGTGTTTTTAGTTCGTTGCTTGTCAAAGTGTTACACACTCAAATCAGAAAAACGGTTTATTAAAGCACCAGCTCCGTACTTTTAACTACTCTCCGAGCATATTGGTTTTTACTCTCTACATTTCGTAGCATACATTGCGGATCCTGAGCTTACAGTCACACACTCAACAATAACATGTCACGCAGCCTACACACTTCCCCACCAAAATGAAAGTGTTCTTCAAAATATTACAAAACTATTTATCAGAGTTCTCGACACCTATGCTGTAGATGTTGCTTAATCTTTGTCTCTTTCTAGCGTTTTGCGCCTTTATCTGGAATCTTCAGATCTTAGATGAAGTTCCTCTCATGCCCTCTAGTAGTGGGCAAGTTGTAAGCAGCATGGCCATACGCAGAAAGAAAAGGGCGCTCCACGGTGAATAGCTGCCGTCTCTGGGGCTTGGATGGAGTTAACAAACTAACTGCTGACTACTGGTTCAACACACTGGTACTGTGGATTTCCCAGGGAGTTGTTAAGCCAGGATCTGCGACGGCCTCCTCTGACGCTGCGGTCGAGTCCGCACGTCCTGCTCAGCAATGTCCTCCCCCTCTGGCTGTTCAGTTTCATCATTTCCAGCACTCCCTTCATTTTCAGGTTGCGGTTCGTCTGATGGCCCATTGGTGCCCTCCGTTGTCGCTTGATTCTCGACTAAGTCTGAAGTCAAGTCCGTTTTTCTCTGTAAAGGACACGCCAAATCTTGAGGAGTGGAGATTACGTCATTGACCCTGACGGTGAAGGAGGCTTGGCACCATTTGAGGTAACCTGCGGCATGACTGTAAAGAATGGAGTTGGCGTGACAATCATCAGTCACGACAGTGAAAGCAGAACGCATGTCCAGGGATGTGCACCAGCTGGTTGTTACTCACGTGACATTAACTACAACGGGACGAGTCTGTCTCAGCTGGCGATTCTCAAGAATATCTCCTCACATTGTGAACAGTTTATCAAGTACGAGTGTCATGGTTCCATGATTTTTCGCAAAAAAAGTTTAGGTGGATAGCAGGTGTCACGTGACTCGAAGAACATGACGCATTTGGGGGAGCATCTGGTAATGACAAATGTGCCTGCGGAATGACCAACTCATGCGCAGACCCCAGCTATGGTTGCAACTGTGATAAGAATGACTGACAAGAAAAATCTTCCAATTAAACAGCTCAGGTTTGGAGACGTCACTCCACTTGAGGAAGTTTATTACACTCTCGGGAAATTCAAATGCTATGCAACAGCATGATCTCGCGAGTCTAT
>NC_090869.1:18362999-18372999 GCF_036669935.1 Montipora foliosa | reverse complement strand
CCTCTAGTTTTAAGAGCATGTCTGCAAAAAAGTCTGTGTCAAAATAAATGCGCTCAATAACCATCCCTTTAAATGTGTATGTTATGAAGTCACACCACTTTGCCCCAGATATTCCCATCTGGCCTTGAACTTGCTTATAGTATTTGAGAGTTTTCTTGAGCACTGGAAAGTCATCTATCATTCCAAGATGGAACTGACTATCACCAGAGCATGCTGTTTGGGGGATAACATTTCTGTGTTTGTAGGGGCAATTGATTTCAAGTATCCCATATGGGCTGTCCTCAGTGTCATCAATCACCTTGCCATCTGGAGAGCAACCAAGGAATGGGTATGAAGGGTTTACAATGAAGCCTGAGGTGAAAGTCTTGGCAGGATGGCCATTGTGCTTCACATAATTAGTATATTGTTGCAAGGCTGCACTTTCATGTTCAATGCCATGCTTTAATGGCACTGGTAAATTATTGGTATTGTTAGGGTTGCAGTCATTCACAAGTCGTTCTAGAAAAGGCTTTGTAACTGATTTTCGAACCAAAATATTGCCAAATTGGGATGCAGTAATCTTTGGTCTCCTTTCCTTCCACCATCGATTGCTACTGCGCTGTGAGACGGTGTCCTTTTCAAGTGAGGTGGCATCATTTTCGTTAAGTTGCAATGATTCTAGAAATTGTTGATGCTCTCTTGGGCACTGAGTGATTGTGAAAAGAGGGAGAACCAAAGACAGTGGAAAATGTGGGTAAGTTGTCAATGGTTAATCATTATCACTGCGCCCTCTTGAGAAATCAACGTTACATCTGACTTAAAAGTTACCCTTAGGTGCCTGTTGATAGCTGAGGTAACCCCATAAGGGTGCAGGTCCAACTTTAGTGGGTACCATTTTCATACCCGGAGTCATGTAGAGACTAAGACCAAACTTCCCATTGATTTCTTGCAAGTTACTTTTAAAGTTTTCTATCTCTGTGCTGCTGGGGATTACCTTGAGGGCAGGGTATAATGAACAAGAAATCGACCCTTCTCCAAAATGGCGCCGACCGAGGGAGGTCTGGAAACTGAGGGTATAGAGTATTTGCAACATGTCGGAAAGCATGCAAGACGAAATGCAACAGAACGCGAGGGACAAGTACTACCTGGAAACGTACTTTGAGGACGTTAAATTGTTGTTTTCAGCTGATTGTTGCGTCGTAAAAGCAAAATGTTATCGCTCGATGAGGAAGACGGAAGCTCCTCACTCCCTAAGAATTGTATTTGATAGCGGAGAAGTTGACACACAGGCTGTCACTCAGTGTTCATGTAAAGCTGGAACAGGAAAATGTCAGCACTTAGAGGCATTATTTACCCATGTAATGGCAAAACTGCGCGATGATGACTCGCCAACTTCGCATCTACAGCAGTGGCATAGACCTCGAGGCCCTTCCCTGGAACCACAGAGATGGTTTGAATCCGAGTTGTAAAACCACGCATCGATCGCACACCTCGCGAAATGGCACCAAAGACTGTACAAGAGTATTTATATGATCCAAAACCCGTCGAGCAACGAATTATTACAGAAACAGATATTAAAAAACTTGGAGAGTATATCTCCGTTAACAACACTGCCACTTATGCTTCTTGGCTCCAATAATCGAATTCAGCAAAGTACCAGTCTCTTCCATGGGGAAATTTCTTAGAGGGAAGTCTATTAGGAAATCAGTTAAGAGATGTCTATCCCCGAAACGTAGTAGATACTATTTATAGTGAAGACCTAGAGGCAGCGTTTGACTTCCCTGTACAAATAATTAGTTTACCAGAAGATGCAAGAAAAGGTCCACCACCTTCCCTTCCAGACGAAGAGAAAGCGTTTCTAGCAAACATTATTTTTAATTATCTCCAGAAAAGGCCATTGATATCGAAAAAAACACGAGAAGTCAGTCGAGCTGCTCTTCTTGGTATCAAGAGCGGGCATTCAGAATCACTGCCTCAAGATTTGGAGATGTTGTTTCTAGAAAAGCCCCAATTAATGACAAATTCTTACATAGTCTATTTGCACTAACAAAGGTGCAGATTCAGGCCATGAAATATGGATTAGACATGGAACCAACAGTTGTAAAAGAGTTTAAGAAGTTGACAGGACCTCAAGTAGAAGTTTTCAAATGTGGCTTGCTGGTTCATCCTGATATTTACTGGATGGGATGCTCACCCGATGAAATTATTTATGATCCTAATGAAAGTCCGTCTGTTGGTATTCTGAAAATTAGGAGTTTTTTTTCATTGAGGGGAAGTCCATTGATGAATGCTTAAACCTGAGAAGAGACCTTTGTATTTGTAGAGACGAAATTGGTGCTATAAGACTCAAGCGTAACCACAAGTTTTTCTATCAACTTCAAGGCCTAATGGGGATTTCTGGGTTGTTATGGAGCAAAATCTGTATCCATTCAAAAAAGGGGTCCCAAAATCTGTTTGTAGAAAAAATTGAGTTTGATTCTCGAGTCTTTCACAACCTTGCGTCAAAAGTTCATGAACTATATTTTTCTCACTGTTTGCCTTACCTATTAAGGAAGTAAATAGACAAAGCACAGAAGCGGAAAAACACAGCAGAAAAACTTGACTTCAATGTGCATTCATGTTATTGTAAAACTGCAAGGGAAAATGAACATGTGTATCTCTTAACAATGATAATACTGGTGTTACTACACACAAAACCGTGGTATTTCAGATTTCCATTTCATAATAATAATAATAATAATAATAATAATAATAATAAACGGTTAAAATTTTACTTATTAAAAGCATGATCAATCTTCTACACTTTCTTGGTTGATAATTAGGGCCTGAAATAGCGGTAACATACCACACACTGTCCAAATCTGATTTAAAAGTCCTGAAAGGGACAAGGGCACAACGTTGGAAATGATTTTATACATCTTGATTCTACTAATGGCCCTTTCTACATGGATGCGGACACTAGCTATTGATTGTGTATTTTCAACTTCTCCTCCATCAAATTGACCTTTATCAGGAAGAAATGGAGGAATATTTAAAGTTACTCCAATTGGCTAAAATAGATCCTGGAATGTTAAATCCTTTGTCTGCCATGCACTCATCTCCTTCTTCCAGCGGCTCAAGGATACCACTTTGTTTCGTTATGTCTTTATCTGAAATGCTACCTGTGTAAAGATCAGAAATAAAGGTTGGGGCTCCTGAGGGTGCAATTCCTAGCAATCCCTTGGCAGTTGTCGTGTTTTTGTAAGAAGAAAAACACTGGCTTTGAGTCCTCAAGGATGATGGCTTGCAGATTTTGATTTATGTACAGTCAAGAATGCAGCTAGTAGCTGAGTACTTTTCTTTGAAGGCAACTGGCATAGTTTCCCAGATCAAATCCTTGCTTTGCCAGATGGGAAGAGATCCCAATTCAAAGTAAAGTAAGTTAATCCAAGAATGGAACACTCTGGAAACTGTTGACCTAGATACTTTGAAAAGATATGCTAGATGTTCCTATGGGAAGGCATGTCTCAATCTCACAAGAGTTAAAAAATACTCGTCAAGCATAGATAGGCTGCGAGGTCTTCCTTGTCGCAGCTGTTGTTGGTGATTTTCATCTACCTTGATATCCGACCTCCAGTATTTCAGATCCTTACACCTATCTTCAATGAAGTCAAACAATTGTAAAAACACATTCCAGTTAACAATACCTGTGTAAAATCGAATTAATTTGTCTTGGTTGCGAAAGTTTTCAGCAGAAAAACACACGTGTTTATCCCCCATGGAGGAACTGGCAACTTCCTGCTCTCGGTCTTGCTTCTCCTTTTCCAAATGCTCGACGTTTTCAGTAAGGTCTTTCAATTGCGCATTTTTGTTTTGAAGAGTTTCCAGTTTGTCGATGACAGCACGTTTTCTTTCGCAGCGTTGACAATTTTTTCGGCGCCGTTTCTTAAGTGGTACATCCAAAGTTCCACCTTTGCGCTTGCCTTTGCTTGCTAAAGTACTCCGAGATCGCTTTGTGGCAGTCCACTGAAACACTCACGGCACAGCACCTTTTCTCAAGACAGTGCTTTTTCCTGTCCCATCTTCGCTTGCTTATGGTGTAATCCTCCTCGCGAAAATGCCTCGAGCAGACCCGTGTATTGCTGGTAACAGTAAAATATTCTCCTTCGTCTCTGCGAATTTTGCTAATCCACAGCTCTTTTTGCTCTTTTCTTTTAGCAAAACGATGAAATCGAAGGTTTTTGTTCTTCTTCGAAGTAGTATTGCAAAAGGGGACACAACAATTATGCGGCATTTTTGGTTGTTCAAGGACTCGGCACGCACACATCAAAACAATCTATACCCCCAGTTTCCAGACCTCCCTCGGTCGGCGCCATTTTGGAGAAGGGTCTATTCCAGAAAGAAGGGAATTCGGATTTCCGGCCTGTTTATTGGCTTGGTCTAATTTTGGTTTTTTTTTTAATCATATCCATCAGTGGCTCTGAAGAAATAGTTTTCCCTCTTGGCTTGTGCCATTGTTGAGGAAGTGACGTGCTAGCCAAGTTGTCTGGGATTACTTTGATTTTGGTCATGAAAAAAAGTGAAACTAGATACATCAACCCGACAGCATGGTTGCAAAACCCGAGAGATCCAGCCACGCAGGTGCAAGACGATCCCAACACATCGAAATTAGGCTGCTTGGTAGAAATTGCTAGCCGAAGTTTATGAGGAGGTTCACTTTTTCTTAGGCTTCTGTAGCAAAGTGCTCTTAAGTAAAACGTTTGACTTTCAACATGATGATGAGCTACAACATCGTGCAAATATCCTTCTATAAAGAAATTCACACCGCTTTCAAACGGTTTCATAACCATGTAGTCCGGTGATTGTTGAATGCTTTTACCCGATGTGCGGACGTACTTTACGACTGAGTTGTATGTGAATGGGGTAAGGCCGTTTATTTCTTCATGTCTTTCTCAGAAGGACAAAACTTAAATTTTTCTTCATTTTCCCTGAGAAGTTCGACGTCACTTTTTTTCGTTGGAGCACATGCTTGCGCGTGTGCGGTATTTTTATCCACTGGGATTTCCTTTCTTTGAAGGATTTCCTTTGCTCTAGAGTAAAACAAAGAAGAAAAGCATTGTAACGCTTTTTCCAATGAGTATAAATCCATAAAGAAATAGCACAATCAAAGTAGCGAGACTTCACTGTTAAAAACTATTTTCTTACTTCGCAACGAGCTGTGCTTTCACTGTCAAACCTTTCAGGCTGGCGTTATGGTCCCGAAGATACTGCCTCAACTCGTTAACATGCATTTTCTCCACTGGACTGTCCATGACTTTCTAATTTAACGTTCTAACTTTCTGGAGAGAGCTCAGAAGACTTACAACGTACACAAGCAACTGTGGCATAAAATTCACTCGCATCAACAAAGGAAACCAGAGACGAATTGGCCCTTAGCAACGGTTACTACCGGAAAGCCTCGCTTTCGTGTATCGGCCGCCATATTTGCAATCGTTGTATTGGAAGGAAAAAGTTGGTGATCCAAAGGTAAATGAGACAGTTAGTTGTTGTTATTTCCCCGCTCAAACTTACACAAATATTTTATATATAGGGGAAAATTTACTGTGAATCGCTGATCAACTTGAGCATAGTGACGCGATCCTCACTGCAGAAAATGTGCGATTCTCCTCAGAGCTTGCCATATAAAGGTCCTTCCAATTCGACTGAATGGTGGGGTTGGTTCAATGGCCTAGCGGTAAGGTATCTGACCGGTAACCAGGAGACCCGGGTTTGATTCCCGGCTGAACACATTTTCACTCATTTCCTTTGTTGTATCGATTTCTGTTCCCATCATACACTACTAATTATATATATTTATTATATAGATATTGATGAAATACCAGGATTTCTCCTTTTACTAAAAAATCATATCTTCACCGTGCGCAGTGAACATATCATTTTTATCTTTCACGTGTGAGGATATAGGTGTTGTCATGGTAAACAACACGATTAGCCAATAAAACGCGACCTTTCTCTTCATTGTAAGATACTTTTTGTGCTTCATTATTATTCTTCTCTATTGTTTTAGATGTCACCTTTGTTGATATGAGCTTATAATAACTTTGACCTGTCAGTTGCCTGAAGATCGCCAACTGGCGTAAAACTCGGAGTAGCGACAGCTGATCTTTGCCGTATGTCTTTATTTATATGTGCAGTTATATACAACAAGGCTGGAAATCCAACGATGTAGTCACAATCTAGTAGGACCCGAAGGATACACATCGCTTTGCTACAAATGTTAAGAGATTTGAGTGTAAAAATAGCGACTGCGAACTACTAACTGATCCATCTAGAATGAAAAACATGTTATGCCGTGAGTGGGAATCGAACTCACGTCCCCCTGGTTACTAGTCGGGTGCTGGTAACAGAGCAATCAGTGAAGTTATTGGTTAACCACGGGAACAGGACGTACATCGGATATATATATATTGCAACATAATGGATGGATTCGTTCTTTGTTGCAAATCAAAATCAAAACCAAGGAAGAGCAAAATCCAGAATCAGGTCAAGAAAAATCATATGGTTTAACCCACCACACAGCCAGAATGTTCGAACCAACATCGCTAAATCATTCCTTTGCCTGATAAACAAACATTTCCCAAAGTCACACAATCTCCACAAAATATTCAATAGAAACAACCTCAAGGTCAGCTACAGCTGCACTACAAACATGGCTAACATAATCAAAAGCCACAATCAGAAGATCCTGAATGAGTGCAACGAAACCTCCAGTGAGAAGAAATGCAGTTGTAGAAACAAAAACCTTTGCCCTCTCGACGGTGCGTGCCTAACCAGCAACATTATCTACCAAGCTACTGTCACAACAACTTCCGGTAACTCAAGATCCTACATTGGCATGACGGAAAACGAATTCAAAACACGGTACAACAACCACAAGCTTTCTTTCAATGACAAAAAACACTCACACGGCACTGTACTTTCAAAGCACATCTGGGACTTAAAGGACAAAAACATCGACTACGCAATCAACTGGCGCATCATAAAAAGAGCAAAAGCATACAATTGCAACCCTTCTCGCTGCAACCTGTGTTTATCTGAAAAACTTTGCATCTTGAGCGCAAAAAACGCCTTTCTGTTGAACAAGAAATCTGAGCTGGTAACGAAATGCCGCCATGAAAACAAGTTTTTCACGACAACCAATCACCGGAAGCGTCGCTACAACCGTTCCTAAATTTGAACACTTATATATGACATCTTCTCGTAGACAACGATCAGTCTGATGATCGCCTTGAGCGTGAAACTCGAGTAACTAGTAACACTTTCCTTCTTACATTTGTATTTTGCTCTGCAAAATTCTTGCATTGAGCACTCCAAAGATAAGCGAAGCAATTTCATCTTACTCTATTCGTTTATATATCTATATATAATATATACAATATGTATACAATGTGCCCTCCCGGTTGTTACCATAATGGCTTTATGGCAACTCCTGAACTTGGGCACAGGATGTACGGTTACACATTGTTGGATTGCATTGTGGAGTCACAAGAGTGCTCAAACTGCAAGCAGTGAGCGAAGCATTATGCCAATAGTGAACACCTATTATGAGGCTCTCCACCCAATCAGTGAGCGTAATATACAATATGTATACAATGTGCCCTCCCGGTTGTTACCATAATGGCTTTATGGCAACTCCTGAACTTGGGCACAGGATGTACGGTTACACATTGTTGGATTGCATTGTGGAGTCATAAGAGTGCTCAAACTGCAAGCAGTGAGCGAAGCATTATGCCAATAGTGAACACCTATTATGAGGCTCTCCACCCAATCCAGAGAGTGCTCAAACTGTATGAACAGTGAGCGTAATATACAATATGTATACAATGTGCCCTCCCGGTTGTTACCATAATGGCTTTATGGCAACTCCTGAACTTGGGCACAGGATGTACGGTTACACATATATGTGCTCGATGGTTAAACCAGAGCTGTGAATAAAGATGAATTTCTGGAGTCGGACTAGTTCAAAAACATTTAATTGCTACTCGGAGTTTCATGCTTCTAATGAAGCAATCATCAGGCAACTGACAACAGTAACGGTTACATGTAAAGATATACAAATTTGAAAGTGGGGAACAATGCTTACTAGCATAACGTGTCAAGATGTGATTGGACGGCAAAAGCGCTAAACGATCGGGTAAGACTATTTTAGGGGAACGCGCTACTTAACAGAAATTTCTTGACATCAACCTGTAGACATTCTAAGAAATTTCTGTTAAGTAGCGCGTTCCCCTAAAATAGTCTTACCCGATCGTTTAGCGCTTTTGCCGTCCAATCACATCTTGACACGTTATGCTAGTAAGCATTGTTCCCCACTTTCAAATTTGTATATCTTTACATGTAACCGTTATTGTTGTCAGTTGCCTGATGATTGCTTCATTAGAAGCATGAAACTCCGAGTAGCAATTAAATGTTTTTGAACTAGTCCGACTCCAGAAATTCATCTTTATATATATATATATGCCTAAGTTGGTGTTTGCCTGTGAATCGTTAGTCGATCCTTAGGTTTAAGGCTATGAAGGGGTTTAGGCTTTCCCATCCCACCCGTGAAAGAATCCCGGGATACTCACGAAGGCCAATTCACTGTCTCGATAGCTGCGTTGCCAGCGTGGTTGTCCTGATGGTGTAGTGGTCATCACACCCTACCGGTGTTCAGGGGGACGTGGGTTCAAATCCCGCTCAGGGCAATTCTTCATGTTTTTCATTCACTACAATTAATCAGTTGATTAACGGGATAGGTTTCATTTCTTCATTCTACGGTATATATATATATATATATATATATATATATATATTGAAAAATACGGTGATGCCATGCCTCGTATAATATTAAATAACTTATGAAGACTTCTTAAGGCAAATTGATTATAATGGAACGTCAAACGTCTCGCCGGTTAGGGCTTCATCAGTGACTGATAAGTTATTTTACAAGACAGAATATATAACAAGTAAAGAACAATGGTCTTTTATCAGGTTCATTAAGCCTGCTAGTGTATAACAAGTAAAGAACAATGGTCTTTTATCAGGTTCATTAAGCCTGCTAGTGTATGGTTGTATTGGACGTGTCCTGACCATACACTAGCAGGCTTAATGAACCTGAAAAAAGACCATTGTTCTTTACTTGTTATATATATATATATCTGAGCGAATTTGCTAAAAGGTAGCTACTGGAGTTTTCGCTTGAGCACAGGCGCAGCCCGTGTTCAAGCCATTGTGGCCTCTCAAAATTGAGGGGGCTTGCCGTCAAGGCCTGCTTTGCCAAACAGCCCAGGGACAGTTCTAACTGTGAGTTGTGTGTCAAAAGCACAGGGCTGGGGGGGGGGGGGGGGTTGCTGCTTTGAGACTTTAACTGCAGTTAGAGTTTGTGGCCTTGTTAAGTCAGACTTTACACTGTAGCATGCCTTCATTGGCAATTTTTCCTGGACTAGTCTAGGCTTCAATGATAGTTTGCTTTTGATCACCAATTAGAGTGAACCCACACTGTGGTGTGGGTAGGTGATTGTTGGTTGTCTGACCAAAGCACAGGGGTGGGGAGGGTAGCTTTTCTTCAAGTTTGTGACGGTAGGAGAATTGGCTTGTTTTCTCAATTTCGGCAGGCACCTTTTGACAAATCCAGTTAGATATATATATATATATATATATATATATATATATATACATATCTGTGGCAGCAGAGCTAAGTATGCATAAGTTAAAGGATTAAAGAGGACGCATCGATTCTCTGTGACTCAGAGTTTCGCGCCTAAGCGCTTGTCAGGGAGGCGCGACACTCAGAGTCACGGTGAATCGATGCGTCCTCTTTAAAAGTGAAATTAGCCTGTATCCTTCGAGGATCCTTCCTTGTCATTCGCTAAGTTGACTACGGTCGTGCATCATTAACTTCATCCTTAGTTGGGTTTCAATCGGAGTTATAGGCTCCCCTACCTTGTCGCCTTGAAAGAAAATTTCCCGGGAGACCCACGCCCTGACCACGTAAATCACCTCT
>NC_090869.1:18342999-18357999 GCF_036669935.1 Montipora foliosa | reverse complement strand
CAAGACAGCTTCCAACATCGCTACTGAGTTTGACGAATGTTTGTGTTTGTTAACTAAAGTTAAGACTTCCTCTTCATATCATTAAAAATTTATTTGTTAAAATTCAAGTTTTTTTTATTGAATTCTGTGCACAAAATGGGGCTCAAAAATGATTTTTTAGTGTACAATTTATACGTAAGTGAATTTATATATCGTTCAATTATTTTTTTGTTGTTATAGCAACTTTTAAAACCTGAAAAGTAGTCTATCCCAAATTGTGAAAACAAGTCAGCTGAATTTGAGTTACATTAACCAAGCAATTGTGGGTTATAAATAGTTTATGCAGGAGGTGGAGCCAGAGCTTTGCCATTAGTAGAACAATGGTGACATATTTACTCAAATAAATGAATTGAATGAAAAGCGTTCATTGATTCCGTACAGATTAAGAGTGCCACCTTCAAAACGAAAGTTTCGTTTGTCATTTTAATTTTGCGGCTTTCTGTGTTACCTCGGTGTGATGATTAGCCATGTTATGGGAGAAGGTGTTGTCGCCTGAGCTACAAGGTGAGAAGGGAGCAGGTCGTGGAAATTTTAAGATCAATTTAGTGACGTGGGTTCGATTCCTGTTTTCTCATAGATGAGGCATTTGAACGTAGTCGTATACTTATTTTAGGGATTTCCTTTTTGTAACGTTTTCTGGTATTTTGTTCAGTAATTAAGGTATCGAACTATTAGTAGTTCTTCTATTACCTAACTATAAACTTCTTCGTTGCCACCTTAACCCAATTAGCAAGCTAGTTTGTTGATGTAAACAGACTATCTGCACCCATTCAAAGTTAAATTAAATTCTTATTTCGATTTTTTGCCATCAGGTTATGAGGAATTAAGCCTACCACCTGAAATACAAAAGACAAATCTTCAAATGACATCGCAAACACTGAACAAATAAGTCACCTGACCGGGGGACCCATTCCGATTTTTAAGTAAAAAAGTCTATTGTCGATTTGGTAACTCTATTGCGGGTATACATTAGAAATCAGTTAAGATTGGTCAGTGTAATTCATAACGTGTTCAACAGCAAACGGCGACCGCATCATCATCTTCAAGGAGCCAATACCGAATATGACCATGAAAGACCACGTGATCAGTAGAGACACTGTATCGCATGAAGGAAGCTGCCGAGTCAACTGCTATCTGCATCCTGACTGTGTGTCTATTAACATGGGGCCCCTAACAGGAGGAAAGCTGACTTGTGAATTGAACAATGCTACTGCTCAAAAAGAGTCTGTCTTGAGTAGCATGGGAGGTCACACTTACTTGGAAATTGAGGTAAAAATGCTTAGATGATACATTTTTCAGTTTAGTTAAGCTTTGTTTGAAACATCATGGAAGAAAAATTAAAGATGTAGTTTTCGAACTCTAGTCTATTAAATGAGAATTGCGAGAATGGAAATTGAACTTGAATAATAGTAATCTGTCAGAGACACGGGCCGGATACTCGGAAAGAATCCGGTTTCTCCTTTGCTGGAGTCGAACCTACGAGCTTCCGATTACTAATTCGGATGTTCCACCACTGAAATACAGGAGACTCGTGGGAGTGAAGCGTTAAACTTGGTTCATTTGATCGGAGGGTCCTAGGTTCGAGTCGCCTTAGGAGCACTCGGATTTTCTCCGAGTATGACCGAATCACTGGCAGATCAACGTCTCTTCTCATTCGTTTACCGGGCTAAGAACTTTCAATCACATTTACTATCAAAAAAAATTCCGATATTGCTTTGTTCGATTTTTGGCACTTTGCTTTGGATAGTTCACTAAAGCAATTATAGCGCTTTGTTTGCCGTTTAAAGTTACGCCAACATTTTTGCATTCAAATCCCACGTTACTTTTTTCTTTTTACAAAACATAGGCCAATCCTATGAATGTCCTGCTTTCAAATCTAGTCTGACTTCCCAAAACAGCACTTCGTTGTCGACGCATCTGGTTCTTGAGCGTATACTTAAAAACACTGAATCAATAAGCAATCATTCACTTATTCCTCAGCTTCGTTTTCCGGGATATGACTTACGAAGCAGTTTGAATATTCCCGGGTTTCTTACCCGTAGCGTTGGTCTTTTGTTTCAGAATCCCTGCAGCAGCAGACCGTGTCTAAATGGTGGAACTTGTCAAGCTGGATTTACTAGAAAAGGATTTCGGTGCCTTTGTACCAACAGTTCCTTTGCCGGAATTCATTGCGAGATGGGTAAATTACAAAAGTGCTGATTTTAATGTGCAAGTGAAACGCTTAATAAGATAACAGAGACCGCAATGTTGGAAAGAGAATGGACTGCAAATTTCTTATGCTGTTAAATTTACTACAAATAACTAAGCCACAGATATAACAAAATTGCGAAACAATTTTAGGAAAAAATTCTTAACTTCTAAGAAATTTCTAAATTGCTCATTGAATCGAAAAGGGTACAGTCAAAAAAATAATGAATGTAGTAAAATTTGGCATTGTGTTTATGTTTGCATGTGAAATTTAAGTGCTCATTTACTCGAAAATTGAAAAACAAAAAAGTTTCATCGACACACAAATTCGACTAACGTGCTCACTACTTCAAAATGTCACGAAAATTGTCACTGGCTTCCACTTGAAGCAAAAGAAAAATTTCTGCTTGGTTGTAATTTTGTCACGTGAACTGTATCCATCTATTTGGACTCGGTTGAGAGAGCTAGTTGAGAGCAGAAGTAAGTTACTGTCGATCCCTCGGTCCTATATTGTCAGAGCTTCTTAACGCGGTTAAAAAACGGTTTTGTCACGACAAAATTTACAACGGTTGAATGTAGGCAATGTTTATTCCAAGCGAGGCGATGAGACGTTACAGCTTGGAGTGAAGCAATATCTAGCAGCGTTAACTATGAACCTACGTCTCGATCTTAACACGTTGACTAGCACTACCTATTTTCCTGAACACTATCAAGAGAAACACTAACTAAATACAAAGGACAATAGATTTCCTTGATTCTCGATCGTACCTGGGCAAATGTATCCGTAGCAAAAACCACAAAAACCGTAAGATAATAATTCAATGAAGGTTACAAAAGCAAAAAAGGAAATACGAAAAACCAATATAATTTTGGCAGTAACACTCAGACTTAAATCACACATTGCTAAAACTGCATGACATCTAAAATGGGTTAAGAAACTCCTTACTAAAGAAATGAACAGATTATCTCAGGAGTGCTTGCCTTTTTGTGCCGATGAAATCACCGAATATAAATCAAGCAGTTGCGAGTAGGGGATGTCTGACATGTCTTTGGTATTTTATGATCTCTCCTCCTCAGCAAAATCTTGTAGCCATTTAAAACAACTGCATCCTGCAGCAGAGAGTGGAGCTCACTTAATCGATCCTGATGGTAAAGGAAAATCAGCGCCTTTTAATGTCATCTGTAACATGACTGACAAGAATGGAATTGGTGTGACAGTCATCATTCACAACAGTGAGAATAAAACATTGGTGGATGGGTGCAATGCGCCTGGGTGTTACTCACGTGACATTAATTACACTGGAGTGAATTTGTCCCAACTGGTGATGCTCACGAGAGTTTCAGCACACTGCGAAAAGTTTATCAAGTACGAGTGTTATCACTCTAGATTACGGTTTAATTCCAGTAAAGATCCCTTTGGGTGGTGGGTATCCCGAGATTCAAACAAAATGACGTACTGGGGCGGAGCAACACCTGGAAGTGGGAAATGTGCATGCGGGATGAATATGTCATGTAAAGGAAAAAAAAATTGTAATTGTGACAAAAATGACGCAAATTGGCGTGAAGACAGCGGTCTGCTTACTGACAAGTCCACTCTTCCAGTCAAACAGCTTAGATTTGGAGACGTGGGATGGGGAGGAGGAAATAAAACCGAAGATGAAAAAGGCTACCATACATTGGGGAAATTGAAGTGCTATGGCGTTATTTGAAGCGTCATTTGGGTGTTTTAACAAAGACATATCACGTGATAGCTCTGCTAGTTTTTTGACAATCAGAAATGATCAAATGATGCTGAATAATACACCAGTGATATACCTGAAAAGGAGTGTTTTTGCTATCGATCGGGCAGTAGATATATAGTTTCTTTATTTTACGTTTTTCTGTGTTTCTCAGTGTAATCCAGGAAACATCAAACAAATTTGTTTTAAGACGATTCTGTTTATCTTTCTATTCATATTAGATGAATCGTCGCTTTGATCTTTTAAACTTGACTGACACATTTGTCGCATATAATTTAAAATTAAAAGGCACGAAATAAATCTTCTTCTGGGAGAAAGTGCAGGTTTTTCAACATTTAATATCGCTTGCCCGTGCATACTCTTTAAAGTTTCGATGTGTCAGTTTCTTTTTATCTGGGGAGGGAACAACAGTATCCGGAAAAAAGTCCTTATAAGCGAGGTTTTGATCGACTGAAACGTAGCCTAATTTGTATTGCTTGTTCTTATTATAAATCATCCTTCATATATGTCTTTCGTGAATATTTTTGAAGTTTCTTCACATGCCAAACCTCTTCGGGCTTTTTGCGAACTCAAAAAATAACCAGATTTTATCTCCACTACACGACAGCTAACACACATAGCTTAAGGCAAATAGGTTAAATTTGCGTTGGACTACCGAAAACGAACCTAACGTATAGCATACAATCCAATCCTTAACTCTAGGAACCAGCACTCTAGAGTACTAAAATATAATTTACAAGCATTCAGTGGGATTCTCCAGGACTGAAAATGTTCCAGGACTAGGCTGTTATCCTTAATTATAATAGAATCAAAGTGCTAATGACAAACTCCTCCTAGTAAAGAATAACACCTCCTGCTGGGAAGTTGGCTCGGGAAGTTCAGCTACGGCTCTGCATGTTTTCCAGTTGCACTCATATCCCCAATTAAGCACACAGCCTTAGTGTCCGTTACGCTGTCAGTTAGGCTGGGGAAATCAAACTCTGCCACAAATACAAAAAAATACGAACAGCTAGGCTCACTAAGTGCACGCATGCCTAGGCCTTCTGTCAATAAGCTCAAGAGCTCTGACAGTACAGTTCGAACATTGTTAACATCCCAGTTTAAGCACGCGGGCTCAGTACCATGCATTTAGGCTGCCAGTAAGGCTGGGGAGTTCATAATCAGAGATCAGGTGGCACTTATACCTTGGCAGGTGCTTTGTACATCTTTTACTGAAACTTTAAATTAAATTCATGTCATAAGCTAGACAAATAAACGACGAAAATTAATAAGGACCTAAAAGAGAAGACTTACGAGTAAGCAACCTATAAAGCTGAAATAAGACAAATAATAAAAATATTTAAACAACATTGCATCAATGACATGCAATGCAAAATAGAGCGCAAAATAGAAAAAAGCTGAGCTGCCCCTAACAACGAACAAAATGCGGTCAGACGGAGTCCGGAAAAAACCTGCCCAAAAAAACCAGCAGGGAAAAAAAAAAAGAGGCAGGAAATCTGGGTAGGGACCAAGGCTCAAGCTTGACGGTTGCTAGCTCTTCCTACGGGACTTTAACAAGAAGTTACAAAATCACTGATATTGAATGAAAATAAACATAATGCTAAATCAAGAAGTAAGAGAACGGATTACTGATACTGCGCAAGAATATCCTGTAGTGAAAAAAACGTAAGACACATGTTGTAGGCTCTTTGCAATCCGCTAACCCTGGATTTTTCCATATGCATGGAAATACAGGTATTTATAGTTTTTAGATCCTATGGCAGCACCTAGGTGACGTTTTCCTGCAGTTGCGAGGAGCTCGGTTAGCTCAGTTTGAAAAGCATAAGTTGTGATATTACCTTGGTTCCAAACACCGCCTGCTCTTTTATCTGCCAGCTCCTAAGATTTTACAATCAGCAATCTTTTAGCTCCATTCACACGATGACCGTATTTCTTTCCTTCCTGGCTAAGACACGTATACCAGCTATATAACGATTCAATTCTTCCCCTACCAGCAGAGTCTTCAGTAAACCCTAATTGTTGGTTTTTGATGAGTAAAGAAAACTGGAGTACGAAACCCCTCGGAGTAAAGCAGATAACCCTGCTCGCCAAGGTAATACAGACTTGCAACCGACCGATCACTAAATGGCTTGATAGCCCAGTGGTATAACGGTGTGAAAACTGATTGTACGGTCATACAGACCTGTTTGCCATAAGCTATGTGTGTTAGCTGTCGTGTAGTGGAGATAAAATCTGGTTATTTTGAGACAGTTTGAAAACCTCTCTCCAGGCATCTTTGCATCTACCCAAGTTGCTTCATTAACGAATGGCCTTGATATTTCTCGTTGAGAGACGTAATTGACAGAACTGTACCTCAACACCGCGGTTAAATAAAGGCGACAAATATGGCGCAAGGTGGTCCTTGTTTAGGTTCTAGTCTATACCTTTCTGCCCTACCCCCCTTCCTCCAAAATTGACGTAATGTCCAATACAGCTGCATAACGGGAATTATGGTACTTAACATAAACTATGCAATGTTTCACAAGGTGTCTCCCTAAGAAATTTGTTTGGACTCTTGTGACCCCTACACCAAATAACCTTAATCACATTATGTATAGCTTTATTGGACAACCCTCAAAATTCAATGGTTCTTCTCGTTAGCAAGTTATCAGCCGCACACTAGTCGTTGAGAATCGGTCAGGCTTTAGACAACTAAACGTGATGTTTTCGATTAATTTATCTCCCCCAAAAGAGGAAGAAAATTAGACACTAGCTGAAGGTTTTCGTCGAAGATGGTAACTACATCAGAAGCCAGGATTGCTGCAAGTTGTGTACACTGGTGGTCGGGAACAAGGAAATTTTAAGAGCGTGTTTGCCTGGAGAATTGCTAAGACTCTCGCACGTTCGTGTTGTACATAAATTAAGGGCAAGTTTGAACACGTAACCCGAGCTCCATAACACGTGCAAATTTCGGTGCAGAAAAATTTATTAAGCACGCGCGTGTATATGGCGCATAAAATAGTACTGTGTGTGCATATCATTTTGGCGGTATGTGAGTACCCCGGCTGGAGAGAGAGCTCCTTCCTGCTCTGGAGTTGAAGAGGGAATGAGAGATGACAGCGGAGCAAAGACATAAATAAGGATAAGAAACCAAACACAAACACACCAGATGACCCCATTGAAAACCAATCAGAAACACAACCAATCAACCAATAGCGATCGTCAAGGAAAAAACGTCTAGAATATCCCGGCTTGAGTTAAGTACTGTGTTTCTGCCGGTTTTTGTAATATTTATGTTCATGTGAGGTTGTCACAATTTACTGCCAATTATACAGCTGTTTTTTTTTTTCCAGCGATACGCAGCTGGAATACATAATTTGCTTACGGGGTTTTATTTGCCTAACGTTCGCTTGGTTTAATATTGTCAATCAAGCAGAGACGAGAAAGCAAACACTTCAAACGTTTGATGGGATGAACAGAAAACCCTTATCACAAAATTATGGTTTGGCTGAACGCTCCGTATTAATGAAGCACGTGAATTATACAGGTGAATGTTTAATATCTTTAAGCCACGTGTTTTGGTCACGGTTGAACATTCCGATATTATTTACTCGGTTGCCAGTATGGCAATCCTAGTCGGAAAATGTGTAATATTTCCCCATTTTTTTTTTCTTTTTTTTTCTTTTTTCCGTGTCGGCAAAATTCTTCCCTGTCACTTCCCTGCTAAGTGATGCCTTTGTGCGTAGAGGCTTCTTTGTGTATTTTGTTAGGTTTGAGGGGGCTGGGGTAATGCGTATATTTTTCTGGTGCACACAGGAGAACATTTAATTAACCTGCAATGGGGTCGAAAGTCATGGTGCATGGTGTTTTTTTAGTGCATCTTTAAACAAAATATACCCTTATGGAGCTCAATAATGCAACGTCAATTAGATAAACAAGACCGGCGGTCAAAAACAAATATGTGGAATCTTAAAAGCGACGAGTAATGGACTTCGACAACAATCTATCGCCCCTTGAACCGAAATCAAAGTGAGTTGTATTTCTAATATTTTACCAAGTGTGCTGTTATGTCGAACACTGAAACCAAGTGGAAAATTCTCTGGTAACTTATGGGTTCAATAAAGAAAGAGAAGGAATCGAACATCTTAAGTGGATCTGTGATCTCTGTTGCCTAGGTTGTATTTATTTGTACTCAACTCCGCTGCACAGTCTTCAGGTAAAAAAATAATTGGAAATGTGACAGCCAAGAATTATTTGGAGGAAAGCTTGTCGTCTATTTTGTGCTTTATTATTCAAGGAAAAGGTTCCTTATGGAAAGGGTTTGATCCTAAAATTTATTGTTGCAATTGCGTATGGTAATTTGACACGATTGAGTTTCTTGTCTTCACGGACGTAATGAAATAGGAAGGGGTTTTTGCCTCTAATAGCAAATACTGCAGGCTCTGCAAGGCGTTTTTAAAGGCGCGCGCTTTGTCTTCCTTGTAAAGACATAGAAACCATCAACCATTACAATAGTAAAGCATTTTCGTGCCAAAATGAGGTTTGCGTCTTTCTGTTGTGTTAACTTCATTAATTAGGCTGATTTAGCAACGGAATGGGAACGTCAGTTGACGACGGCACGCGCAGAAAAATTTCTATTCCGCGCGTTCTCCCGTCGCCAGTTGAGGTTCCCGTTCTGTTGCTAAATCAGCCTAATATACTATACGGCCTCGTGACTTTATATTCCCCGTCTGCCGTAAACTTGATTTCTACTCTCAAAATTACCTCCAGAACCTACTTTTTGCGTAGAAAAAGCTTTTAGAATGATGTTGTTGTCTTCTGTGGTGATACTTGACGCTTCGGGAACGTTTTGTGAAAAAATATTTATAACGGGTCTCACGCGCTTCTTGATCGCCCGAACTTGCCCGATTATGCACAACATCCACTTGGCCTTTTGACATCCCATTAAAAAATACTCGTAAAATATTCGCGGGCTGGTCGATTCCTCTAAAATTTGAAAGGATGATTGCTAACGAACATAGAAACATTTTCACAATAACTAAAAATCCCTGTGTTAAGCATGAGAATTCGACGAAGAGGTAAGTAAATGCGACTAAATTTGTTGCGTGCGTTGCTATTTTTGTGATTTGATTGTTCTTGCAAATTTTGACAGAAAATATTTAATTAATGAATAGATATCTACGGAGAGATCGTTAAAAAATCTTTATTTTTAGCGGTTATTTGACCATAAAAAATGAAACGCTTCACGAGAAATTATGATATTTTTGTTAATATTTGAAAGAAGAAAAGTTTCGCGAGAATCGGGACGCGGTGAATTGAGTTAACAAATTTGCATACGTGCGTTAAAATGTGATACGCGAGGAGACAGGAATTTAATTTCTTTGACAAATGATTTTGTCATTGTAGTGCAAAATGAAGCTTATTTGGGAAGCCAGCAATATTTCTTTAACTTCTTGCTTAATCCAATTTATTGCTACGACTTGCTAGTGCGAAGATCGTTTCCACGAAACTCACGCTTTTTGCGAATTTTGATTGCCATGAAATTACATCATTTGCGCGACAATATATCCCTTTACTCTAACCCAAAAACATTCAAATAGTAACAAATTTCATATTTATTAACCATTTCTTCTGCTTTTGTGCTTGTCAGCATTGTAATTTGTGATAATTCATAAGTCTGTTTTTGTATCTCATAGATGTTCAGATTTTCAATTACATGGCCGCTTAACCTCGCGATTGTGTAAATAGTTCACCCTGAAGTAAAAAGAAAACGTTCTCAGGAACCCGACAAAGAAGGCTTCCTGACCCAACAGATGAAATGTAAATATTCAGTTAAATATTACAACAAAATTAAAAAACCAAATACGTTGTTTTACTCTGAAAACGACGAACGATTAACATTCTTTTCCGTAGTTCATTGAGTTGACACAAGGTGATAACGTGCACCGTAATGGTTGCCTAGCACGTGATCAATTTCTTCCTTTTGACAAAACAGTCAGACATTTTCCTCTTTTTACGATCGATTGTCTTTTCATGAGACTTCGATTCAGAGTTATATATAAAAACTATGTTATTTTTTTTTTCTTGGAATCATAAAATTGTGATTGTATTCCTCTTTTCTTCCTAGAAGGTAGGTTGGAGGCATGTCTTTGTTTTACAAGGGTTGAGGCCATAACTGGATGGAATTCTACCTCTCTTTTATTTCCTTTCCCTCATTGCCTCCGCTTCGATGTGCAGCATCTGTTATCAGGGGTGGAATTTTGTAGCTCCGAGTTTCTCGGCATGTTCTCAAGCTTCCAAATTATATTATTGATTACCCACACCCTCTGTTATAGCCAGGACATTGCCTGTCACATTTTGCTGGCTGGATCTTGAGTGTTCCTCTTTTGTTGATGACCAATTTTACTTTGTACTTAATATTCTTTTGTAGGATGCCCAACAATAAGGTAAAGTCTCTGCTTACGAGCCAGAAGGCTCATCAGGCCGGCGCTTATCTCCGGTTTCTGTAGCATGAAGCGATGGATGGGATGCTAGTCCATCGTAGGGTTACCTTCAGCATTACGCCGGTACCCATTTATACACCTGGGTGGAGAGAGGCACCGTGAGAGTAAAGTGTCTTGCCCAAGAACACAACACAATGTCCCCGGCCAGGACCCGAACCCGGACCAATCGATCCGGTGTCGAGCACACTAACCATAAGGCCACCGCGCCTCCCACTGCCAAACAATAAGCGCGCAAATAAATGATATTTTTATCCACGGCGTTGTTATGCTGACCTGCAGTTCATGTACGAAGTTCAGCATGCGAAAACCCTTGTCATTAGAGTTTATAACAACTTCAGCGCTTGCAGATTTTGATGCCTTTCCCTAATTTTTAGCTTGTTCGAAAGCATCCATAGGCACAAAGGACGGCAGAATAGAAACGTCTTCCAAGAATAGCTTGGACTTGTCCGGTGAGAAGCTATCGAAACACGTACTATTGGGGCTGGTTGGCCAAGGACATATCCTGCAACTTTACAAGACATGACAAGTAAGAAAACGGTTTTTCACATTATGCGGCAGTTATGAAAGGCTGGGAAAGTGATCTCTTCCAATAAATAATACTTATACGGCAAGAACAAGGCAACTGTCACAAATCCTTGGAAAGTTATAGCGACTAGACCATTTTTTTACAAAACTGAATTGTAAATTTCCTGCACCTTTACAAGACGTGACATGTAAGAAACGGTTTCGAGTGCCCCACCCCCAACCCGCCACTGCACCAACGCTCTACCGGTCACGCATGTAGTCACAATCCAAGATGGCAGCATCGAAAACCTGATTTATCTAGCGTTCCGCTCCAAAATAACGCCTGCACCGCAGGCTAAGTTAGAGCGATCAGACCTTTTTTTTCACAAAACTGCCGTTTGTAAATTTCCTGCACCTTTACAAGAGGTGAGAAAAAGGTGTTTCGCATTATGCCCCACTCATGAAAGGCTTGGGAAAGTGATTTATACCATAAAATACTACTTATATGGCTAGCAAAAGCCCCAAAACTATTCAGGACACTGGCATAAATCCTTGGAAAGTTATAGCGCCCGGACCGTGTGTTTACAAAACTGAATTATAAATTTTTTGCACACGGTCACAAACTGTGACCTCGACCAAATATTGTCTCGAATTTTCACACTGAGAGTAAACTGATTGTGATCTTGTCAATAAAGGATATGTGTATGGCTAACATAGGCTATAAAAAATCGCGTTGTGCTAAAAGGAGGCCCGCGTCCCATGCAGCACTTGGAAAGTACTAATAGAAGATTTCTTTACAGTGATCGAAATTTCCTGTTTTCCTTGCTTAATTACCGTAAAGGCTTATTTTTTCGTGACAACTTGGGAGAGCTTCAGAATTGTTTGAAAGCAAATTTAGGAAACGCTTTCTTCGAGCAACATCTGCCTCTTATCATTCTGATCATCCTTTTAATTAAATATGTGGCAGATCTTATTAGATTTTATCAATGACCGTCAATGTGTCAAAGTTATGGTGACAGGCCTTTTAGCCGGTGCAGACGTAAGAAGAGCAAAAATAACGGACTTTCATAAATATCTCTCTCTAATCGTTTTGAAAGCCGCGGTTAGAAACCGGTGATGATGACTAAGGAAAAGGGAGGAAAACACCGGAACCATTCGTTCTGAACTGCTATCGGAAATGCATCATATCCATATATTCTTCGCGCTGTTTTGCACAAAGCTTGGTGCTTTGGTCATGCATGGCTATTCACCTTGCCGCGAATCGAGAACTGAAGGAGGAGTCGCCCTTCTGCACGCAACTTACCAGTCCAAAGTTGTACAAAGCTTTTTTGGTTGCGTTAACAAGTGTATCAATGATCCGTCATGCATGAGCATCAACTTTTGGTGGGACACCAGGAAATGTGATTTGAACTATAAAACAAAGGAGCACAGTTGTTTCGCTTGTTTCGTAGTCGAACCATACTCAACCTACATGAAAATGATCAAATCCTACGGAAACCAAGGTAAATGAAACTTTAATGTCGTTGAATCCCACGTAAAACGAGCTAACAGGGTTGAAATTGGCATCATTTTTTTTTTAATCCTCTCTTGCCGACGCATAATCAGGCGATAAATGATCAAGGCAAGACTTGGGATAACGTACACTTATACTGACTTGTAAATTTGTAAAGGGTTTGAACGTAGACGTACCTTAATCAAAACCCTCTCACCCCTAAACCGGCCATACTTAGTATTTTACTCTTTCTAACGCGAGACGATTTTACTCGTGAATGGGGACCCCCCAGGAGTGATAGTGAACAATTAACTACAAAGACAAATTGCAAAAATTGGCGATTTTTTTTCCTTTTCTTTTTTTTTTTTTTAATTAGCGAAACTATATGATGCAGCCAGCTTTTCTGAACTAGCTACCTTATTATAGGAAATGAAATGAACGAATAGTTAAAAATTCGCCTTAATTTAAGTCGCTCTAATTATTTTGAGCATTATTTTCCGCGAAAGTTTTAGCAGAAACTCTCAAAATTTCAACGCGGTAAATGCTCAGAAACTTGGCAAATTTTCATTGCTCTGCCAAAAGAGAAATGGCGACTTATTTCAAAGATAATGGAGTCAGCACCTGCTGCTATAGCAGAGGCAATAATTTCGATTGCTTGTGAAAATTACTACATTATTTTGTAATCATACCGGTATTCGTCATTTGAAATGCCCACGATAGCATTATAAGGACTTATTTTGTCTTATTTAATTGTGTAAAACCTTTCTCTTGTTTTAATTTGACGTTCTGGGACGCACATTTTCTGAATTTCCAATTTCCATGTACTACATTTTATCACTACAATAGCAGAATGCACCGTTAAGACAATTTCAACTAGTTGCTTCCGCAGTGAGTGAGCCTGACTGAAGTGAACGAGCGAATTAGCTCTCTAACCGGGAGAAGAACACATTTTTCTCCAAAACGCAAGAGATTGTGGTCAAAGGCGCAAGGAATTAGGGTTATGCGCGAATGGAGGAATTAAGATGCGCAGTGTTGTTGTTGTTGTTTTTTTTTTTCATTTCTCTTCTCGTATAAATAAATTCTAAATCATTCAATGAAAAAGGCCATGAACTTGGAATATTGTAGGAAAAAATCTTTAAACTACCTCTCCGATTCTCAGGTCTGTGCGGTACATCGTTTCTGAGTTATTTCTCGAAGCGTTTCGCGCAACTTTATAAAGTCTTGTATGGAGGTTGCGGCTAGTAACCAGGGAAAATATCTGGAGTTCATTTTGCGATGAAAGCACTTACTTTTCTCTCATGAGATAAAATACATGTGATAAATACAGCTCAGCTCCCATGATGTACTTGAAAGGCTCAAACAGCTGAGATTCATAGGGATAAACTTTTTTTTCAACCAAATAGCAGTTGTATCATGATGTCACTCAAGGTGACAATTCGGAAATTCAAGATGCTGTACTTTCGAAACGAAAAACGTCACAGAACTGGAAACTTGCAAAAAGATTTATTTCCAGGTCATCTTCAACCTCCTTTAGACAAAAATTCAGAAGACCACGTGATATTGATCAACCGTCTATTGTTTTCAACTTCCCTCGAGTGCGGTCCAGAAGAGGAGATCCAGTGTAGTGTTTCAATCTGAAAATCGAGAGAGGTGTTGGGTGTCCTGTGCGGGTTACGGACTTACACAGCACCATGACATAATATCTTCTGCCTTCCCATTAGGGAGGCAGACGACACAACAATATCTGCAACGGGCGTAACTCGCCATGGAAGACATCAAATACATGAAATGAGAGTTAGGAAGATTACCGCAGTCAGATAAACACTTTAGCAAGCGAGCCAGAAAAAAATCCGGGGTCTCATTTCTCGCGAATCCCGATAACATTTCGGGCCCAAAAAACCATTTACGAAATGACTATCCACTGGTTTTGATAAGCTAGCTTTTTAACTTGTTTTCAAGACTACAAAAACAAAATGATTGCGAAATTTTGCGACTAAACTCTGGGAAAACTTTCGGGAAGCTCGAAAAACGGGCCTCAGACTTGAACGGGATTCGATTCGCAATTGTATGGCCCTAGGTTCGAATCCCGTTCGAGCCTGGATTTTTTCCACAGCTGTTTCCAGTCAGTGTAGTAGTTGTAGTAATCCGCTATTGTTTGGTATTGTAAGCAGCTTCTATCGTTGGCTTGTGTAGCGAGCCAATCACATTGTACGTTACAAGAGCTGCTACATGGCCCACGATTTTTTTCAGGATCACCTGCAACCTTTTAAGTTGCTTATCTAACTGCGATGAGTTTCATGTTGATTCAGCAGTTCAAATACATGAAATCTCAGATAAAATCTTGTATTTAATCTTACGCGATTGTGCATAAGAGAGCCCATATTCCTTGATTTATTGCAACATCGGCACACCATTTCAACAGCTAATGTTATATATAGAGACCCCCTCCCTTGAAAAAAAATAAAACGTTATTTTGAATGTAAGTAATTTTTTTTTAATTTAATGTTAAGCACACGCAAGCTCTTGCAGCGCAATAAAGTGGTTGGATCCAGCAGCA
>NC_090869.1:18330499-18337999 GCF_036669935.1 Montipora foliosa | reverse complement strand
AAATACGGAAGGTAGATACAGTGACTACTGCTATCTATGTTGCCGGTAATGATCTGTTTGGATGTTGAATCCGTTTTTAACTACAATCTGGGTCAAAAGACTTTGCGACACTTGCAGCTTGTGCCCGTCTTTATACTAGACAAATTTAAGAGACGTAGAAAAAAATGTTTACCACGTTCGTCCCAGATGAATTATGCGTCTCTAGTATAAAAAAAACGGCCAATATAAACACCCTTTCTTGAAAAAAAAAAACCTTATGTTGGATGTAAACTGACAAATGCGTTTCTCTGTAAAGGATACGCAAGCTCTTGCAGCGCATTGAAAAGGTTGGATCCAGCAGCAAAGAGTGGGGACTACATCATCGATCCTGATGGTGAAGGAAACTTAGCACCTTTTGACGTGATCTGTAACATGACTGACAAGAATGGAACTGGTGTGACAGTGGTCAGTCACGACAGTGAGAAGAGAACATTGGTGGATAAGTGTGATGAGCCTGGGTATTACTCACGTGGCATTAATTACACCGGAGCGAGTCTGTCTCAGCTGGTGGTGCTTACTGAAGTCTCCTCACACTGCGAACAGTTTATCAAGTACGAGTGTTAGCACTCTAGATTACGGTTTAATTCCAATAAAGATCCCTTTGGGTGGTGGGTATCCCGAGATTCAAACAAAATGACGTACTGGGGCGGAGCAACACCTGGAAGTGGGAAATGTGCATCCGGGATGAATAAGTCATGTGCAGATAGCCAAAAAGGTTGTAATTGTGACAAAAATGACGCAACGTGGCGTGAAGACAGCGGTCTGCTTACTGACAAGTCCACTCTTCCAGTCAAACAGCTTAGATTTGGAGACGTTGGAACAAGCAACCAAGGCGATGATGAAAAAGGCTATCATACGTTGGGGAAATTGAAGTGCTATGGCGTTGTTTGAAGCAATAATTTATATTAAGGTGTCTAAAAACATACATCTGATGATAGTTTTGTTACAGACATGATCGAATGATGCTGAACAAGAGGCTACGGATAGCCTACACTTTATGATAGGTTTCTTAGCAGATTTCCTTATTTCAGTGTATTTCAACGTTGCAATATCTTGGTCAATACTTGCTATCGTTGTTTTGCTGTTTACTCTGATTTAAGCTCAGTCCGCCGTCGTTATCGAATACCTGTATTTAATATACACATTCCGTGACCAACCATTAAGTAAGATCGTACAAGAGTTCTTCACATTGAAAACTGTTGTTAACGGCATTGATTCCAATCAAAGCCAGCAAACGGATACTTTATAAGTTTCTACTATGTTGTTTAAAAAGATTACTTTTTCTTAACAATACCGGGAGAATTATACTGATTATTGCCTAGAAGGTAACCTAGAAGCTCCTGTGTAAAAAGGAAAAGTATATAAATTGATATGTAAATCGGTATATATTGTGTGGGAGAAAGCAATCTTGATTTGCTCAACCGAGGGCGCAAGGTGGTATCAGTATTGCTTAACAGGGCGCGCAACGTGGTATTGGTATTGTTCACGGAGTTGGCGAGGTGTTTTGGGTAACTTGTGCCACGGGGCAGAGTCACAAGGAGCACCTATTTCGAAGGTTCAGCATAGCGATTGAAGGTGAGTAATTTTCGAATATTTACAGCGATTCCTTTTATTTTGAAAATCAAAGATTATAGTATCTGATAAGAAATCATTATATTTCCTACGTCAGAAATCGATTTTTCAGGCGCAAATCATAAGCAGGGGCGACGATTTGTCAGACGCAAATGAAATCAGAAACAGGGGCGACAGACTCGGCCACAAACGCAACCTCAGAGAGCAAAAGCATAGTCTCAGTATCAGCATTTTCAAACTTAATCTTCGATCATTCTTACAACAGTTTTTCACAGATAATAAGCAAGTTTTGTTCCTAAGTTATGATATTTCAAGGTACCGTGGAAAGAACCACATGGATAAAAAAGATGACGACGAAATGTTGCCTTCTAGTCATTGAATGTTCCTGTACCTGTTTAACTATCATATTTTCAAGACATCTTTCAAAATTATGTAAATTGTTTTTCAGTTGATAGCGTATCAAATAGAAGTTGATGGAAATCAAAAAAAAAATGCTGTTTGTTGTTGCCCGTCCTTTCCTTGCATCTTTCACTATCATTTACCTTCCTAACTACATGTAAAATAATACGAAGACATCACAATGAGCAGCACATATTAATTGGAAAACACCTCAAATGCCAACCGTATTATCTTAGGCGGGGGCAGATGTAGTGAAAACTATTACTAGAGCAACTAGCCGGGTGAGATGTGTTACCGAGTCATACGATAACCAGGTATTGCGCGAACGAAAACATAAAACTCGTTTCCGGTCACGTACACAGTTCTTACGTATTCTACGTGTGGCCGTACTCTCCCCCCGAAAGAAAAACGGGAGGAGGGAACGTCGTTTTCCTTTCGGGGGGAGGGTAAGGCTACACGTAGGTTATTCTTTCGCCGTCTAATGGCCATCGTGATCGCGTCTGAATAAAGACATTTCGAGTGCGTCTGAATAAAGACATGTCGAATTTGCAGTAGACAGTAGACACTCTTATGCTGGTACTAATATATAGATTAATTGTGCCATTTTCTTCGCCGCCTAACTAGTGAATTCCACGGTTAATTTCACCCGAAATTTTGCTCTAAATGCAGATCTGTTACCCCGGCAACAGTCTGTTATCGATAAATTATTATTAGTATTATTGTTCTATTTGTATTATGTGTCACATTATTTGTGAGTTATGTATCTGCTCGTATATTGAATCATATGTGTTTATGTAAGTATGGGGCATGTTCATAAGGACTTCGAGTCTTTTCATGCTCTGTTGAAGCTATTAAATAAATAAAATAAAATAATAAAACCGACTGATCCCATGAATCAAGAAGGGGTTTTCCAGCGAAATTTATTGTCGAATTCACCAGTTAGGCAATTAATTTTTCTTGAATCGCAAGAGTTTTAGAAGAAAACAAGCAAATCCTCAGTCGAGATGAAGTGAACGGAAAGGGAAAGAAGCCATTTTAGAGTAGACTGTCCCAGCGAATAGGAATCACGCTAAAGTTGGAGATCACAGAGGTACTATAGCTCGTGATGTAACAGATCTTCTTTGTTCGTTCAAGGTCAAACAAGGAGTTTTATTGATGTACTTTATTCCACTTTATCTCTGAAAACGAGATAGTTTACTTTTCGATGTATTTCATTGAAACACACCAGCTTGGCTTAGAACCAGAATCGGCTAGAAAGGACAAACTTTAAACAACTGAAGATCTCCAACGAATTACCTGTACGTACGTGCTCTAAACAAACTTCTCAAAACACAAGCTTGTGATATTCTCCTTACTTTTACGAGAACTCATTGCAACTACATGTTTATAACATAAGTAACATAAGGGCAAAATTTTCTTGTCACTGTTGAGGCACATCGAAAAACAGTTAGGCATACGGAGTAAAAAATCCCTTGTTCGCTCGCATTTTAAAGCCAAACCAACCGGCAAACAGATCAATTATTTCTGTCCAAAAAGAGTACAGATGATTTTTTTTATTTCAGTTGAGAATAAAAATTTGGGTTTTATTCCTGAACAAAAGAAAAAACGACTAAACCACTTTTTAGAAATATGCATCCACCAATGCGTAGAAAAAACAAACGGTTTAGTGTCCAAGGAAAGAATTTGTGGAGTAACGTCTTCTACCAAGTTTGAGCTATTACTGGTGTACCGTTTTGTCGTTGTCGTTCTCTTTCTCTCTTCTTTCGTTTCTGTTCTTCTGTCATAGGTCATCCAAGCATCTTGCAACCTTAGTAGATTCAAAATTTAAAATCTTAAGATAAGACTTATGCCAAAAATTGCAATTCAGAGCAAAAAGCAGCACCAAACAAATTAAAAATAAACACTCAGCTTTAAGTTTATAACACCCCAATGCTTTACTTGAATAACTACGTGGCTACCTGTGCGTCCTGAACACAGCTATATTATGTGAAACCTGGATTGAAACCTGCGAAAAATGAAAGAAAAAAAAATTGCAAACCGTATCTGAACACGAAAAGCATCGACTGTCAAGAGCTTTTGTTGACGTAGCATGGCCCTGTAGCCGCCTAGAGCCACAGAAAGAGCGCGAAAAATTAAGCCTCGTTAATACGCAGGTGTGAGCGTCTGACCTGGCTTGAGTCTGCAATCCAATCGACAACCAGTCCCTGGTAAGCGGTCAGCTTAAAATAAAAACAGGTGACCTCGATAAGATCCAACTTAAGCTCGCGATAATGGTCACGTGATACTGGTCAGCGGATACCTTTTTTTTGACATCGGTCAATTGACCAAAACTTTGATTCTAATATCAAAGATGTATGCTGTAAACTAGCTAGAATGTCAACTGGAGTATTGCCTCCTCGATGAGCTCTAAACTTGAGCCCGTGATATGGTTAAGTGATACTGGTCACATTGGCATACATGGAGGGATGGACGGACGTACGGTTGTACGGTCGCATCGATGGGTTACCATATTTTCTTAACTATGGTGCTCCATTTTTTTTACTGTCTTTTAAGCATTTACGTAAATACACTCTAAGTTCATGCCACAGTGATAACAACAACAGACGTTTACACCATAAACGCGCAGCGGAAGACTCGTGCACTCAGTCTGGTGTAATTTGTATTTTCCCCATTTCATACAATTGTGGCGTCGTTAACATTGTCTAGATTATTAAACGATTTTAATTTTTGTGTTAAAAGCTCTAAAAGAAGGTGAAGAATTGTTTTCTTTACAAGAATATAATAATTTTTTTGGAAAGTGTTACGAAAAATAGCATTGCGTGACTAACGTTACTTTCTAGAAGCTTCGCGAGAGTTCGTAGTTTGTTTATTTTTAGGTTTGTGCGTAAGCGTTTCTAAATCGGTTTGTTTTGTAATCTTTCTATAATTAGATTGTTTATTGTTTTAGAAAGTTCTAGAATCTCATTGTGAAAGTATATAGGCAAGCTAGTCTTAGCGAAGGTTTTTAACTACAGTTTTTCACAAGCGAAGAGAGTTGGCGTTAGCCGTGTTTAGTCAAGTGAGACAGAAGCAGTGTTTATTCAAGTTGGCGGAGGCCGTGTAAGTTAGAGTTTTATTTCATGGAAACTACGTTCATTTTGGAATAAATCTTCTAGTTGTTGTTCAGTTTAGTTTGCAAGCTACCCATCTTCAAGAACATTCGAACTCGTAACAGTAAGTGATATAATCTGGTGCACAAACGTATGGTCCTTGCACGTTATAATACCAAACATTATATCCTTGTCTCAACGATGAAATGATATATGAAATGGATCATATATGAACTGCGGATATGAAATCAAGTGATTTCACCGTTGATTCATTCCTCACGGGAACATTGGTAGCCACAAATGACCAGCTCCCAACGTCAGTGGCTTCATAGCTTAGATGGTTAGAGAGTCGCACCGGTATCGCGAGGTCAAGGGGTTCAAACCCCGTTGAAGTCCTGAATTTTTTAGGCTTCTTTACGCAATTGAAAAAATTGCGTTCATAACTGCGAGGATCATAGCTTCACTTGATATCCTTCTCTGTAAGGTGTTGAATTTTACTTTGGGATCATTAAACCGTTTTGTAATCTCAGCTTAGCAATTATTCTTGCAATAACGACAGGCCGCAAAAAGGTGTTTCAGTGATTCATCTGATCCACCACAAAAAGAGCACGCCGGAGATGACCTAAAACCATATTTTAATACAAGGCATTCGTCACAAGGCACCTGAGTAATAATTTATACGGAAATTCAAGTATTGTAATTTGTATCCGACGACACGGCTAGGTATGGCAAGCTGTAAATGCATTTCCAATCTAAAGTATTATTGCCAGATTCTGAAGGAAAATTTCTTGGGTTGTTGATGGAGTGATGGTTCTCTTTAGAAATTGCTTATAAACAATTTTCGAGCGTACTTTATCAAGTAAAAAAGATGAGTATTTTAATTTAAGTTAATGTCACCTTATATATCGAAAGGCATATCACCTAAAACTGAGCATCGATAGGCGAAACTTTCAATTTTCTCAATCCACCTTAATTTAATTCTTCCTTTTCGCTGTTCAGATACGGTCTTCTATGTGCATCCTTAACTCACAGAATAGCCAGCTCCTTGTTGGATTGATAGCTTAATTGGTAGGTTCCCATTCAAGTAATTTTCACAGCTGCTATTATGATACAAATAGCCTTTAATAGCGCCACATCACAAAACCCTGTCAGCGTCGGCTTTTGTTAGTTATAATTAAGTAGGGAGGTCTTTCCATCATCTTTCCTTGGGTTACAAGGGTAAGCATCTATAGCTTTGAGCTGAAGGGCCGGAATAAGTAAGGAACTTTCGCTGCTGTCCATCAAATGGTAACCTCAAGCGATCTATATTTTGTTGAATGTGCCCTAAGGCAGCTAAACGTTAATGGCAGGTGAACATGACTCAGGAACGTAACAGGAGATAAGCCCCAAATTTATCAAATAAAAACAGACGGGTTTTGAATCAGTCAGTCCAGACTACGATCCAGAATGCACCGGATCGTTCATACGTTTTTAATAATCTCTTTTGTTGTAAAAGGGAACGCACAGTGCAGCGAGTTAAGAAATGAACGAGGAGTTGCCCTTCAGAACGCAACTTACCGCTCCCAAATTATACGTTTTTATCACTGCGTTAACTTAGTAAATATAACTGTATCAACGACCCGCCTTGCATTAGCAACAACCTTTTTTGTGGAACAGAAAAAAACACGTGATTTAATCGGGGTCTCTAAGGTGGGGGAGGGTTAAAAGCCAGTAAAAATGTCCGGCGATAGCTAGAGTAAAATCTGCTTCTCACTCTCATTTGGAGAAGGGTGATGTAGTAAAACAAAGGAGAGCAAATGTCGTGCTTGCTTGTTTTGTGGGTGAACCATAAATACTCAACCTACATGGGAATGGAAAAACCCTTGAATTCCATGGTAAATGCAAGCAAAAAACGCAGAATAAACTATTGATTGTAATTTTTTACTAAAGAATGTCAAGGTTTCACCTTTTTTTGGAAAAAAAAGGCATTGGTATTTTCTAATGATTTTTTTAGTAAATTAAAGGCAAGCACCTGGTGAAGGCTTTGTTTACTATTTAGCACACAAGCATTTAATTATTCAGTATAACATTATTTAAGACTTGCGGCTTCTTATTTACTTGCATAAACAAAGATGTCTCACTCGCGCAAACAGGTGCAGGTGATATGTTCAGCTATCGGTGTGTTGACGGCCTGCGTATTCAGTTTGCACGTCAGTATTTTCATTGTTCAGGTAAGAATGACTTTTTCATGGGAAAAGATAAACGAGGAAAGAGTCCATGGTTAAGACCTAAATATAGAAGCGCGGCCGTTATAAATAGTTTAAAATAAATGTAAATATTTCCAACTGCCTTACAACATGCGCTTTGTTGACTGCCATGGCACATAGTTTCTTGGAATATATGGAGTTCTTCATCATATAAG
>NC_090869.1:18310499-18325499 GCF_036669935.1 Montipora foliosa | reverse complement strand
TCTTCGCTCTTTTGTCCAAATTCTGTTGCTGGCTATTTTATGTCGCAAAGGCTGGCAAAAAGCAAGAAAAGTCGGGTAATAAACATAACGTTAAAAAGGATCAAAGTCCAAGATCAAAGTAAAAGATTACTTTGCTACTACACGCATAAAACCGTCAGTATCCAAATATTATTTCCGGAATGATTTCCGTACAGGTACTTCATTACGCGTGCAGAATAACTTATTATGTATTCGCGCTATTGATAATTTTGTAGAACAGTATGTATACCCAAGGGTATAGAATATATACATGGCTAATATGTACTTACAGGATTAATTAAGAATACTGGACCTCATTTTTCTCTCCATCTCTCGCTTTCTCTCCCTTTCTCCCTTTTTGCCCACAACGCTCACATCGTTGCTTCTTTTAATCCCAGCTTTCCTCTTTTTATTTCTTCGTTCTGTCCTTCTATTCCACACCCCACTCGGCTTTATATGTCACTTGCAGCTTGCCTTGAACTCCGATCCACTGAAAACCTCTAACCTTATACTGAAAAGGAATGTAAAATGAAAATATCAAAAGGATACAAAACTGCGATAGTACTCCCCCAAAGACTAGCACTGCTCTCAGAGAGAGTCTGACAAGACGGTCCCCCTCCCCCCTTTAGGTTTAACGCGACAACATGGAAGCAACAACTTGGAGGCGACAGAGCGGAAGCGACAAAATGGAAGCGACAACGTGTGACCTTTACCGCCTTCCGAAGATTGGTGAACCCTTTATGGGTAACTGTGTAATGCGCGAGTTCGTTGTTCTAAGAGTTTCACGTTTCCCTCCTGAAGAGTATTGCAACCTAGAGTCCAGCAAAGGTCCTTTGGCGAAGTTAAAGCCATTCATGAAGGAAAGACTATTGCGAGTAGGCGGACGACTGAACCGATCAGACTTGGACTACAATGATACCCAATGATATTGCCTGGAAAGCATCCCGTCAAAAGAACGATAATACTCTATTACCACCTTGCTAACGGTCATGTAGGTCCACACCAAGTTCTAGCCGAGACACGACAGCGTTTTTGGATCGTCGATGGCATTTCCTCCGTCAAACGTGTTGTGTAGAGATGTCACGAATGCAGGCGCCGGAATGCTTCAGTTGGAGAACAGATCACAGCGCCTCAGTGCTAGTGGTGAGAGTGTCATCAGATTTGCTGGTGTGGGCATAGATTATTTTGGGCCACTCATTGTCCATACAGGGCCTGTTACCAGATCAGCAAGGAAGAACCCCAAACTTTATAAGCGGTATGGTTGTATTTTCACCTGCCTAAGATACCGAGCTGTCCACATAGAGATAGCAAGCAACCTGTCGACGGATGGCTTCATCAATGCTCTGATTTGATTCGTTGGGAGACGGGGCCCACCTAGAGTGATTTACAGCGACAACGGTACAATCGTAGGGTCACAGAAACCGAAGTCCTAAAAGCGATGAAGATCTGGGACCAAGAAATAATGGTAATGGTAATGAATTTATATAGCGCATTTTCTATTAACATATTCAAATGCGCTTTACAAGCAAGGGATCTATGGGTGAGATCGGACATCAGCATACAAAGGCGCCGCTGGCAGCCGCGTTCAATCCATTAGCGGTCTCACCCAGCACATGAATAAATGAAATGAGTCCTGACCACAACACCGGGAGCTCCATGCCCTACTCTTTACGAATAGTGTGTGGGTTCTTTTACGTCCGACTAGGTTGTGAACATTGAAGGTTTGTGAGACGGGGCCTTCGGTTTATACTCCTTATCCGAGAAGACTTGAAAGTCTTAACCATTTGCGGATGTAATTACAAAGGCAGCACCTTCTCCTCAGTTATTTTAAGACCCTGAGTGTTGGTCCGGCCGGAGTCGAACTCACGACCTCCCGCATGACAACCCGCTGCTCAACCAGCTTAACCACCGGTGCGCGGTGAATCGAACGAGAATCGAAGAATCGGACGAGAATTAAAGCGAAAGAATATTCAGTGGTACCTCAACCCCCCCCCCCCCCTCCCCCGCGGCTAGTCATCAAGGAGGTGTATTGGAGCGACTGATTCGTTCGGTTCAAACAATTCTTCATTCTATGGTCAGTGAACATCTTGTCAACGAGGAAGCCCTCACAACGTTCCTTGTTGAGAAGTTGAGAAGATACTCAATGGCCGACCGATCACCAGAGTTTCTAGTTACCGCAGTGATTTAAATGCTCTAACTCCTAATCATATCCTCCTACTGCGTCACAACCCATGCACACCCCCTGGAGAGTTTGGAGGTATGGACCGGTTCCAAGCAAGATGGAAACACGTGCACGTTTTGGCAAACGAGTTTTGGCAACGTTGAGTAAAAGAGTACTTGCCAATGTTACAGGAACGTCAAAGTGGCTGAAACAAAGACTGAATTTCAAGGTTGGGTACCTAGTCAGGAAACCCTGCAAGATTCTGGACTGAACTAGCACAAAGGCTATTTTGTGGCCCAAAAGGACTTCCTTGTTTGTGTGTTGATTTATAATATGTTTTAGTGAGAGTGAAAGACTACTTTGGTAGTCTTTGGGGAGGATGTTGGCTTCAAGTAGGACACTTTAGGACAACTTAAAAACGGGAACCGCTGGCCTCATTGACTGTTTTCTGCATTTTAGATGTTGAGTTTGATAAAAGCCCATGACATGTTTGTACTTTGTGTTTTCGAGCTTATTCGGTTTCGTCTCCGTGATCTAGGCACCAAAAACTTGTAAGTACATCGTATATCTGTCTATTTTGCTTGTTAGTTTCTTTGTCCGCCGTATTATTTCCTAATTTCAGTATATTGCATGTATTTATTTCAGTGAATAGTTCGTTGGGCTTCTGTGCGGTGTAAGACGCACCAGTGACGTCATACTATAATAAGAACGGAGGCTACAAAGGAACACCAGGCACATAAGCCGTTCGTTGGTTAATCGTTTGTTTAGAGCGTTGTTTAGCTAGTTTATTTGTTTGTTCCAATTCATTCGCTCGGCGTGATGGAGGTTTGTTTGCTAATTTGCATGGAATAATAATACAGTTCAACGTATATCAAAGTATTTAGTTGTCCTTGATCACGAAGTAGAGACACCGGGTCTCTACACGTTCTAAGGTACAAATCGATTACAGAGGGTATTTTTAAGCTGTAAGAAAGGTCCTAACAATATTATTGCTGTCAAAAGCACTTCTAGTGTAATTTCTGGTGTGAATTTGTAGGAAACCTAACTATATTTGATCTATTCGTGTCTTTGATCGCGCGGTAAAATGGCGCGAGAAAAACATTTGGGCTAAACTGTCATGTACGTACGGTAGCTGTTGTGTATCAGTTTTTCATGGAAAACCGCTTGTCAAAAGTACTTTTTTCAAATCCTTTCCCAAGAAAACACTGAAGTAGTGAATCTCAAAAGTTTGGATTTAGATTTGATCGGAAGTATCCTCCTCGAGTGTGGATACTTTAAATTCAAGAATCCTTTTTCCGATTTTCCCCAAAAAACCGCACCCTTGGTTACACTCTAATAGAAGGTAAAAGTAATATTGGGACAATCTGTCGCCATAAACAATCGCTACAAGGCACTGTTATCCAGCCTCATTTTCCCGTTAGAGGGGTCACGTGATCCGTTCTATTACTGTTACGTGTCAGATAGACCCCAATTAAAAGCATGAGAAATTTTGTCGAAGATTCGCCACCATTGACGATGGTTACGAAACATTGAAGGTCAAGCCTCGTTGCCATGTTGGCCTTTGACGGTCACACTTTCAACCCCCCGTAAAAGCCGTCGGTGCAAGTTATAAATTTGCCAACAACATTTGGCATGTTCCTTAGGACCCCCTTAACACATCCAGATAAGGCGCTTGCTTTCACCACGAAATTCCCACGGGTTTACAGATGCTCCCAGACTAGTAAGGGAAACAAGAAAAACCATGCCACGTGGCACGAAAACACGAAAGGCGATACCTTACAGCCCGTTATAGTATCAACTCTGGGAGAATTTTTTGCACTTTGGGATTTAAAATCTACTGAAGAAGTCGAAAGGGTACCCTGGGTGCCAGACGTTTTATTTTTCTTTCGCATGGAGCGGTTTAAACGGAGAGGCTAAAAATAAGAAACTATGGTCAAAGCTGTTAAGAATCTCACTTCCATGCAATTTCGAAACAAGAAATATTGCCAAACCGGTTGTCTACAGTGGTGTCAATATTTTACCCAAAAGGAAAGGAAAGAAAAGAACTTTATTTAAGCGTCTAGTCGTTCTAGCGCTGGAGCACTAATTCGGACACTGTAAACTGAAATTAATAATGAAAGCAAACCAAGTTAAATGTTGGTTTTTGAGAAGAGGGGTAACCGGAGTGCCCAGAGAAAACCTCTTCGTGCAGAGTAGAGAACCAACAAACTCAACCCACATATGACGCCGAGTCTAAGAATCGAACCCGGGCCACATGTACATTGGTGGGAGGCGAGTGCTCTTACCACTGCGCCATCCCTGCACCCCAATTCAAGTCTTTTCGGAATAGAACGTTTTGATATTCCCATCGTGCAGCAACCAATCAAAAGCGACATGGAACCACAAATAAATTACCGCTGGTGGTTGCGGTTTAGTTTTCTCACGCTTGACTAGGGGCGTTTACCATTTGCAGAGAAAATCCAGTTGGAATGGAACGCTCGTAATGGTACAGGAATTTCAAGGTGTGGCGTTTCGCCAGGCCCGAGTCTCTCGCGGTTGGAAGAACACACTAACAAATTAAAATGGCGGCTGCATCTGCAGTGTCGATAGGTGGGAAAAGAGGCCTAGGTGAACCGGGTCGAGTGGGAGTTTAGAAGTGGTACAGGATTTTTCCGGTCATTCCGGTTGGAACGAAAAATGAGGAATAGGTTTGAGGATTTCCATCTTTTTCGGAAACTTCCCGGTGGAATGAACTGTACCATTTGAATTTCCAACTGAAATTTTCCGTTGTTGTTGACAAATGATAAACGCTCTAGCTTTTAAATTCTGGAAACAAAATATTATTTCTAGTGTTCACGGTTTTCTGATTGGATAAGCGGATCAATCAAGGCAGTCAAGGGGCAAATAACGACTACGATGGCAGCTTTTGGATAACAGAAACCACGATCATGCGAACAAACTTTCGGCACATGTACAAGTTGAAATATCAAAGACCTGCCGCATCCAGTTGGCAGGATCGCAAACACGTTCCCACGCTTGATGAAATTGACGGTAACAGGTTTCAATTCTAAAATCTCCGAAAATCCAGAATTTACTGTGTATTGTGTATTAAACCTCTAAATGCTCGCTCGAATTCACAGCCTTCCACCGCCAGTTTTTATATTCGTAGCACGTCTTGCGCTCAAAACCGGTTTTGTGGCCACTGGGGTGCACTATCGTCGTTCAACCAGTGAAGGTGAGTGTTGGATTGTTTTTACTCGGAAAGGACTGGCACTGACTATGAAAACCAATCAGCGACGGTGTTCATAATCACAAATCATGGAAGTGAGTTTCTTAACAACCGTGACCAGAGGGGTTTTTTTTTTTTTTTCTCACGACGGCTTCGGGTTTCGGTATCGCGGCTCATAGAGATCTCGCCAAAGGCAAAAAAAAAAGGAAACCCTCTGGTACGCCAAGTATGGAACAAACCACGAGAAATACGAAAAGTCAATACTTATCTTGTTCACGATGAAAATGTTGACTTCCATCTCGTGGTAATAGCATCTAAAGAACGAGGCAGTCTACAAGGAGGGAAAAATTGATTTGACTTTATTGAATCAGCCTCCGCCTAGCTTGCACAAATGGTGAATGACCTAGAGAAAATCCTGGATGACAGGAATGACCAAACTGCACCATGGGAAATAGCTAACTAAGCATGTCACACTCAGCATACATCCATTTTTCCTCTGGACAATAATTTTTTTCTACAAATATAACATGATGTTTAAAAGGATGTTTTCAACGTATTAATGAACATAAGAACCGCTACGAAACGTCTTCAAGGAATTCATAACATGGACAAACCAAATTTAACATCCTGCTAAGACGCCGAGGAAAGATAGAATACGTGATTTATGCCTGATCAAACTTGAATACAAAAGGGACTCCATTCGCACCCAACTGTTTTAATTGGCCAAGACCTTTTTATGCTTGAATTTATTTTTTCGATGATTTTTTCCCATTTTTGTTTCACCTCTCTCGACTCCTCTATATTTTAAATCATCTGAGAAAATAAATGTATATTTGATAATGGCGATGTTTACAAGAGTAAGCCGAAACCTTACGCTTCATCATAACGTCAAGTTCATTTAACATGTTTTACTTCTCCATTTTGGTTCTGATATTAGTCGATAAGCCTCTTTCCTTGAAAAAAAATTCGTGGCTCACATAAGGAAATTGGAGAACGATAATTGCCTTTTGTAATTTAACTCTTGACATTTCCGAACTTAAGTACGAAAGGCTATGTCAAGTTTATTTGCCGTCGGTCACTTTGAACATCAGAGACAGGTGGCCACGTTTAATTTTCAAGTACAACGGAGAGTCGGACTTTGAATCAGTAGATCTGAAATATGATCCAGAATGTATCAAATAATTATCTTACTGAGATTATTTTGCTTTAAAGATAAACGTTGTGGCTGTCCAAGGGAGTTCGGGTTGCCGTCAATCAAGATCTGAACGAGGAGGCGCCCTTCTGCACGCAGCTTACAGCTCCAAGGTAATAAATCGCTATTTTGACTGCGTTAACGAGTGTATCAACGATTCGTTATGTATGAGCATCAACTTTTGGTGGCACACCAAGAAATGCGATTTGAACAGCGGGACAAAGGAGGACAGTTGTCGCGCTTGTTTCATAGCTGAACCACACTCAACCTACATGGGGGTGGAGAAACCTCCTGGAAACCAAGGTAAGCCATTTATCTCCATTTTCAAAGCGTTCTTGTTCGAGATTAATTTGGATAGAAAATTTGAAGTACATGAAAGTCTTTTTTGGTAATTTTGTTTTCGATATAGAATCAATCAATCAATTTAGTAAAGTCATAACGTGGGATTGAGTCTGCTCTCAGTATCCGAGCCAGAGGCTCATGTATAAAACGCATGACAAAAACAGAAATAGAAAATAAAAGTAAACACATAATAACAATAATATCTAAATTAAGTAGGAGGTACATACATGAATTATAAACAATTGTTATCTAACTGTAACAAACTAGATAATATTTAGTTGTAAATATGTATACATCAAGCCTAAAATTATCACATAAACATTAAAAACAATTTATGATTGGCAATAATTACATATACAGGTAGTCCTTATAAGATTAATAGACTCCAAATTTTTATGAAATGCATTTAAATTGGGTGACTCTTGAATATATGAAGGTAGCTTGTTCCATAGGTGAGTAATCTTATAAGTAAAAGAATTATGGAAATACTGGTTGTTATAGGAGGGCTGAACAAGGTTACAACCACCTCCCTTTAAGACGGAACTTAAAGAAATCAGAAATATAACTAGGTCCATTTCCCTAAATACATTTATATAGTAATGAAAGTGATTGTTCATATCTTCTAAATTCCAAAGAATTCATTCCTGCCGTATCTACGTCGTTTCCGACATTTAAAAGAACCTTCAATGCATAATAATTAGCCGCTTCAGGTTTATTAGCTAGGGGGTTTTGTTTATTCCTAGTAAACGTGGATTGCAGTATTCCAGTCTCTTCATTCGTCTCAAAGCTCCGATTTTAGCATAGACCTTCGTTAAGATGGCAGATTCGATGCGTAGGCCTTGAAGGAGAGTTTATTAACAATGTGGACATCAAGGATCTCCAGAAAGCTTTCAATTTCAATGATAGAATTGCAAATACTAAGGACAGGCTGGTAGTTAAAATTTCCCAAAATCATGGCTTGAGTTTTGGTATGATTTACTGTCAGATCATTGGAAGAAAACCAGGTAGATAGTTTCTGAAGATCCTGATTAAAGGAAAGTAACCTTGTGGAACTTCAGATAGGACAGGTGACCAGTCAGGCAGAACTCCAGTACCTTTAACTCTTTGTTGTCGATTGGAAAGGTAGGATTGTAGAAATTCCATTGATCCTTGACTGAAGCCGTATGCATGTAGTTTGGCAAAAATTAAATTATGGCATATTGAATCAAATGCCTTGATGAAATGAATTGCAACAGACAAGTTGACATTTTTTAAGCCAGCGCCCACCGATAGTTATCCGAATTATTGTAACAAGAGCAGTACAACATGAGTGACCACGCAGGACCCCAGACATGTAAGGGGAGAAGACAGGTTGAAAGGCATCATATAGTTGATGAAACATGACTTTCTCCATTATTTTTGGTATTGCCGAGAGGATGCTAATAGGTCTATAGTTCGACACTAGCAATGCATCACCTTTTTTTGAAAACTGGTGTGACATTACTCAATTTCCACTCATTTGGCGACCTAGAGCTTGCTATGCAGTGATTTAGGAGATTGGTCGGTGGGGTAGCAAGCGCTGGTGTAGACAGTTTCAAGATCGTTGGTGTGATGTTATCTGGTCCACAAGATTTATTGCATTTAATTTTACCAAGTAAGGATTCAATATATGAGGACTGATAGAATGAAATGAGAAGTTTAGATGGAAGTCCTTGGCTAAAATAGATGACATACTTAGATGACTGCTAAAATCTTCCTGTGCTGCTGCGAGGACTGAATGAGGTAGCACAGGGGTTGAAAAAAAGAGCGTTAAATAGGTTTGACTATTCCATAACAAATTTTCCGTCATTCGTAACATTAATTTCCTGATTTGAAAATTCAGTAGTGGCAGGAAGCAGTGATTTCATTCTTTTCCAGAATCCACCGGAAGTAGTTGCTCTTGCCGCAGAGTCAGAGCAAGATTGCTTGCATGATTGCAATTCGCCTTAATTTATTAGATTAAATATCGTTGTAGGCCGAATTAGGCCTGAAACGTTATTGCTCCTAATTCATTGAGATTAAGATTAGGATTCAGATTAAGACTGGGATTAGAAGCAATAACTTTTTAGACCTAATTAGGCCTAAAACGATGTTTAATCTGAAATCCAACCTTTGTCGATTAGTATTCAATGTATTGTGGGGTCATACATGGTGTTTTAGTGCTTCGTTTTGCTGTTTCGTTGTTTAGTAATGCCCGTTTTTCGCTACCGTCAATCAAACATTGTGCGGCTCCTCCAAGCTTCCGAATACTGCCGAGCGAGCAGTAATCAAATCACATCGTTGAGCCCAGTTCAGTCAACGCAGTCGAAAGCTGGGAGGAGTCGGCGAACATTTGATTGACGGTAGCGAAAAACGCATTTGTCGATTGAGCTTTGAATTTTAGAGTCCGCATGTTATTGAAAGGCGCAGTAATATACAAACTAAACGATTTTAGGATAACAGAGAACGCAGATGTCGAAAATAGGATCGATTGCACATTTCGTATGCTGTGTTACTTTTTCCCTTACAAGTGTTTTACTTACCTACTTACTTACTTACTTTGCAAATATCCAAACTTTGAAGTGTAAGTGCTCGAGGCGGACATAAGCTAATTAAAGAAATTTCCATCACAGTTGTACGTTGTTCATGCGAACAGTATCCATCTATTGGGGCTCGCAATTACGCACACCTTGTTCATTGAAACTGCAAATCTGCATTGGGTGAAGTTACTCGTCAAATGCCCCCATGAGCCCATTTGTGTTGTTTGACCTTACTGAATAAAAATCACGAAGTTGCCGGGCGAGGGTGTCTGACAAGTCTAAGTTTGATTATTATGATATCCTCTTCAGCAAAATCTTGCAGCCAATTGAAACGAATGGATCCTGCGGCAGAGAGTGGAGAATACGTCATCGACCGTGATGGCAAAGGAAACTTAACGCCATTTAAAGTCACCTGCAACATGACTGAAAAGAATGGAGTTGGCGTGACAATCATCAAACACGACAGTGAGAACAGAACGCATGTTGAGGGATGTGAACCAGCTGGTTGTTACTCACGTGACATTCAGTATACCGGAGCGAGTCTGTCTCAGCTGGCGATGCTCACCAGAGTCTCCTCAAACTGCGAACAGTTTATCAAGTACGAGTGTTATGATTCTATGATTTTCCACATTAAAACGAAAGAAAGATGGTGGGTGTCACGTGACTCCGAAAAAATGACTCACTGGGGTGGACCATCTGGTCATAACAAGTGCGCATGCGGGATGACCAACTCATGCGCAGACTCTCGCTTTGGTTGTAACTGTGATAAGAATGACATGGTCTGGCGTGAAGACAGCGGTCTCCTCACTGACAAGACAAAGCTTCCAGTTAAACACCTAAGGTTTGGAGATACTGGAGGAAGAGGAGAGGAAGGATACCACACATTGGGAAAACTGAAATGCTACGAAACAGCATAACTTGATTATGACATTTTATATGGTCCAATGAAAAATCAGGGGCAGTTGAGAAAAAATGAAAAATGCCATCCTTCCGTAGTAATAAAATGATTTGCTAGTGTCAATCTGCAATTCTTTTTCTTTTTAATTACTGGTTTATGGTAGATTAAAGGTTTCTCAAGTTTAAATAAAAATAACACGTATGGACTAAAGACATCTTTTATTAGAGAGTGAATGATATTTCTATCGAGGTCCTCGTTTTCTCTAACCGGTTTTCCTTGTTCTCCCACTCGCTCCCGTTCTATGGCGCTATCCATTATCTGAACCCGTACGGCCAGTGTCCAAATTAGAGTGAGATAAAACTCGATAGAACTAACAAGTGACGCTGATGTATTAATTCGTAAAACGTTGTGACCAAGTTCAAGTTAAAACTTTACACCAGAGGAAAAAAACGGACAACGACACTACTGGCAATTGAATGTTAAACTAAAGCAACACGAAGCTACATGGGAGGGCTTTGACGTATACTGGAATAGCAGTCATCAACTAAGTTTCTTCTTTACATATATTCACAGACATTTTATGACCAATGAATTATGCAGAAAATTAATCTCACTCATTGGATCGAAAGTAGGAAGGTTCGAACCAGAACGGAGACCCCAATCAGAGTTTTTTAAAAAAAAATACATTTTACGAATGCGCATGAGTTCTATACCATCGTATGATTTATAGTGTGCTTACTACAATGAAGGAAACGAAGAAAAAAAGTTAGAAAATAAAATTAAGAACCTTAGAGTAATCATGGAAAAGCTTGCATTTGTGAAGGAAGTTCATATCCAATGATACCTTGTTGAAGCTGGTGAGATTCTTCTTATACTCGCTGACTACTTTCAACGTTTCCTGGCCATACTGCAAATAAATCAAATCTTAGATACCGTGCATGTGTATTAGGTAATGCATTTGCAGGGTATAATTATATTCTCTTTTGTTTTCATTGTTTTTTGTATGACTATGTGAAGCATTGTATTATCTCCTTTTGTTAATATCAATATTACCTCATTAGACTACTCAAATTACTGTTACGTATTTCAAAAAAAATAGCTAACGGTTACTTCTGAAGATATATGTTGAGACATATAAAAAAAATTATTTCAGTTATGCGCTTGCTTAGTCTCATGTTTGTCTTAGCAGTTTGCGTTGTATTTCTAATCAAGCTTCGTTGGCCAAAGACGAAAAGTAGCTACGATTTGGTTTATTTGCGATGTGGCCAAGACACCTTGAAAGCAGTCAGCAAGTATGAGAAGAATATCATAATCACCCGCTTCAACAAGGTAAACTTCCTTCACAAACGCAAGCTTTTCATGTTTACAAAATAAATATCCGCATCGTTTTTCGATTTCGGGTAGGTCAAGACCTACCTGAAGACAGAAATTCTAACAACTGTATTTGAATGGCTTCAATTAAAAGCTTTCTCTACAAGACGTGTGGGCTGGAACTGTCCCTCACGCCATTGTGTCCGATTCCTCCATATCATTTCGCCCCGTTCGAGCAATGAGACAACTCGAACCGGTGGCCAGGATTTTTTTGTGGAACCAATTGTTCCGAGTTCCGAATCCCGAGCGGAACAAATTCGACCTTAATGGATGATTCGAGAAGTGTTGTTCCTAAAAATGAGTTCCTTTCTATCAGGGAAAAGGATGGCACAGTCGGTTAGTACGCGGCCTTGGTGCAAGAGGTCGTGAGTTCGATTCCCGGTTCTCGCATCCTAGTTTCGACTTCTTTCCTTTCCGTGTAGCTAAGTAGCTTTAAATACCCGTAAAGCGGTGCATTGATTGAGAGGGGGGAGTAAAACGAGCGCACCGTCGACCTCAGGTTCGTTAGTCGAATTACTGTTACGACTTATCAACGTTAAATATCGTTACTCTACTTTACTTTTATCACGTGGGAACCTATTGTTCCGAGTTCCGAATTCCGAGCGGGACAGACTGGACCTTAATGGATGATTCGAGAAGTATTGTTGTGTGAAGACCAAAAGCATAGCTCTGTCGTTGCCAAAGTGCACTATCAGAAGCGGAGATCGCGCGAAGTTGCCGTTAAAGCTCTCGAGTGTCTCCAAAAATTGCAGGGTACCAAAGGGTCGGAAGTAGATGGGAAAGTCAACACAAGATTCAGCGGTGCAACGTTAGTTCTAAAGCGGCCGTCGAGTGTACACAATCGGATAACGCGCTCCCCTATAAAGTTTCCCCGCCCTCAAATCGCCTAGCAATGCAGGGTTATCATCGTCGAATGTTAAAATTCACGTCAAACGAGGACGATTGCCTCAAGCAAGGGATTAATAGGCACGGTTTTGGTCAGTGGACAGCTATTTTAAGAGATGCCGACTACGTTTTTCAAGAGGGAAGGACGGCCGATTCCTTGAAGAAGAGGGTTCATTCAATTTATGAATTAACTTTAAAAATTTGGACTAATCATATCACGTTTACTTTATTGAATCAACTTTAGAAAAAAACTTTTGAACTTTGACGCTAGCAAAAAAGTGTAATGTTTTCAGACTTTCACACATTAACGAAATACAAAAAAAAAAAGAAAAAAAGAAAAAAAGGAAATCATTACTCAGACATTTATATCACGTTTACTTTATTGAATGAACTTAAAAAAAACTTTTGAACTTTGACGCTGGCAAAAAAGTGTAATGTTTCAGATTCTCAGACATAAACGAAATACGAAAAAAAGAAATCATTACTCAGACATTAATATCACGTCTACTTTATTGACTAACGCTTTTCTTTTTATTAAAGTACTTTGTTATCGCGTTTGTCCTAAACGGCGCATTGCTCGCGCTCTGACTGTTTGAGTGTCTCTTCCGTTTCCTGCTGCAATCTACCCGAGTACTTGGGACGGGAGTTATGAATATGACTTCCTCGTCCTCGTCTTCGTTCTCGTCTTGGAGATCTTGGCCAACACCTTGCTCGGGAGCTGTGTCTTCCTCAGAAGTGATGACCGGCAACCTTTCCCAGACATTCATGACGAGGTATTGCTTTTTCTCACTTAAGAGGCCTAGTGCCGTGCATATCCGCTTCCGCTCGACCAAGGCCTCGGCGGTGTAGATTTTTCCTCTGTAGGTAGCATAGCCAAGTTTTCCCATGGCGATTGCTATATCGTTAAACAGGATCGCGAATTTATTTGACAGCATCTTTTTGTCGTCGCACGGTGGCTGGCTGGTGGACGCTTGCGACGTCGCCGTGTTGGACTCGAAGCCAAATTTGTCCAGTTGTAGCTTTGCCGCGGTCAGACGTTCCATTGCTTTCAGTACGGACGCATGAAACTTCTGATTAACCAGGGTCACTGGCACGACGTTTTCACTGCCACAATCGTCTAACTCCTGGGTGCATAAGCAATCCTCACCGATCAGCTTCCTGGCCTCGTCTCTGTAGGAGTGTTTGTAAGATGATCTCTCAAGGTCTCGCATGAAAGGATTTTTATGATCTTTGAACACTTTGTACAGTTCTGCCGTGGCTGGAGATTCCTTTCCATCCTGGAACTGCACCTGACGAATACAAATTAAATGGAACAATGTCTCAGAACATTTTCACGATTTGTTTTGCTACCTGCAGCACTGTGATTTTGCTTGTTCCTTTTCTTTTTATCTCGCTTTACCTTGGATTGCTAGACACATCTCAAGGAGAGCTCTCAAAGAAAGATACGACATTCGTTACCTGGGTTGCTGTGACATCCAGTCCGCAATTTAGTAGTGCCTTGTGAACCGAAATTGGGCTGGCAGGGGCGCCATTTATTGTAGTCAACGCGACCCAGTATGAGATTGCGGGGCACAGTGATTTGTTTATATTTGTCAAGTTCCCTTCGAGCCACTGATATTCGTCGCAATTATTAAAGCATTTTATTAAAGTAATAAAGCATCTTCAAACATGACCCTCAAACTATAGAAATCAGTGAAAATGATCATTATGCCGAGCGATGATGTTTAAATCAAGTTAATATTATTTGGTTTCAGATATACGAACAAGATTTGGGGCAACTTTACCGGCTTCCTAAATTATGACCTGATTTGGTTAATTGAACTGAACTGATTTCTTACCATCTGACTCTCATTGAGACCCTTCAAGATTGGCAACTCGATTCGTCAACGGCTGGTTGTGTCGGTGGGTTGTAGATTGTTGACTCGGCCGTAGAATTAAGTGGTGGGTTGAACTCTTCTGAATCGAATTTGTAGGTTGACGTCTCAGTCAGTCTAGAGCTCTCTGCTACTGAACAAATGGGCAAACCCCAAAGGATATTGGCACGTGCCCGGACAGCATCGCGGTATTCTTGAAGATAAAACTGTACGTTACATTGAACGTCTAGCTTCAAGTTAATTACAGAATGTGTCCGGTCGTTTTCTATGATCTCGCCGAAAAATGTTTCTGAATGCGAGGATCTACACAGTGGCTTTGCTAAAATCGTCTTGTCATAGGTTCATTGAGGTTTCAGTTTTTTAAAACGTTCTTATTTAGTCAGCCTTTATGCAATGGGAATTAAATAAACAGCCATGATCTCACCGAATGTTGTTTCTGAATACGAAGATCTACACCGTGGCTTTGCTAAAGACGTCTGGTCATAGGTTTGAGGTGACAGTTTTTTAAAACGTT
>NC_090869.1:18295499-18300499 GCF_036669935.1 Montipora foliosa | reverse complement strand
AGAGTACCCTCACGGAGGGTCAAGTTTATCTATAAGTGACGTGAATCTGTTGTTACAAGTTTTACAAGCCAGGACCAAATTACTTTACCAGAATTAAAAACAGATAGTGACAAAGCGGAATAAACTTACGAAACACAATGACAACTGAAGTGGAAAAAGCTCTTACCTTATATGTAAATAACTAATTGAAGTAAAAAGCATATATTGTTTTAAGAATATTTAGCTTATTGGCAATTGTATACGTATTTACCAGTCTGAGTCCTGTAAATTGTTTTTATCTGTCTTTTTGGTTATGTTAAAAATTTAAGTGTATAAAAATAATTGTTTGAAAGAATTTATATATGCCTAACCAATTTTACATCCTAATGAAATGCCGCGGGAAGATGGAATGCTTGATTCAGGACTAAACTGAGTCATAACTTTCTTTCAAATAACTTCAAGAAATAAAAAAAAATCAATTATTTTTTTTACAAGACATGTTTCGACATACTTATGACATTTCCAGTTGTGAATGAGTCGTACAATTTAAATTAAAACCCATTTTTAACAAAAAATGTATTTTCTTATAAATAGGTCTAAATTGAAATTGTACACCTCATTCATAACGGAAGGTGGCATAAATATGTCGCAACATGTATGTCGCAACATGTCTTGCTCTTGTTTTAATTCTTCAAGTTATTTCTCAACTGATGTTCTCAAGAACCTTTGGAAATATTTCTTTCAAATTATTTTCCTACTCTATTTTGTTTCTGTTATCAATCAATAAGCCTTTTTCCTCTAACTTTTTTCCGTGGCTTCATAACTGAGGAAATTGGAGAGCAATAATTGCATCGTGTAACTTAACTCTTGACATTTCCGAACTTAAATATTTAAGTCTCTGTCAAATTTATTTGTCGTTTATCATTTTGAGCATCAGAGACAGGTGGACATGTTTTAATTCAGTTCTGTACAACTGAGATTCGGACTTTGAATCAGTAGAACTACGATCGAGAATGCATCAAATACCTATCTTACTAACATTATTTTACTCAAAGATAATTGTTTTGGCTCTGCAAGGGAGCTCGGAGTGCCGTGAATCAAGATCTGAACGAGGAGTCGCCCTTCTGCACGCAGCTTACGGCTCCAAGGAAATACAGCGCTATTTTGACTGCGTTCACCAGTGCATTAACGATCCACCATGCATGAGCATTAACTATTGGTGGGACACCAGGAAATGTGATTTAAACTATAAAACCAAAGAGTATAGTTGTCGCGCTTGTTTCGTAGTTGAACCACACTCAACATACATGGGAATAGGGAAACCCCCCGGAAACCGAGGTAAGCTATTTAACTCCATTTCCAAATTGTTTCTTTTTGGAGCTGGACTAAAAACAAGCACCTAACAGTCTTTCTTGGTGATTTTTGAAGACCAAGATGGGTCTCATTTCGTGTTAGTAAACTTAATTGTTCCTGTAACTTCTGATTCCGGGACATGTATGTAAAATGAACACCAAAAGCCTATTTTTCCCAATTTTTTTTGTTTTTCAAATGTTTCCCTTTCGAATATAAATTATCTTTTCCGCGTTTTAACTTGTCAGGATATTCTAACTAACAAGCAGCTTCATAATATATATGATTTGAAAGAAAGAGGGGTTCGCCAAACAATCAATTCCAGTGCCAGCTGAAACTTTGTCGATTTTGTACCTCAAAACTCGAAAGAAAGCACTTTGGTTACAAGTTATTTAACCTTTAAGGCGCAAAGCACTTTTTTTCGAAAACAGGTTAATAAAAAGAAAAAATTCAGAGTTGTCCTTGATCTGTAATGTTTCCTCTTGAAACTACCGTCATTTACTCACTTTACTAGGTCATTAGAAACACCACGATAAACTGGGAGCGAGCAAACAGTAGGAACTCTCACCCTGGAAAAAAAGATATCGTCGGTTAAGTGCTAACAATTATATTTTCTCTGTAAAGGATACGCAAAATCTTGCACCGCTTTGAAAAGGTTGGACCCTACTTCAAAAAGTGGAGGTTACGTCATTGATCCTGACGGTGAAGGAGGCTTGCCCCCGTTTGACGTCACTTGTAACATGACTGACGAGAATGGAGTTGGCGTGACAGTCATCAGTCATGACAGTGAAAGAAGAACGCATGTCCAGGGATGTGAAAACAACGGGTGTTACTCACGTGATATTAATTACACCGGAGCGAGTCTGTCTCAGCTGGCGATACTCACCAAAGTTTCCTCCCACTGCGTACAATTTATCAAGTACGAGTGTTACGGTTCGGTTTTGTTGCTGAACCACCCAACTGGATGGTGGGTGTCACGTGACTCAACAAAGATGGCATACTGGGGTGGAGCGTCACCTGGCAGTTTCAAATGCGCATGTGGGATGACTGGATCCTGTGCAAGACGAAACATTGTTTGTAACTGTGATAGAAACGACCGTGTCTGGCGTGAAGACAGCGGTCTTCTCACCGAAAAGACTCAGCTTCCTGTAAAACAGCTCAGGTTTGGAGATATTGGAAACGGAAAAGAGCAAGGGTACCACACTCTTGGAAAGTTTAAATGTTATGGAATGGCATAGAGTTTAAGAACTTATTACTATTAACCAAAACAGCGCTCTCTTACTATTCCTTTGAAAAACAACTTTTTTCATCCACTTATGATAAATACGAAACAACGAAAGCAAACAATCTTTAAAAACGTTATCTGGACGATCAGTAGAATCAGTAGTGTATTTTAAGCAACTATCAAGAGAACAGAAACCAAGTGAATAAGAATCGGAGTGCGTCTATCATGATCTAAGCAATATGGCCTCCCTCAGCACTCCCGTAGCGTTCTCCTGGCTCCTCAGCAAAATAACCACACTAAAATCTTGCCACAGGAAGACTGAACGCTTGACCTTTTATAGTTTTGTTACGTCGAGACTAGGGGACGAATTCAGCTGTATGCCGGTTATTGCTGAGGGATGAAAACCGGAGAACCCGGGGAAAAAATAGATATAAATTACACCCTTAACCCCTCTTCCAAACGGTGTAATTTATGTATGTGGGAAAAATATTTTACAGTCTGTAAGCCCCATGATCTCGCCACTCTTAAAAAAAAAAAACAAGCCGAGCCTGTATCGTCGTGTAGACACGCTAATAAATTTCTGTTGAAAAATTTTAAGTCCTCTTTTGTTACACTACATAATCCATAGAAACAGCGTTTTACCCGTTGTAAACGCATTCTTTAAAACTTTTCAGTTATAATCAGCGCACTGTTTCATTCTACCATTAGGCTATTATTTTATCTGGAGTTTGCTTCTCTTACCATTGTGTAGTACGAAACTTTATAGTAATAAAGTGCTAAGAGTGAATTAAATAAGAGTGCTGTTATGGCATTGGTGCATGAGCTCCCCAGCGCAGTCACAAATGGGTCTATTTTTAGAATACCCGTTCCTGAGAAAATCAGCTTTTATGTCGCTGAAAAAGACATAAGACAGAAGCAGTCACGCAAAACATGGCTTCTTCTGATTGCTTAAAATTGGCGGTCCTTCGTTTGTTTCGAGCTCAAAGTGTATCTAAAAATACATCTATTTGTGACTGGGTCAAGACCGCAAAGTGATAGATCAACGCCCTTATCTAATTCACCCTTGAAAGTGCCTAGTCAAATCTTCAGTCGATAACACACTGTGCATCAAGTATTTTCTCTCCAGTCCTTCTATTAAGCACACTGATAGCAGTTCTACATCAGCTGAATTTATAAATCCAGGTAATAATCACAAGTGAATCTCGTATAGTACTTAACAGTTATGGAACCGATAATTGTAGTCAGGCTACTCAATATGAGTACATATGGGTGTTAATACAGTTCTCTTTCGTAAATCAACGATATGTTTACTCACTCATCAGTTAATCTCCATATACGCTGAAGAATCATCACACTGACGTAGCAATGTGATCGCGCGACATTGCAACACAAGACCGTTGAAGCGATAGCTTGAAAATTAAAAAGAAATAAACATACAGCACGCGCCCGCGCTTATGATTGGCCGTGCAATGTTCGATTAATTTGCAATTTTCCATGAGCGAGCGTTGGATATCAAACTTCTATGAATTAGGTTTATGAACTCTCTTACAAAATAAAAGGTAAGGTTACTTTATTTAACATCGTAAGTTCCTTCAGTTACGAAACTGGTATCAGTGGAAGCCGACGAAAAAAGAAACCGCTTCGATAGAGATTGTTTCTATTTTTAAGGGGTCTGATTCAGGACCGCCAATCCATCGACACGGTAAAGGCCGATGTTGATTGGTTGGGGCGTTTTTGTTGTAGGGTAGGTTATACCATGTGATATTTCTCCACCTTTCCTTATGGTTTAGTGGTCTTTGAATACCCGCTCTCGTGTAACGCTTCTTGGTATGGGGGTGCCGCTTCGTCAAAAACATGCTCGTCAGATGAAATTTCGGATAGCCTTTTGTTGATTGTCTTAAGAATTTTTCTTGTAATTTTAGGTGGTTTGATTTGCTGTGCACATAAAGCGGGGCGTTTGATAGTTTTGCATATGGCTTGAATTTTTCGGTGTTCAAGTCGAGCCGCGTTACATCAAGGAAATTGACAATCTTATTCGCTTCGATAGTGATTCTGTTTCTATTTTTTTAACAGGCCTGATCGATTTTGGACCGCCAAGCCGTCGTCACGGTAAAGGCTGTTGATGTCAGGTATTGGCTTATTAAAGTTGCGTGAGGAAGTAATAACCAACCGATTAATTCACAGGTTTCTGCGGCATCTTAGCTCATCAAATTGAGGCAAAACAAGTGTTAACATAGTAGAGAACAACTATATTACAGCACAAAGGTATCTTACAATGAAGGGGAATTAGCTCTCTTTTTATTGGCTAATAGTGTTAGTTACCATAACGACACCTATATCCTCACATGTGAATTTCGGGCCAAATCTGTAGTTACGCGGTGCGCGCCTGCCTTGCGTCCAGTCAATCTGATTTCGTGTATACAAAATTGAACGTGAGAATTGTTTA
>NC_090869.1:18280499-18290499 GCF_036669935.1 Montipora foliosa | reverse complement strand
TGAAGTTTCTTTATTGAATTCTGTGCTCAAAATGGAGCTCAAAATATAGTGAGAGGATGCAGATGACGATTTTCTAAATAATAGTTTAAACGTAAGTGAATTTCGATATCCCAGAATTATTATTGAGCTGGTAGTAGCTTTTAAAAACTGAAAAAAGAAATTATCGCAAATTGTGAAAACAAGTCAGCTGAATTTGAATCAGGAAAATGTGGTTTTACCCTCACGATTTGATACGATCGAATTATCGCAAACTCGCCCTGGTTTGTACGAGCCTGAGCAAACACAGTAGATGTGTTTCAGTTGTTAATTAAGCCACCTGAAATTCAAAACGCAAATATTTAAATAACCGAAGGCCCCATTTGAAACGTCCCGAATTTTATGTTAAAGACTCTTATGGTCGATTTAATAACTATATTAAGGGTATACATTAGAAAAACACATCAGTAAAAATTGGTCAGTGTAATTCATAACGTGTTCAACAGCAAACGGCGACCGCATCATCATCTTTAAAGAGCCAATACCAAATATGGCCATGAGAGATCACGTGATCAGTGGAGAAGAGGTACCGAATGAAGGAAGCTGTAGAGTCAACTGCTATCTGCACCCTGACAGTGTCTCTATTAATATGGGGCCCCTAACAGGAGGAGAGCTGACTTGCGAATTGAACAATATCACTGCTCCAAAAGACTAAGAAAGGTCACACTTACTTGGAAATTGAGGTAAAAGTGGTTGCAGTAGATGGTACATTTTTCAGTCTTGCCTTACTTTAACTATGGTTTAGTTAAGATGTGTTTGAATAATCATAAAAGATAGAGAAATGTAGTTTTCTATAAATCAAAGTCTATCATAAATGCATGAAAATATAAATACAACGATATTGCATTCTTTAATTTCTGGCGATTTGTTTTAGATAATTCGATTCTCAATGGAGCTTTTTGTTTAAACGTACGCTAACATACTACAGCAATTCAACTCCTACGTTGTTTGTCATCTTACAAACATTGCGGACAAATATTATCAATTTCCTTTTCAAATATTAGTTGGCACTTCGTTATCGTCTCTTCCGACTGTTCAACATATAATCAACAAAGAATCAGCCACACATTCTTCAGTTGCATGCATTTTGAGGTATATGACTCATGAATCATCTCAAATATTCGATTCCGGGGTTCTTAGCAGTAGCATTGGACTTTAATTTCAGAATCCCTGCAGCAGCAGCCCGTGTCTAAATGGTGGAACTTGTCAGGCCGGATTTACTAGTAAAGGATTTCGGTGCCTTTGTACCAACAGTTCCTTTGCGGGAATTCATTGCGAGATACAATTAACAAAGTGTTTCTGTCTTGTGTCTTTCTCTCTTCCATGTTGGATGCCTATTGAACTGGTCAATTTCATCCTTCCATCTTCCTGGAGGTCTGCCTCTGTTTATTTTTTCCATACTTTGGTGCCCTATGTGCCACATGTCCAGCCCATCTTCACTTAGTTTCATTTTATTTCATCATTTGTGATGTATCCAAACTTTTAAATGTAAGTGCTCGATTGCATAAGAATTTGGAGAATTTTGTTGCATCGAATTCGAATTCGATTGTTGGTGGTTAACAGTTGTTGTTGAATGTTCCGTTCTGTCGTGATTGTGTTTCATTGGCCCTGAAATGCCCCAATGGGGCGTGGTCAATTAAATATGTATGTATGTGGTCTACACTTAACGGTTTCAAAAAAAATGTCGCTGGCATACTACATGTACCATTTGCAACTAGAGAAAAATTTTGGCTCAATGGTATTTTTTTCTTGCAAACAGTATCCATCTATTGGGGCTCCGACTTTCTTACACCTTACTGAATTCAAACTGCTATCTACAAATGGGTCAAATAGCTCGTAGTTTGGGTAATTAACAAATGTCCTAGAGAACGCCTTGCGTCGCTTGACCTTAATGAATAAAAATAACAAAGTTACCAGGTGAGTGTGTCTGACATGTCTGTGATATTTTATGATCTACTCTTCAGCAAAATCCTGCAGCCATTTAAAACAACTGGATCCTGCAGCAGAGAGTGGAGTTTACACTATCCATCCTTTTGTTGAAGGAAACTTGACACCATTTGACGTCGCTTGCAACATGACTGAAAAGAATGGAGTTGGTGTGACAGTCATCAGTCACGACAGTGAAAGCAGAACAAGTGTCCAGGGATATGAAGAAAAAGGGCGTTACTCACGTGACATTCATTACACCGGAGCGAGTCTGTCTCAGCTTGCAAATCTCGCCACAGTTTCAGTGCATTGTGAACAATTTATTAGGTATGAGTGTTACGGTTCGGTTTTGTGGTTCAACAATGATCCTTATGGATGGTGGGTATCACGTGACTCAACAAAGATGACATACTGGGGTAGAAGGTCGCCTGGTAGTGCCAAATGCACATGTGACCAGCGTATATCCTGTGCAAAACTAAGCGATGTTTGTAACTGTGATAAGAATGACAATGTTTGGCGTGAAGACAGCGGTCTCCTCACTGACAAGTTAAAGGTTTGGAGATACTGGAGATTCAGGAGAGAAGGGATACCACACACTCGGAAAATTCAAATGCTATGGAACAGCATGATCTCGAGAGACCTTATTTAACAATATCTATCGCGACGGTCTAATGAAAACTGAGACACTGTTACGCAAATTGCTGATAGAATATTGGATGGAACATAGTATATCCACACACACACCCACACACACACACCAAAATAAAGAAAAAAAAAAAAAAAAACAGAGAACGACAGAAGAAAAATTTAAAAAACCCCTAAGGGATGCATGAATGAAACAAACTCAAGGCTAAAAGCAACAAGGAGCTTCCTGAGATGGCTTGAATGGGTTAACTGAACCTTAGCTCAGGAATATAGATAAGCAGAAGTTTAGTGCATTTTTCCGTTATTTGTACGTAGAAACTATGCATCTCATCTTCACCTAACATTAACTTGAAATTTCTAGATGACGTATCAGTAATTAAGGTGATTCCCTTGAAATTGTTCTACTATCAAACGTTTTTGGAAACTTGGCATAACTAACATTTATGATAGGAACATTAAAAAAATGCAACAAAAAAATGGGTTCACCGTGCTTGTTTACGCGTCAGCAAGCTCTTGAAATGGGCTTAAGCTTTTTTTTACTGTTTTCGCGTTAAAAATTCGAATCACCTTCATACAGAATTAAGTCTTGGTTACTTCAAAGACACAAAATTTTATTTTGAAAATAAAGCTTCTTTTATTTACATAAGCAGTATTGCTTCATTTACGCCGTCTTTGATTCCCTGGTTGTGGGAATAGTGCACTTTTCGGGACAGTTCCGTGGTTAGCTTGAAGTTCTCGCTTTGGGTAAAATACACCCAGTACGGAACTGTTTTCCAAAAAAAATTCATGTTCTACTATCAAACTTTTTTTCGTCTTTAAATATGTTCTTTATTAGACTGTTCTTAGCAAATACCTGAAAAAAAGTAAAGTAAAGTAAAGTAAAGTAAAGTAGACCTTATTTAACGTCGATAACTCGTAACAGTAATTAAACGGACAAACCTGAGGTCGACGGTGCGCTCATTTTACTCCTCCTCTCCATCAGTGCTTCGTTTTACGGGTATTTAAAGCTACTAGCTACACGGAAAGAAAAGGAGTCGAAACAAGGATGCGAGATCCGGGAATCGAACTCAGGACCTCTCGCACCAAGGCCGCGCACTAACCGACTGTGCCACCCTTGCTCCTAAGTCTGCATTTTATGAGTGGTTTGAGACTGAAATCTATCTAACCGATGTAAGGTCACTTCCTGTAACAACGGCACATCAGATATAAAGAATCCTTCAAATTGGAGTACAACAAATTTCCATTATTGGCCTTCTGTTGTTTACTGGGTATAGCAATGATCCATCAGTGCAACCGTTGGAATACTGTGATGTTTGATTCTACACGCTGATAACATAACATAACCTAACCTAACCTAATCTAATCTAACCTAACCTAACCTAACCTAACCTAACCTAACCTCACCTCACCTCACCTCACCTAACCTAACCTAACCTCACCTCACCTCACCTCACATAACCTAACCTTATCTAATCTAACCTAACCTAACCTAACCTAACATAACATAACATAACATAACATAACATGTTATGCGCTTATATATCGGAAACTATTTGAATGCTTTGCTCCGATTGGCTAAGTGATTCTACTCTAGACGGTGATTGGTGAATGCTATACGAGAAGCTGTTTGGACGTATCACTTTCTTCACATGTGAAATATAGCTATTTGCAAGGTCTATCGTATAAAATTCTCAATCTATATATAATAAAATCCTAGATTTACCTGCATGTGGACCAGCCACCAAGGCCTGGGATGCGAACTTCTGTTAGGAAGACCTCCCGAACATCGCGCCTCTTTCAAGTTTAATTACTTAAATGTTTTGTCGTAAAAAGGGTTGCTTTTATTCATCGTGGTGAAATACAATAATAATAAAGTATTCTCGGGCCTCTTCTTTGGAATGTTTTCCAAAAGGATCTACATTTCTCCACTGATCAAAACAAGCTATTTATGTCTGCTGATGACCATCAACTGTTTTCAGCGGCGAAGAAAACTAACGAAGCGGAATGTTTTTTTAACTGAGGAAGGAAACAACATCTCTGAGTGGTACAACAACTATCTTTTACGAGGAAAATTTTAAAAGTATCATCAGGTGATGTGTCGAGGTTCGAGGAATTATCACAAGGATTTACACATCGTCATTAACGACACTGTACTTGATCAGACTCAGAGGTAACGCTCTAAGGGGTTGCCTTAGATGATCAACTATCATTTTCGAGTCATGTACGCAATGTTTGTAGAAAAGTCTCCTGTCAAACTGATGTTTTTTTCTGAGATTACGTAACCTTATTCCGACATCTGCTAAATTACAAAAATTTGGTTTTATCAACGGAGTTGATAATGTAAATTGGCCACCGTACAGAGATTCTAAAAGCTGACGTTTCGAGCGTTAGCCCTTCGTCAGAGCGAAGATTCGCTCTGACGAAGGGCTAACGCTCGAAACGTCAGCTTTTAGAATCTCTGTACGGTGGCCAATTTACATTATCAACTCCGTTGATAAAACCAAATTTTTGTATACTACTTCCCCACCGACGCAGCACCACAGTTTCTTTAGAAACTACCCCTTCATTCATCTGCTAAATTACACATTGTTAAATTTGCTATACTACCTTATCTTACATATTGTCAGACTGTCTGTCCTTTCTGTCATTTCTGATACAAGAAAACTAGAACGAATTCAAGTACGAGCACTTCGCGCTGTTTCTTGTGACAATAAATCGAAGAATGAGGAACAGCAAAGAGCGAAACTACCAACACTTCATACGCAACGGCTTCAAACCATTGCAATCATAATGTACAAAGTAATAAAAGGTCTGGCGTCCCCCTATGTAGCGGACTTATTTGCTGTTACCAATTCTTCATAACATCTTAGAAATTTCGATTTTTCCATTCCTAGATTTCGGACTGTTGCGTATGGCAAACATGGCCTGACTTATTTAGGTCCTGTCATTTGGTCCAAACTTGACAAATTTATTCGATCGTCTGAATCATTGGACATTTTTAAAAGCGATATAAAACAGTTAATTTCACAATCATGCTGGACAATACTTGTAAAAACTGGTAAGTAAAGCATGAAATATAAGAATATATGCCGGGAATTCTAAAAATTTCCGGGAATGTATCCCAAAAATTCGAGAGGATGATCCAAATTTCCGAGACGACTTAAGTTAAGACCTAGTATTGCGTTTGTTAGAGTTGTCACCCCCCGTGATCTCTACAAAGTGCGATAAAGTGCAAAAGCCTACTAAATGCACCGTCATTGATCGTTAAAGGAGTACTCTGACGAAAAAACACGATATTTCAAAAAGTCTCAAATCCTCGAGGAAACGCCGCCAAAATGTTGTATACGCTTTTCACATAATGAATTTAACTTACTTTCACCAACATTTCAATGTTATTACGTCGAAAAACTTTTTTTTCATAGCATCCGCCATTTTTGGTATGTCGCCTGCATACTTATTCGAGCAAGCCTGGAGCGACGGCTGATGACGTCACTTACTCAACATATCGCTCGCTGCTACTTGAGTAAATGGAAAACATGTCTGAGAACGAAGCTTCATCTTCTATCGATCATGATTTATCGACTTCGGAGTTACCGTTTGACTTCAAAAAACATTCTGAGTCAGTTACCTCAGTGTGATTATGAAGATTTAGACTCGGGGCTACTGAGGAAAAAGCAGCCGCATATCGACAGGAAAGAGCTTAAGGGCCCACAGACGGATTTTTCCCGCGTTGCTAAGGAAGTGAAATGTTACTTCCGGTAACTGACGTCATCATATCATGAGCTGACAAGAAAACTCACTCACTAGCAAAAGTCACCGCACAAACTGTTGTTTCCATCGAAGGTTTTTCCTCGCCCTTCCTCGCGCTTGTTCTCAGATCAACTACGCATGCGTTAACGAACCAACTTCCGGTTTGAGAAAAAAGCTAAATTTCCGGCGGTTTTAAATTGAATTATTATTTTTGTTACATGGCACGTTTCACCTCCAACTACAGAATATAGCTAAGCATTGATTTTTTAAAAACATCTTTTTTGAAAAAGTTATGGATATTTCAGTATCGTTTATGTCTTAAAAATGAACATTTTTCAAAATAAAAAGAAAACCATGCTTGGCTGGATGCAAAAACGAATACAAATTATCAAACCATCGATTAAATACCCAAATTGCGTAGCACGGGGACAAATTTAGAGTTTTCATTTATTGGTCACGTGACCATGGGCGTGGTATGATGACGTCATATTTAGGGTCATTGGCTTACAAAAGTTGGAAACTGACCAAAATAATGCCAAATTCTCTCAAATTACTTAACCATTATATCCTTAGCAACGCACCCCAAAAAATACGTCAGTGGGCCCTTAAGGGGAAGAAAAAGGAATGCTTCGAGATCATTCGAATTAACTGGTATTAGATGGTATGTTGGAGTCGTGATTTTGTCTGTTTACTAATGTTCCCTTCATTTGTAAAAATTCAAATTTCTCGTAATTTTTTTCTAGGTGCAAATGTACGGGTTGTTCTTCGGACGCGGTAACAAAGGCCAATGAAAGACTATAAGGATTGCTTCTGCTGTTACAAGGGAAATTGATCGGTGCGTGGAGAAGCTGGAATTGAAGCAGTTGCAGATGACTGAGAACTACAGTACCACTGATCTGCCTGGGTTTCAATCTTGTTGTTTAGACGAGTGGGTTTTAAAAATAGCCGCCATAGGATTAAGAAACCGAAAGAACAAGCGATACACATCAATGTATGAGCAAGGCCAAACTGCGAAGTCTCAGTATTAAAGCGCTGTATAATAAGCTTCATTTGGATTGCACTTTTCGATTTTCCTTGTCGGGAAATATTTTAATGTATTTTATAACGTAGCAATTAAGAACGATAATGGCAATAATTTTCCTAGCTCCTGAATAGATTTCTACGATCAGTTTCATACCGACAGTTTATTCGTCTTGTTTGGGACTTCATGGGGTATTATTTTATCACACAGCACTTACTGAGACTTCACAGTTAGGCCTTGCTCATACATTGATGTGTGTATCTGGTATCTGGGAGTGTCATCGCCTCTTCGACGGCTGACGTGCAATGACACTCCACAGGTCGCGGTCGGCAGCTTGGCTGGTGCAGGCGTAGGCTGGCTGGCAGGTCCACTCCTTGATGTCCGCTATCCAGTTGTTCCGCGGCCGCCCTCTTGGTCTCTTGCCTTCTAAATTTCCTTCTAATGCTGTCGTCAAGATATTATTTTTTCGCTTAATATGGCCAAAATACTTGAGCTTTGTCTTCTGAATGTCACTCAAGAGCTGTCTTTTTGTCTTAAGCTTGGTGAGAACTCTTTCATTTGTAACTTTGTCACTCCGCCTAACATTCCCTAACACTCTGAGGCACCACATTTCGAAGGCTTTAATTTTAGCTTCAAGAACTTTGGAAACAGTCCATGCCTCACACCCATATGCGAAGATTGAATAGATATAACATTTTACAATCTTGAGTTTTGTAGTGAGTTTTAAGCGTTTTGATTTCAGAATTTTAGCCATAGAGCTGAATTTTTCTTTTGCAATGTTCTTGATGTTCTTGATGTGTGTAGCGCTCGTTATTTCGGTTCCTTAATTCTATGGCGGGTATTCCTCAAACCCACTCGTCTAGACAACAAGATTGAAACCCAGGTAGATCGGTGGCAGTTCTTTATAATCTGCAACTGCTTCCAACTTCCCCAGGCATCGATCAATTTCGCTACAGCAGAAGCATTCATCTGCTTTTGTTACCGCGTCCGAAGAACAACACGTAAATTTGAATTTTTGCAAATGAAGGGAACATTAGTAAACAGACAAAATCGTGACTCCAACAGACCATCTGATACAAGTTAATTCGAACGATCTCGATGCATTCCTCTTGTTCTTCCTCTTGAGCTCTTTCCCGTCGATATGCGGCTGCTTTTTCCTCAGTAGCCACGAGTCTAAATCTTTATAATCACAGGTAAGCGACTCAGAATGTTTTTCGAAGTCAAACGGTAACTCCGAAGTCGAGAAATCGATATAAGATCGATAGAAGATGAAGCTTCGCTTTCACACATATTTTTCATTCAGCCAGCGATATGTTGAAAAAGTGACGTCATCAGCCCTCGCTCCAGGCTTTCTCGAATAAGTATGCAGGCGACATACCAAAAATGGCGGATGCTATGAAAAGCAAGTATTTCGACCTAATAACATTGAAATGTTGGTGAAAGGAAGTTAAATTCATCATGTGAAAAGCGAATACAACATTTTGGCGGCGTTTCCTCGAGGATTTGAGACTTTTTGAAATATCGTGTTTTTTCGTCAGAGTACTCCTTTAATTGGCCGTACCTTGTGTAGGAATCTGATCTTTCTCAAGATTCTGCTTGGCATAAGTTGAGTCTTAAATCGAGAAGGATAAAAGGATCTTAGAGTCATCGAAATAAGATTCCATACGGCATGTTTCGGTGGCCAATGGTAGATCGTTTAGGTAGATGCAGAATAGCAAAGAGAAAGAATGGCACCTTGAGGTACGCTATGTGTGATGTTAAGAGGTGATGAAGTGGCTGACCCAATGCGAACAAACTGCTTTCTATCGGTCAAGTAGCTTCGGCGACTGATTCGCAAACAGAAAGAAAGAACATGCAACTTCACGATAAAAAGAGCAGGTAGCCATTAAATTTTTGATGACAGTCTTTTATTCGGTCTGTTTGTTATGTGTGAGAATCTGAACCCTTTATATATATTACAAAGATTGCTTGAAAATCCAAATCTTTCGCTTATTTTAAAATCTGAAAAATGACTAAAATTGCAAGAAAAGTGCTAAAATTGCAAAACAAATTCGACAGGCTTTTTTTAAGGCTATATGAACTTTTGGTTTTTTGAAAGGCCATATTCCCATATAAAGAAAGAGCAAAGCGCCCCAGTCCCAAAGGATGTGTGGAAATCTTGCCTTGGGGAAGGAAAAAAGACGGGTTAATGTTTGCAGAAAATGAATTTCTCCGTCTAACTAATTACGTGAGAGCTAACCGCGTATAAATGTTTTGATGCCTTTCGATGAAGGAGGAGTGACTCTGCAGCAAAAACACTTGTCAAAACCACTTGTTTACACATGTCAACCTACTTATAACACCAAACACTTTTTTAAGTGCGTCTCAAACGCAGACGAAAGTTTGTGCGGGCTTGAACACCCCGACTAAGAGGATTTTTTTTTGCTCGTGAAAACAAATACTAGCGATAAAACACAAAGTTTCGGCTTCATTTTGAAGACATTATCAAATGGCTTTTTTTGCAGCCTGATTGAAAACCTTTAGTAGAAATAATATGTACAAATATAAAAGGATATTTAAAATGCTAAGGGTGTAGGCAACGACACCTGTTTCAACGCATTAATGAACAAAAACCGCTACGAA
>NC_090869.1:18270499-18275499 GCF_036669935.1 Montipora foliosa | reverse complement strand
CCACAAAAATAAGAAACTACACAAAAATTAACAAAATATAGAAACATAGAACCACGGAACGAAAATTTAAAAGCCCCAAGTAGGCTAAGATGGATCACAAGGCAACATGTCAAACTTTGCCTATTGTAACAGTTACGGTTGACATTTTTTGCAGACGAAGAGACTTCTGTTCCCTTTCTTTGGGGAATATGTTCGATGCTTGTATTTCGCGAGCAAGCGGCAGGGAGCTATGAGAGGCGGTTACTCTTTCGGAAAATAATCTCACGCCGAATTTACATTTACTAAAATTAAGTAAAACAAAAGCTGACGTATTAGAAGAATTTAACTCATGGTGCAAGGAACATGAATACAAAACAAAACAAGTGTCGCAAATTAGTAGGAAAAAAGCGACAAGGAGCTTTTTGAGATGGCCTGAATGAGGTAACTGAATCACAGCGAGAGATAAGCTGACGTTTCTTTCATTATTAAATTAATTTCTCAGATATTTGCAGACATTATGCATCTCGGCTCTTTCACCTAAAAGGAAGATCATGCAACAATGCCGGAAGATGTTGCGTTGAAATGTTGCGAGCGTTTGGCGAGGCCATAACAATAGCAAATCATACTAATATATTGGAGTACGTACCACAAATTTCAATTCTTGGCCTTCTGCTGCCCGTTTACCGCGTATATCAACAATTTATCAGTAGGGGGGTTGGAATACTGTGATATTATCCTATACGGATAACTTGATCCGACATTGTCCTATTTTTAGTGGGTAGTGCTAACTGTTTATTACATTGAACTCAAAGCTCAATGAATGAGTTGCCAGTAATTGGATCCCTGCTTTACACCCAAAGCGTTGTGGAACCGCCAGCGGGCAAACATTGCAAATCACCATGAGAAAATGTATAGGTAGGTAAAGTCTACTACGAGCCTAGAAGGCCCATCAGGCCGGCGCTTATCTCCCGTTTCTGTAGCATGAAACGACTAGGAGTATTTCTACTCCCCCCTGGATGGGATGCCAGTCCATCGCAGGGTTACCCCTAGCATTAGATTCGGCGGTACTCATTTATACACCTGGGTGGAGAGAGACACCGTGAGAGTAATGTGTCTTGTCCAAGAACACAACACAATGTTGAAACTTATTCGACGTCCAGAAAACGGTTTTGGAGCGAGACCAACGCTTGTTTCGACACAGTTTTATCAGAAATCGATTTGGGCAATGTTGATAGGTGACAATGCAAGTGTACGTTTTATACCTACTTTTGTAATATTTCGAGGACATAACAAGATGTCAATTTCACCGTCACAACCATACGCGAGCAAGTTTAAGATTTCCGAGTAAATTTTATCTCATAATTCACGGTTATTAAAACAAAAACCTACACTTGCCATGTATCAAGATTGTCCAAATCGAGGTCTGATAAAATTGCGTCGAAAAAAGTATTGATCTCTCTCCAAAATCGGTATTTGGACGTCGAAATTAGTTTCCGCCATACATTTTCTTACAGTGACCTGCAATGTTTGCACCCCTGGCGATCCCAGAACCCTTTGCAAATAAAGAGGGATCCGATTACTAGCAAATTAGGGCAGATTTGGATGAAGTCGGTAAATAGCTCATATCCAATCCACGTAGCCTACTAGCAAATCCACGTTTACTATCATAGATAGAAGCCAGCGCGAATTGGACTATCATATTACCAAAAATATCAGCAACTTGGCAAAATCATCTCGATTTTATTAGTAACACGACAGGAAACAAACTAAGCCTTCTCATGCAGACATATGAAATCATTTCAGTTTACCGTTGAGAGGCTGTACGTCGGATGTTTTTTACTATTAGCATGTTATCTTCATTCGACTTTGCTGGTCTGCAGGGGTAATGTAACTTTACGATCAGCTATAAGCTCTACAGAACACTGAAAGCAGAGTGTATAGTCCTAGATTTACACCTCGTGCATCATCCACTGAGGCCTTCCATAAACTTGGATGGAAGCTGCTCTCAAGAAGACCTGTTGAACACTGACAGCTATTTTCGCGTTGAAGAGCTCGAAAAATCGTTCACACACTTTTTAGCATTGTATTTCATTGACCCTATCATGATTATAACACCAAGTCAATTGCCAATTCTAACGGGATAACACTAGTAACATCGTTTTAAATTGGGACTTGGTTCTGAACTTCGAGAAACTTTGCTTCATTTGGGTGCTTCTAAAACGAAGACCCAAGAACGAAGACCTGAGACCTAAGACCCATTGATCTAAAACGAAGACCTATTGATCAAAAACGAAGACCCATTATCTAAAACGAAGATCTACCCTAAAAAGTGTCAAAACCGGATGGCAAACAGCTTATGGCTGGTCAATGGTGACTTGCGGGATACAACGACCCGCGGGATATAACGACCCGTTAGATTGGCGCGACGTTACGCCATTTTAAAACTAGGGTCAAGGAACATCTGTTGAATGACAATAATACTCATGTACAAAAACACCTATTTTAAACAAAAATGCACTCCTAGTTGTTTTACGATCATAGACTCAAATAGAGACGCTGATAGCTATAGTCTTGAGTTGAAAGAAACTATCTATATTTCACGTTTAAAGCAAGCCAGAACTAAATGGGCAGTTACAGCATGGTAATATTTTTTGTTTTTTGCAAAAAAACCATTTAACACTTGTGCATGCACAAATTGGTATCATTTTTCGGATATAACCGTCATTGTAACCAAATTTTAAATCTTAACGTTCTCCAGTTGTAACGTATATAAGAGATTAGAGAAGACAGGTTTGTAGATTAAATTAATTAAACTGCTGATGGCGTAAGTAATGCCGAAACATGTCTTTAAAACGTTGGTTCGTGTGTGTTAAATTTAAAGATATATTTATATTTGTTATTGTAGTTCGGCTATTTGCAATTTTTTTTAGGGTTCCTCATGAGATTTCTATATCATCAACATTATCATCATCATCATCATCATCATCATCATCATCAATTGTCAACTAGCAGAAAAGCCATTCTTAATTACGGGAACAATTTCAACTAAAGGCGTTTTTATGAGTTGCCTTGATATGCAACCAAGTATCCCGCACAAAATCGACACAAAAGTCGTGATGGGAGAGATGTACCTTGATTGCAAACAAGCCAGCAGATCGAAAAGTCTAGCGGTAAAGCTATCTCGCAGGACAAACATGATTTTCTCGTTCGAACTTTATTTGTAACATATATCGTACAGTAAATTTGAGGTGCGGCATTCGGAAGCCCGAACTAGTTTATTTTTGAAGAGCCGAGTGATCAAAAGACAGGTTAAGTTACATATGTCAGACAGGGCACCCAACGACAATTTTCGGAAAATATCTGTTCGGGAGACGATTTTTTATCTAGAATTTTCGGTACAGTTGCTGTAAAATGTCTTGCTTGCCTGCCTCTCCTAGGATTTTCGAACATCTACAAAATGGTATAATTGCCCCTTTTTAACTGATTTTTACCCTAAAAAGGTCACCTAGAATTTTTGGGAGCCTTTTTTCTGGCTAGACTTTCAGCTAGGAAATGCGAACAGATGCAAAAAATTTAGGGGATAAAAATATGCCTATATCTGCCGTTTAAATACCAAAATACGTTTAACAATGCTATGTTTAATATAAGTGAGGTAGTGAAAGATGCGGCTGCATGTGCTGGCGTCGCTATTGTTGCTTGCAGAAAAAGTGATCCGACGAGATTGTGCAAAAAAAATGAAACCGCTTGCCAGTGTAGGCGACGTGAAAAAGATACCTCTTATCGAGCGTCGCACCCGTAGTTAGCATCTATGGTGAAGACAATAATTAAATAAAGAAACCTTTCTCCCTAAGTGTGTCATGGGACGCCAAGGCCGTCAATACCCTTTCCTAGATCCCTTTCTACAGCTGAGGACGAAAACGTTCTCCTGCTCGTTGAATTTGCAAGTAAGGACACAGTTTCTTTTTGGCCAGGAATGGAGTAGAATTAAAACAGAAAAGAAAAAAACGGATCTCTAGAGAGTCGGTTCTGACTTTCAAAGCTGCGCTGTTACTTAGACATTTCATCTTGTTGGACATGTATTGATCATTGGCTTAGGGGTAAGCATATTCCTAGGTTGAAGCTGTACAGAGACTTATTACCCTTGGAAAGCAATAATCATATTTTCACAGTGGTTGAACCTTTCTTTTTTCCATGCTTAATTAACCAACGACTCCGGCAACCTTATGTCAACTGAGGTGCGCTTCCGAATAGTTTAAAAGCAAATTAAGGAGGCAATATCTTCGAACAACATCTGGCCTTCATTATTTCAGTCCCCATTTTAATTAATTCCCTGGCAGATTTTGATAGATTTTGTCAAGGAGGATGACAGCATTTGGCAGACTTATCATTAAGAGACTAAAAAGAAACGTTATGAACGATAAGAAACGTGCAGGTGCTGATGACCAAAGTGCAGGAAAGAAAACAACAGAACCGTTCGTTCTGAACTGCTATCCAAAATGTATCAAATCCACATTTCTCTCATATTGTTTTGCACTCAGCTTAGAGGGTTGACTGTGCTGGCAGACGCACACTGCCGCGAATCAAGAAGTGAAGGAGGTGTCGCCCTTCTGAAAGCAACTTACCACTCCAAAGTTGTAGAGAGCTTTTCTGACTGCGTTAACGAGTGTATCAACGATCCGCCATGCATGAGCATCAACTTTTGGTGGTACACCAAGAAATGTGATTTGAACAACAAAAGAAAGGAAAACAGTTGTCCCGCTTGTCTCGTGACTGAACCATACTCAACGTACATGGGGATGGTGAAACCCCCTGGAAACAAAGGTAAATGAATCTTCAATGTCGTTGTTACAAGCATCTAAATAAACTCTAATCATCCCCGGGTGAAAATGAGCTCAGAGGGCTAAAATTGGCATCAAAGGATTGTTCTACGTTGAACTTTGTATTCTGTGTCTTTCGATTTTCCCATAGTCTTCTCTCTTTCTCTACATGTAAGAATATTTTGCCGATCGCGAGTAGCTTCA
>NC_090869.1:18240499-18242999 GCF_036669935.1 Montipora foliosa | reverse complement strand
GATCTAGTAGATTTCCTTGAGAGATTTGAGAGCTCTTGAAGTACACCCACTGACTCACGTGAAGCTACGTGACGTAATTTGGCATCAAGCAGAGAACAATTGGGCTGTAAGCTGCTGGGATTGGTTGAACCGCCCCAGCTTTGCACCTATTGTTCTGTTTTGGAGGTGTCAGCCAGATTATATGCTATTACTTGGCGAAAATTAGCCTCCTAATAAGCGGCCAGTCTCGAAGTTATTGTAGAATGATATGAAATCAAGCGCCCGCTGCCACCTTTTAGCCGTCCCAAAGTGAGTTCTCCTTTTGTTTTCACCTCTATTAAGCCGCCACCAACATTTCAATAAGTTTAGTTTGGCTTTGCTTTGAAAACTTGTTGAAGTATAATACAGTCCGAGATAGATGCTGACTGATAAAAAAAATTCAAACACACCTTTATTATGTTTCGATGTACAATTCCGCTGTCACTAAGCTAAGTAACACAGGTTTTAATTTTTACTCAACATACAAGCTCAGTATAGTGTGCGTCAGTCAGATCACTGAATGAATTCTCCAATAATAAGCTAAATACTTTGTCCTTGCATGTTCTTCTACAATTATTTGAGTTCAAACCTTCTGTTTTAAGCTTCGATTCCAACCAAGAAATTGACAGATTGTCTCCCGTGAAGTAGTATTCACATAGAACTTCCAAGTCATAGCCGCGACCTCTGTTTATACGTTTTCACTCAACAACTGCTTAATATTGACATGATTTGTTGCTCTCTTGAGAAATTTAGTAAGCCATATTGCCATCACTTTCGGGACATAATTAGAATAAATTGACTTTTTCACTTAAGATTATGCTAATTTCTGACGAACCTCTATAAGCCGCCCACCTCCATTAAGAGTTAGCCCGAGGGTGGCCGCTTAATAGAGGTTTCACTGTAAACTAGTAATAGCTATCGCTAAGTACCAACGAAACAGTCAATAGTCAATATAATACATAGTTTGCAGATTTGTATCAGAGTTCCAAAACACCCAACAGTAGTTGTATTTTTTTTATTGGAAAGTACTGCAACTCATCTTATCTAGTTAACAATAATACAATAATAGAAATTGCACACTTTGTTTCTCCAACAACAATGCAGATGACAACGTGTTTTGCAATAATATGGAATGTACTGCTAGAGAACACGCAAAGCAAGTGTACACAACACAATGGTCAGGGAAGTGGGAAAAAAATGTGTTTTCACTCACCTCCGAACACAAGATCATCAATAGTCGCGCGCGTCATCTAAGTTTGTCTAATGACATCACGCATCAAAACACGGGCTTTCATTGGTCCCTAATAAATCTCCAGGGATCCTTACATTACACTACGTAGCCTTACATTATACTTTTCATAGCACGATCAAAAATTTTTCTGCCTGCTGCCCTACTTCGCGCGGCATTAGGCTGGCCGCTTCGCAAGCCTCGCGTCTTCGCTCGGCTTGCTCGTTGGCAATGAGTTCACCAATCGAACAAACGAGTCCAGAGGCTTGCTCAGTCATCAAAGTAAGAATTCAACCGGTCAACTAGCACTTTAACACAGTACGATACTTTTCGTCTGAATTCATAAATCGAGTTCAAGTGCTCACTACGATATTTGTTGGTTTCCAGTGGGAAAGCGTTGGACTGAAAGATATCAACGTTCAATACCTAGGATACTTTTTTATCGATCATCGCGATATTAGTGTTATGTTTTTGTTTGTAATATCCATATACTGACAGGACATAATCAGGATATAAACTAGCAATATATAAAACAAAGGATTAGTGATGTGCGTTTGATTCCTCTTTTCTCTAGCCTGCGTAGCAAGCGTTTCAGTTGGGGTTAGTAAACCTCAACATTCCGAAGAGCGCCTTTTTCACACTTTCACACTTGAGCGCACACCTGTTTGGAACGTCTCAAAAAACGACCAATCAGAAGAAAGAACATGTCGACGGAAATTAATTAAAGAAAATCGCTAATTTTGAAAACAAACACGGTACAAGTGAAACTAGGGATAGCGAAGTAAATGTTGTTCATTAAGCTAGATAGCTTCGGGCCCGTCCAAACCAAGCGATAAGTGCAGAATATGCAGGGCCGATTTCCAAAATTCGGTATTCCTTAACGTAAGCGAGTCTCTCGTGCGATGATGTCGGAATATTTTAAGAGTGCCTGTCCGCAAAGATTAAAGACATCACGGCAAGGTTAGAAAATTTGATTTCGTTCGTATTTTAATGTTGAATAGGCTGGGATGTCACTAAAATCACCCCATAGTTTTCTTTCAGTAAAATATCCATTTGTTTCAAAGAAAAAAGGCAAACAACGAAAATCAGTTAAAATGCCATTTGAGGCGCTAAATTATTACAAGGCTGTGACAGCCTTGTGTGCAAAGACAAATCACTCTACCGCCTTCGGGAAAATATTGCGTTGCTCCGGCTTTGCAATAAAATAATTTAATTTTTAAGGCATACAATTCACTACAGCAAAAGTACTAGTAC
>NC_090869.1:18205499-18230499 GCF_036669935.1 Montipora foliosa | reverse complement strand
AATGCGCAGATGGAGATGACGGCTCGTGTAGCCTATATAAAGCCCCGTCCACGCGTATCCAGATATTTTTGAATCACGCCTTCCGTCCACACGTATCCGGTGAATTCGCTGGCGAATCCGGAACTTTTTGAATACGCTCTCCCCAGTGGATATTTTTTAATCCGATATGAATCCGGAACCGTGTGGACGCCAAATCCGGATATTTATTTATTCAGATGACGTAACAAGATCGAGCCCAGTTCCTTGCCGTGAAATCAATTCTCAAGATGGCTATCGAGGGCTTCATGGTGCATGCTCTGTTAACTCTGTTTCCTTGAGGAGTCCTGAGCACTAGAGTGAATCCGGATACGTTAAGGATACGTGTAGCCTGCGTCGCAGACGAAAATAAACCTCGGTAAGTGACGTCTGCGAGCAGCGCAGAGATCCTTGTTCTGGACCCCCCGCTGCGTACCCAGATTTGAGTACGCGCCACGATTGGCCAGTTGAAAAAGCCTTTGTTTTCTTTATCTGTGATCGCCTCCGATTGGTTGAGAGAATTTCCTTTGGAGTGTGCACCGGAAGCGAAGCCGAGTTGCTCGAAGCATGGTTAGCGCTAACCATTCGTTCAGCTGTATTTTTGTAAGGTTTAACGTGGGTTAGCACTAACCGTGCTTCGAGCAACTTGGCAGAGAATGGCGGCGGTAAGCGAAGAGAAGTGGAAAGAAGCCTTTGAGGCAGTCAAAGCGCAGTTTGCATTGACCGATCTGCTTCCAGAACAGCAAGAAGCTATCAAAGCATTTTTTAAGGGGAAAAATGTGCTTGTAAATTTACCCACGGGTGTGATGGAGGACCATGGGCAATACTTGAACAGCATTTGTATTCCAGCTATTGCCATCACCGATGTAGAAGATCCAGAAATTATTCAGCAAGTTTTAAACGGGAATTTTCTCGTAGTATTCGGTTCGCCCGAGTGTTTGTTGTCTACCGCTCTATGGAGGGGAATCTTCAAAAGCGAAAGGTATTCGAGTGGCAATCGACGAGGCTCATTGCATAACACAGTGGTAGGTAAATTTCTCTTTCTAACACAGAAGAACGAGAATAAATCTAGGACCGCGTCCCTGAATTTCTCACACCTTGTATATCCTTAGAGTTCCCTTGCAACCCGGTTGTTTCGGCGGGTCTAATTTGCAGGTCGCAGGTCGCGGGTTGCAGGTCATTGTTTCACTAATACAGAAAGTATCCTAAACATTCATAAAAGCTAACCTTAGGCCTAAAAACTTTTGTTTAGGCCTAAGGTTAGCTTTTAAGAATGTTTAGGATACTTTCTATATTGGTGAAACAATGACCTGCAACCCGCGACCTGCAACCTGCGACCTGCAAATTAGACCCGCCGGTTTGTTTACGTCTGCGACGCAGACTAGAGTTGCTCGTGCTATGAAGTATTTGAGCTTAAGCTTACATGTAAGTCTTACGTGTAGCCTGCTTCCACGAAGCTCAAGCTTATTTAACTGTTAGATTAATACGTCAGCGAAAATATAAACTGCGTTTGCACATTTGACGTCTGCAATGGTTTTAATAAAACACAATCAGGTTGAAGGGAAATTCAAAACGCACTTCCAGTAATTCGTTGAGTCTGTTGGGGGTCCAGAACAAGGATCTTTGCGCTGCTTTGCAGACGGTACTAACCGGGGTTTGTTTACCTCTGTGACGCAGGCTAGGATACGTGTGGACGGGCAAGTTCGATTTGAATACGCTACGTGTGGATGGAAATCTTTTTTACTCTAGAAAAAAAAAAGTTGCGGGATTTAAAAATATCCGGATACGTGTTGACGGGGCATAATTCGAATCACACGAATCACATAAAATTCACACACAACGCATTGTAACAGTTGGTTTACAAGTGAGGCCAATAACCACATTAACACCCGTCTACAGAAAAAAAGACCAAAACAGGGCTTTTACTCTATTATCAGAGCCATGTGGACAACAGATATAAACGATCGCTAGTAGGAACTATGCTTGATCGCGCTAAACGCTTGTCATCCTAACCGGACGTCTTCTCCAAAGAAGCCATGATCTAAGAAAAATGTTTCTGAAATTGAAATATCCTGAAATACTTATTGATTCTACTTTTAAGAGACTTCACGCCTCCCAAGACCAAAACCAAAACCGTATTAAGCCAGTCGACAGCCCTATACGAACAACCTTGCCTTTCAAAGATCAGGAATCCGCCGACTCTGTACGCAGGCAACAAAGCGACCCTAGAAAGAAAATCGATCGTGTATTACAGCCAGTTTTTACAAGTAGGAAAATATCTGAAGAATTGAAAGTTAGTACCGAAACAAAGCCCTCACTTGTAAACCAACAATGCGTTGTGTATGAATTTCAATGTAATTCGTGAATGTGATTCGAATTATATAGGCTACACGAGGCGTCATCTCCACTTGCGCATTGAGGAGCATAAATATTCCGTCATCGGTAACACCAGAAGGACAAGCACACCCAGAGATTAAACAATCTTCACGAGCAATTTACCACCTTAAAGAAATGCCGGGGAAAGTTTGAGTGCCTTATTTATGAGACGCTTTTAATAAGGAAAAAGATACCGACTCTGAACACTCCAAATGAGTTCATTCCAGCGAACATGTTTATTTAAATTTTGTTCATTCTTATGTTTATGCCCGCCTCAATTATTCTAATGTATTTTCCCACTCTCTATCCTTTACATAACGTTACCTAACATACAATAATTTGTATTTGAGAATGGTGACATGTCGTTGCCGAAACGTCATGTTTTATCTCGCTACTCTTTATTCTAAACTAAACTTACTTAGCAAAAAAATACTATAATCGCTGAAAGAGATGGGTGGATGATTTAGCTGAAAAGAGGAGGAGAATATTTGTAGAAAAAAAATTAGCATTGAGCTAAGGGCTTACCAGGTACGAAACAAACTAATTTTACGAAGAAAAAACTTGACCCATTTGTTCTCGTAGGTGGTGGAGCGATTACTGCGGAGAGCTATCTGTTTTTCAATTTGGATAATTGTAGTCAGTTTACTATTGAAGGCGGACATACACGGGGAGCTCCACCTAATTTGCAAGAATAAAGATGACGAGCATCTTGCAAGTAGAGAAACAAGATCAATATCTGCACGAGTAGGGACTTTTGACAGCCCCATCAAATGAAGATCTGAGAGCACAAAATCATTCACAAGACCCCTTTGAAAGAGGAATTGTTTAACACCTTTCCAAAAACCTTGTGTTATGGAACAGTTCAGGAAAAGATGAGTTTCTCGTTCACAAAAGCAACTTTTATCTGATTGTACAAGGTTGATTATCTTCAGAAAATCATTTGCGGCAATCTTCCGATGTAAAAACTTAAAATGAAAGGTTCTTATTTTGGTGAGGGACGTACATTTCAAAGCAATTGAGTATGCTACTTTCCATTCTACATAGTCGTTCTGAACACGAAGGTGGGGGAGTTCTTTTCTTGAGAAGAGAAGTGTAGATAAAATTATTGACCTTGCGTGTAAAGGAGTTTTGTCCTAAGCAGCCTGTGTACGTGAATGGACAGAATCCAAGTGAGGCCTAACGACACTGTGCATATGAGGGAAGAAGAGCCTTCGCTGATCCACGGCATCAGGAACTTCTTACGCATCACCCGAGGACAGATAAAATATCTGATCTCGGTGGGAATCGAACCCATGACCTTCGGATTAGCTCACCGTTGCTCTACCGACTGAGCTCTCAAGGCCAGACAGGAGCAGTGTATGGGAGTTTGAGGACAAATTAAATCGGCTCGGCCCAGCCCAATGACTTCAAGTAAGGCCTAACGCCACTGTGCATATGAGGAATTAAGATGCCGATGTTGTGGATCAGCATTATTCCTTTCACAATACCCCTCTCCCGCATCGGAGTACTGTGGAGCTTCCTCATAAACGTTTTTGAAGCTGAAAGAACTCCATAAAATTCTAAGCATTTTAGTTCTTGAAAATTGGTCCTCAAATCGTCATACCTAAGGAGGGTACCATTTTCGTCTAGTAAGTGAAAAATTTTTCTAATGCCGTGGCTCGACCAATGTTTTTGGAATACGGGCCGGTCATTTATCACCGATGTTTGCATCCGTAACAGCCGCGACTTTAGAAAAATGGGATGTAACTCGGCTCAGGTTTCTAGGACCTCACGGATAAAGGAATTAGTTATCCCTAGCATAGGGATGTCGTCTTTGTGAAGGTTACACGAGAAAATTAGAAGGGGTTACGTTTATGCAAACGTTGGCCGTGTAGCACTTACATTTTAACATAATTAACTATGAAAGCCTGGGGTGATGTGAAGTGCTATTTTACTACCCATGTAAACCATGTTAGCGTTAGCCCTACTAATGGAAATGGGCCCACTCAAGGACAGAGAAAAACTCTGACCAGCCTGAGGGTGGGAATTGAAGTGCTAACAGTGACATGATTTACATGGGTAGTAAAATAACACTTCACATCACCCTTTCACAGTTAATTCTGTTGAAATATAAGTGCTACACGGCCAACGTTTGCATAAACGTAACCCCTTGTACTTGTACATATTCATTGCCGTGAATTTGACATCTTCAGTTCCCACGACCTGCTCCCGTCTGACCTTGTAGCTCAGTCAGAGCAGCGGTGATCTAACCCGAAGGTCGTGGGTTCAATTCCAACCCTGGACAGAGTTTTTCTCTGTCCTTGAGTGGGCCCATTTCCATTAGAAGGGCTAACGCTCACATGGTTTGCATGGATAGTAAAATAGCACTTCACATCACCTTTTCATAGTTAATTCTACACGAGAAAATTGCCTCTCCTCCATATTTCTTTAAACTTTCATCAAAAGCAAATTTCCACTTCCCCCTATTAGTCGGATCAAGGTATTTCTTGATCCAGGAGACTTAAGAGATTGATTAAACGTGTTTATATCGATCATCTTGAGGCCGCCCTCATCTTAGACCTTGGTTATGTGCATTGTTTTGATCTTGTCGCCTTTGCCGTCCCACAGAAAATCGAAAAGAAGTTTATTGACTTTTTGTAATGCCTCATGGGAGGCTTTTTGGTAGGGGCGTTAAAATATAGACAAGTTGGGAAAGCAGTAGACTTTTAATGAGAGTGATTTTTGCCAATTAAAGTAAGCCTTCTCAACTGCCATAATTCGATCACATTTTTTTATTATTTTTGTAATCCTTTCATCGTAATTGGAACGGACCATTACATTTCTGTCTGCTGCGAACCAATCGCCAAATGTAAAAACTTGTTCCTTCACCCACGAGATATCTGGTTCTTTTGCTGAACCCACTCAAAGCACTTTGAGGCCAGAGATAATTTGAAATCTGTCCAAAACTTTTACTTCGTATAGAAAGGAGGCGTCTAAGCCGTCGAGAACAGTAGAGTGCTCTTAGGAGGACTCGCATTTGTTTTCCAAGTATGCCCGTGTCACTGACAGATAAACATCTCTTCTCATTCGTTTACGGGGCTAAAAACTTTCCCGTTGCTATCAGAACTTGAATAGTTAACAATTATTCGCCGAAGTAGTGGAGGTGGCTAATGGTGGATAGCCATTGACACTGAGATGACTACGGTTGTTTTAGTATAATACAAAAACAATGAGATAATATAGCTCAAAAACATGATATTAACTCATTTATTCCTGCAACAATTACAACATTTTCGGGCGCAAATCCCGGCCGCGTAAGGTGCTCGGAGGTGAATAGCAAAGGATATTTGGAGTTTAAATAGCTAAAATCAGAGCGCGTCTTCAACGCTATCCAGTGTCTTAGTGTTTATTAAATTCCGATATTACTTTCTTCGATTTTGGGACTTTGATTCGAACAATTCGCAAAATCGATGCTTGAGCCTTCTTAAACGTATGCCAACATACTGCAGCAATTCAAATCTGACGTTAGTTTTGTCATCTTACAAAACTTGGGCAAATCCTATGAATGTGCCTTTCAAATCTTGACTTCACAAAATAGCACTTCGTTATCGACTTCTCTCACTCTTCAACGTATACTTTAAACCAACCAACAAACAATCAATCAACCATTCATCAGCTTTGTTTTGCGGTATCATGACTCACTGAAGCAGTTTAAATATTCCCCGTGTTTCTTACCAGTAGCATTCGTTTTTTGTTTCAGAATCCCTGCAGCAGCAGCCCGTGTCTGAATGGTGGAACATGTCAAGCCGGATTTACTACTAAAGGATTTCGATGCCTTTGTACCAACGGCTCCTATGGAATTAAATGCGAGATAGGTAAGTTACAAACGCTGATTTTGATTTGCAAGCAAACTGAAACACTTATTAGGATAACAGACAACGCAGATGTCGGAAAATCTGCTGTTAAATTTATCACGTAACCACAGATATAACAAAATTGCTTTCTTCCTTTACAAATATTTTATTTCCTTGGTTAGTTTCTTACTTAGCTTTGCAAATAGCCAAACTCTGAAGTTTAAGTGCTCGATGCTGGCAGTGACAAGATCATGATGACTAGCATTGGAAGCTAAAGAAATTTCCGTCTCAGTTGCAATTTTTCTTGCGAACAGTATCCGTCTATTGAGGCTCGGACTTACTCACACCTTACTGAAGCTGCTATCTACACTGGGTGAAGTAATTCGTAGTTTCTATAATTAACAGATGCCCCCATAAGCCTCTTTTTGTGTTGTTTGACCTTACGGAATAAAAATCAAGAAGTTACCAGGCGAGGGTGTCTGACAAGTCTCAGTTTGGTATATTATGATTTTTCCTTCAGCAAAATCTTGCAGCCAATTGAAACGAATGGATCCTGCAGCAGATAGTGGAGTTTACATCATCGATCCTGATGGCAATGGAAACTTAGCGCCATTTAAAGTCACCTGCAACATGACTGAAAAGAATGGAGTCGGCGTGACAATCATCAGTCACGACAGTGAGAAGAGAACGCATGTCAAGGGATATGAACGAGCTGGTAGTTACTCACGTAACATTCAGTACACTGGAACAAATCTGTCTCAGCTAGCGATGCTCACCAGAGTCTCCTTACACTGTGAACAGTTTATTAAGTACGAGTGTCATCATGCTCGGATTTTCCACAACGAAAAGATAGTAGGATGGTGGGTGTCACGTGACTCGAAGAAAATGACGTATTGGAATGGAGCATCTGGTAATAAAAAGTGCGCGTGTGGGATGACCAACTCATGCGCAAAGCCCAGGTTAGGTTGTAACTGTGATGAGAATGACAACGTCTGGCGTGAAGACAGCGGTCACCTCACTAACAAGACTCTGCTTCCAGTTAAACAGCTGAGGTTTGGAGATACTGAAGGCCGAAACGAGGAAGGGTACCACACACTGGGAAAATTCAAATGCTATGGAACAGCATGATCTCATGCAAGCGATCTTGCTTCACAGTATTTATCACGGTTTAATAAAAACTGAGACACTGTCACTCATAATGCTGATAAAATTGGATGGCACATAGTATATCCACACAAAAAAAAATCCACCAAAATAAAACAAAACAGAAACATAGAACGACAGAAGAGAAATTTAAAAAAACCCAAGGGATGCATGAATGGACCAAACGCAAGGTTAAAGCAACAAGGAGCTTCTTGAGATGGCTTGAATGGGTCAACTTAATCTTAGCTAAGGAATATAGATAAGCCGAAGTTTCGTGCATTTTCTCCGCTATTTCTACGTAGAAACTATGCATCTCATCTTCACCTAACAGTAACTTGAAATTTCTAGATAGCGTATCACTTATTAACTGTATACATACTAATAAAATCTGGACAAAAATTGAATAGTTTTGGGGAGTATTGAAGGATTTTGCAGCTTTTAAATGGTTTGAGACAAATCTATCTATCCGATATGTAAGGTCAGCTCATGTAACAACAGCACATCAGATAGAAGCAATCCTACCAATAGCGCTTTGCACTAATGACGTCGTGGAATTATAGACCCCTAAGAGACTCAGACAAACAAAGACCAGGCTGTAAGAGTCACAAGAAAAATAAGGCATAATATTCCCTTCAAGTGATGTCGACCAATTTCCTGGCTCAATTCTCGAGAGAGAACCAGAACTATACACAATTGAGCAGACAGAACGGTGTTGAAGAGCGCCTCTCAGCAATTTTCACCTAAGACCGTGCAAGACAAAAAAAAAATCGAAAATTGCCAAACTTTGTCACAATAAAGTACTACCAAAACCATTTTTAGAAAAATATGTTTTAGTTTGTTTCGATAATTATTTTATCTGGACGGCGACTTTTTCGGTATGGGGCCTTGTGCGCGAGTGAAAACTCCAAAATGTTGCTTGTTTGAATCGCTATTTTTGAAATAACGAATGAGTAACTTGAAAACCAAAACAACATGGCACAACTAGAGTAATTCCTTCACCCTTTAGCGCTGTTAACGGTACAATATACCAAAACTGGAATTTTTGACAAAATTTTAATCTTTAAATCTTAACTTTTTTTACATTGATTACAGAGTGCCAAATTTGTACGAAATTCGACTGTCAAAAAAGCATCCTGGTACATGTCTTTCTCAAACGGGACCATATTCATCGAAATAAGCACTGTTTCTGCTGCAATTAAATTCAATAAAATTTTTGGGTAAATCAAACGGAAGATTTCAACATGCTGTTTGTCAACAAAAGTCGACCTTTGACCACCAAAGCGGAAGCGAGGTACATTGAAATCACATTTTATTCACTGAATAATTCGAGTCTTCAGGTTTACTGGAACTACTGAAGGTAAAATGGAACGTGTCATTGAAATTTAACTGTTTTGGTTTAAGAGTGACATATCCGGTAATTAAAAATAACTGACCTAAAAATTTGCATACTAGTAAGATTCATTCCATTCCATATTTTTACGCAAACAAGTTTCCTTAATTCACTTTCTGAACATACCTGCAAAACAAACAAAGAAAGGCAGCCCCCTTTATATAAGTATACGCTGGTTGGATTTTCCTCGAAGCCCTCAAACGACCATCGAACCTGAGTCGAACGCTTTGTGACGTTCGTGAGTTGTGCCGTGATTGTGTCGTCAGAGCTGTCACGCAAGAGATTAGGACAAAGCACACAGACCAATGGCTTAGTGCGGTTATTCTGAGCTTGTTGGGGGAATTTGTGGCCCAAGTTCTGATAATCCAGCAAACGTTCAATGCGTAACAATAGCAAAATGTGATAAGGACACCAAGGCACACTTGAGAAGTTATAAAGTGTCGGATTCTTCTCTGGATATAGAGGCTAGGCTTTTGCTCGCACGTGCAGGTCAGCTTTAACTGAAATCACTTAAATTAAGATATTGAGCAGAAATCACTTTGCGAAATCCGCAGATACTACCTATTACAGACTTAATGTCAAAAGCAGAATACCCGCCCACAAGAAATGGAACCTAAAAACACTGCTGCCGCAGTGCCGCAGTCGTGTATGAGGCAAGCACCGCGGCACTGCTGCACTAGCCAGTCTACTCAGCTCAATTTAACCTTAAGTCGACTAAGGCACTGCGGCACCAGCCATTCTACTCAATTCACTCTATCGAGTAAGCAAGATGTGTAATACCATGTAATCATCTGAATCATGTATCGTTGTACGAGACTGTGAGCACTCACTTTTCCAGTTTCCATTTGAGATTTATGTCTGCCTCCTCTTCTAAGCGAGTCTAAGTGCGAAGTTTTTGTGATGGTAATTAGTTCTACTTTACATATGAATGAAAACTAATTTTCATAACAAAAACTTCGCACTTAAAACAGGTTTGAAGAGGAAACAGGCATGATCTGGGAAATGGCCTATTTTCTTAAACTTTGCAATGAGTTTTGTCAGGAGCCCATCCTGGAGCGTGCAACTTCCATACAGCGTATGTGAAACGGCGTTTTCACAAGTAGGTTTACTTTTAGACTAGCCCTTCCCGCGAATTAGGTCAAAAAACAAAGTCATTTACGGTTCGGTGACCCTATTAAGTCAGCTTAATTTCTTGTAATTGGTCATCGGGCTCCTGTGGGAGTCTCATTAGCGGGAAATTCGATCTAAAAATAACCTTACTTGTGAAAACGCCGTTGCACAAGTATAGTTAAGTTGCACGCTCCGGGTGATGGGCTCCTGGTTTTGTCTTAGCGTGCCAATTACTCTCCAGCAATAAAAAATAGGAATCACGCAGTTTGTTTTTAAGATATACGCGTTTAAAGAAAATATATAGCGTGTTTTTTGGTGGCTCATTTGTTTCCATGGTAACCTATTACGTCACATTAATGAGTGCATCTGGTTAAAGTGGTACTATGACGAAAATTTTAGATTTTTTTTCCGGGTTTTTTTAACTGAAATACAATGTTTATGACCAAAAAAAGATAAATTTGTAAATTTGGATCAGGATACACTATTCTTGTGAAGAAATAGACCGTGTAAACTTGTCAAAAACCTGTCCATATGGTATCATAATATTGCAGTTACGGTGCCCATAACGAAAAAAAAAATTATTTTCCCTTTTGAAAGTCCATATTGAAAAATGAACTTTAGCGAAAGGATTTTTCCATTCAAACGAGAGCCGAATTTTCTACAACTTTTTAAGTAGCATGCAAACTGCCCGCCATTTTGGCATACCACTCGCTGAAGTCTTCTCTCGACTTATGACGTAGATTCAGGAACACGTGGTCAGATAACATGAGGATTTGAGAGTTGATGCATGCGAAAAAGTGCCTGAAAGATGCGTTACCCCTCAATGTAACAACACAGCTGATCCTGAACAAAGAATATGGGTGCATAGGAATCATTTCGTCAACTCGGAAACTGCAATAGCCCAAACAATTGTTTTGACGGAAAGAAAGAACTGGAAGCCCGGTAAAACTTCGCCGCTGTGCTACAACTTCGGTCATAAGTAGTTGTCAAGCGCAAGTCAAGTTTTTGAGGCTGAGGAAGGGTTAATCCGCGCTTCCCTTTCACTGCCATGTGTGATGCTCATTCATGTGGGCTGGCGCGATTTTTCTTATTAGATCTCCATCGGATTCCAAATCGGAGCAGTCGTAGCTCAGATGGCTAGTGCGTGGCTTTCGGAGCAAGAGGTCCCCGGTTTGATCCTCGGTGACTTCAACGTCTGTTTCGACTTTCCTCTGATCCGTGTAGCTATAGCTTTAAATCCCCTTAAAACGGAGCACTGACAGAGGGAGGGGAGTAAAGGGCGCACCGTCCGCTTCCATTGATACCAGCCTCGTAGCAGAAGGAAATACCGACGTTAAGGTAATTCCTTAGTATTGCATTGCGCATCCCTACTGCGCACGATTTTCGCGTCATTAGGGCGCGCACATGAGCACGTGCGCGTACATTAAACGTAAGAGATTTCCCTCAAAGTAAGCCCGATAGCGAAATAAATACTTCTTTTCTCTAAAACGAGCACGGTGACCCCCGATTTCTTTTCCAGGTATTTGCTAAGAGTAGTCTCATAGAAACAACATAGTTGAAGAAGAAAAAAACTTTGATAGTAGAACATCGTTTTTTTTTTTTGGAAAACAGTTCCGTACTGGGTGTGTTTTAGCCAAGGCGAGGACTTCAAGCTAACCACGGATCTGTCCCAAAAAGTGCACTATTCCCACAACCAGGCAATCAAAAACGGCATCAATGAAGCAATACTGCTTATGTGAATAAAAGAAGCTTTATTTTCAAAATAAAATTTTGTGTCCTTGAAGTCACCAAGACTTAATTTCTGTATGAAGGTGATTCGAATTTTTAACGCCCAAACAGTAAAAATACCCCATTTTAAGAGCCTACTGACGCGTAAACAAGCACGGTGACTCCCACGGTTTTCCCTACAAAGATCGTTTCAGTCGTTCTCAAAGATCAAAAATAGTATACAAAGCCCGTTGTTGGGACTGTGATTCCTTCTACATCGGCAAAACAAAAAGAAGATTGCATGACAGGAAGTCCGAGCATTTCAAAGCTCTTACACAAGTCGGCCACGCCTCTGCTGTTGCAGACCATACAATTTCTACCGGTCATAACATCAAATGGGACCATTTTGAAACCCCCGCAACTGGAAAGCCCGACTTGCAGTGTAAAATTAAAGAAACGCTATTAATCAGTGACTTAAAACCCTCTCTCAATGAAAACATTGGTAGTGAGAAGTTTTTTCTTTATTAATTTCTTCCGGAAGAATTGACTACCGGAAGTTACGTTTTTGTTATCACACTTTTTAACTAGTCACCAGTTCCTCGCTCTAGTTTTTTAAAATTCTTTTTTGACAGTTTTGACCGTAGGCTCGATTTCCCGCCGCTCACTCGAGTTCGGGTATCCTCCCCGAGAGGATACCCGAACGCTGGACGCGTGAGCGATAGATTGTGTCTGTGACGTAAATTCAAAATATAATTTAGGCGAAGTTAATAGTGGCGGGGAAATAGCATTAGACATCCCAAAAACACTGATTTTAAGAAAACAGAAATTACATAACAATGTTTAAAACGTCTGTGCTACGTTTCCAGATGATACGAGCTTGAGTTTGTGGTTAAATGATCGATGTGAGTTTGAATTCAACCGGCGAATCATCGACGAAATCTTCGGCTGCTTTAGCTCTCAGTCGACCTCATCGGCCCCCTCGTTTTGCCAGCAATAAACTCAGCAGTACTTTCAATTGATCTTGAGGAATTTTACTAGCTCTTACATTAACGATGTATGAGGAGAAAATTGCAATAGCAATGGATTTGAAAGCCGTATTTTGACCTTAGCGCCATCTGGAAAATCAGTGAAGTTTGCGAACTCAGGCGGTAGAAAACGACACAATTCCCATTCTCCAGCTTCTCGAACACTTTTCGTTGTCGCAGTCTTGGATGTTTCCTACCTTAAAGCACTGTAAACCTCGAACAGGCCGGGTCAGAGAATACCTTCGCAGCCAAAACATATAATTTATGCCAGACGGATTTGTGCAGGCGAGTTTCTGATTGGCGGAGATTAACAATGGCTCACCTCACGCGTCCAGCCGAGATTTCGGGAGTGAGCGCTGGCTCATTTCCCGAAACAGCGGCTGGTAATCGAGCCTATTTTAACCGTCACTTCTGATGATGTATGCTGCAACATACGAAACGTCAAGTATAAAATGAAAATGTTTGTAACCGCTGTTTGTTTTCTTTTCTTGTTGAAATTGAAATGGCCAAAGGACAAAAGTATTTATGACCCCATTTTTTTATTGCATTTTTTTAATGTTCATATCATGAGTGTTAATTATGCCAAGTCTCCAAAAATGTTTGATAGTAGAACAATTTCAAGGGAATTACCTTAAATAAAGTGGACTTTACCTTTACCTTTACCTTTACCTTTAGCCGTGTGCAAATCGTCGTACTCAAAAACGCCTTTAAAAGCAATTAATAAGAACACAATAACCGTTAGTTTCACGGGCAGTGATACAATCCGGCTGCGCTGATCAATGTGCTCACTTCAGGGACAACTGGAAAAGCGAGTGCTCGCAGTCTCGTGCAATGATGCATGATTACATGGTCTTACATATCTTGCTTACTCCATTTTCGCAATTGGAGCGATCGCTGAATACCCTTCCACAAAGGAGCGTTTACGTTTGTGACGCTAGGCGCAGTGGCAAAGTGAACGAAAGTGGGTTTCGCGCGGTTCACGTCGGATAGAGTGAATTGAGTAGAATGGCTGGTGCCGCAGTGCCTTAGTCGACTTAAGGTTAAATTGAGCTGAGTAGACTGGCTAGTGCAGCAGTGCCGCGGTGCTTGCCTCATACACGACTGCGGCACTGCGACAGCAGTGTTTTTAGGTTCCATTTCTTGTGGGCGGGTATTCTGCTTTTGACATTAAGTCTGTAATAGGTAGTATCTGCGGATTTCGCAAAGTGATTTCTGCTCAATATCTTAATTTAAGTGATTTCAGTTAAAGCTGACCTGCACGTGCGAGCAAAAGCCTAGCCTCTATATCCAGAGAAGAATCCGACACTTTATAACTTCTCAAGTGTGCCTTGGTGTCCTTATCACATTTTGCTATTGTTACGCATTGAACGTTTGCTGGATTATCAGAACTTGGGCCACAAATTCCCCCAACAAACTCAGAATAACCGCACTAAGCCATTGGTCTGTGTGCTTGGTCCTAATCTCTTGTGTGACAGCTCTGACGACACAATCACGGCACAACTCACGAAGGTCACAAAGCGTTCAACTGGTTCGATGGTCGTTTGAGGGCTTCGAGGAAAACTCAACCAGCGTATACTTATATAAAGGGGGATACCTTTCTTTGTTTGTTTTGCAGGTATGTTCAGAAAGTGAATTAAGGAAACTTGTTTGCGTAAAAATATGGAATGGAATGAATCTTACTAGTGCAAATTTTTAGGTCAGTTATTTTTAATTACCGGATATGTCACTCTTAAACCAAAACAGTTAAATTTCAATGACACGTTCCATTTTACCTACAGTAGTTCCAGTAAACCTGAAGACTCGAATTGTTCAGTGAATAAATCGAGATTAGCGAGTGGATTTCAATATACCTCGCCTCCGCTTTGGTGGTCAAAGGTCGACTTTTGTTGACAAACAGCATGTTGAAATTGGGCCTCAAAATCCTCCGTTTGATTTACCCAAACATTTTATTGAATTTAATTGCAGCAGAAAGATTGCTTATTCCGATGAATATCGTCCCGTTTGAGAAAGCCATGTACCAGGATGCTTTTTTGACAGTCGAATTTCGCACAAATTTGGCACTCTGTAATCAATGAATGAATGTAAAAAAAGTTAAGTTTTAAAATTTGGTCAAAAATTCCTGTTTTGGTATATTGTACCATTAACAGCGCTAAAGGGTGAAGGAGTTACTCTAGTTGTGCCATGTTGTTTTGATTTTCAAGTTACTCATTCGTTATTTCAAAAATAGCGATTCAAACAAGCAAAATTTTGGAGTCGTTTTCACTCGCTCACAAGGCCCCACACCGAAAAAGTCGCCGTCCAGGTAAAATAATTATCGAAACAAACTAAAACATATTTTTCTAAAAATGGTTTTGGTAGTACTTTATTGTGACAAAGTTTGGCAATTTTCGATTTTTTTATCTTGCACGGTCTTAGGTGAAAATTGCTGAGAGGCGCTTTTAAAGTGTAGGAGGTTGAAAATTGACGCGCAAAGGTGACGACTTTTTTTTAATTAAACGAGTGAGGGGCTGTTTTAGGTCGTGTAAACAGTAAAAGTGACCACGTGCTTGATCCGAGCATCGATAATGGCCCTTGGTCTGTGGCAAAAAAAACAAAAAATGATTCGATATTGCAAGGAAATGGTACCCTAGTGCAAATTATGTTCCCTATTCTACTCCGTCGGCAGGTTGGCATGTTAGAAAAGACGGTTGATGGGCCTTATTAGGGAATTTAAGATCTACGACGGCGAGGGTCGACGAAAACGTCACCTCAAAACATAACTTGGCTCTATCATAAGTCTTTCGCGATTATTCAGTCTAGTTCGCGTCGTACAATGTGGGCAAAGTATCCTAAAAATAAATTTGGTAGGAGCGGTTTCAGAGCGAAAACAGAGAATGAAAGATTCTCTGTTGCTTGCTTACGTTGTCCTCAAAACCTCGAATTTGGTGATTTCACGTCGTCGTTATGCAGAGGACCGCAAAGATACTTGCTAAAATCCGTGCTGCACGTGCAGCACGATTATTTATGCTCTTTTAACCAATGACATTATTGCTTTGTGGCGTTGTCGTAGTCGTAACCGTCGTCGTTTCTTAAATTCCCTATTATTACACTACTCCTGCTGTTCGCAAACAACGGTTGCCTGTTTTGCTCTGACTAAGACATCTTTCACGGATTTTTCTTTGGCATATTCTACGTAGTATGGGGGGCGTGTTAAATATTTCTCTTAGATGTGGGTAATTTTTTATCAGGTGCCATTTCCTCGTGAGCGGAGTGGTATTTTGTGACAAAAGTCAGAATTCTGTTACATGTGCGTTTTCATCTCCTCCTGCATTAACTCTTTTTGTTTGAGAATCTCAGTTCAGAGAGATGCTTTTTAACACTGTTCTCTGGATATCCTTGATTTTTTAGGTGTATTTCAAAGTCTCGTGCGTTTTTCAAAAATGGAATGGGAAAAATTTCTTATTTGAAGCGGTAATACTTTCCCTTTTATGAACCTTCTTGTTACTCCTGGTGGACATCATGAACGTCTGCTGTGGGACCTTTTGTAGAGCACAAATATATGTTTTTCACAGTTAAGAATTCCCGACTTCAATCGATTGACCATGGCTTACATTTCTTGATGTCTTACGATGATTTAAGTAGCGGTATGAGGACTTTCTTTCCTGATTCCTGCATGCAACATTTTGAGAGATTTCGGCAACTTTTGGTCATTTATCTGGGTACTGTGAGTCCGATTTACATCAAAAGTGTTTAATACTAACCATTCTACCTCCTTTTTAGAAACCAACTCCACAGATTTAATAAGTTTTCTTCTTCTTTCCTTCATTATCGCTTACCGCACTCATACATTTCCTTTCAATAGATCGAAATGTCTACGCGGGGGGCTCATGTGACAAAGTCTATTTTTAGTAATAGTGCAAAGCGCTATTGGAGTACAAAAAATTTCCATTCTTGGCCTTTTGTGGTTTACCGTGTATAGCAATGATCCATCAGTGCAACGCTTAGTATACTGTGACGATTGATTATACACGCTCATAACAAAACATAACATAACATAACATAACATAAATACTTTATTCATGTGTCAAATGTATCTATTTTACAATACAGTAGTAAACTTATCGGGGACAACTTCCTAATATTTAACTGGTAGTAATCAAAGATTAGGAAATGCGTTCTTCAGGATATGTAGTGTGATAATGGAAAACTGGGTTGTCTGAAGAAAAGCAGATGGAAAATTATGTAAGTCATTCCTGTGAATGGGCTCTTTTCTGGCTATGTTTGTCGTTTCAACGGTGCGTCGGGTGTTGCTGCTGTGATAGGTACGTTTATACGTAGGTACATTGAATATTCATTTCCAGTTGTGCTAAATGTTATTCAAAAGTCCCCTAGGTTGCCTTCATCGAAGTGTGAGGGAACTGTGTCTCGATAAAATAATTAATTGTGATAATTGTACCATCTGGCTTATTAATATCAGACCCAGTGATATGAATTACACAGTTATGAGCATTAGCTACCGCCTGAATAATTATACTGTTACAACATGTACCTAGTGTCAACATTTGTTGAATGTAGTTCTCCCAGCAATTATTAGAAATACTTTCAATTTATAACTTTGGATTATCATTTAAATGCCTAATTCCAGCCATACGAGTTTGAAAGTGCAACTCTCTCCACTTGCACCAACATCATAAGGCACGCGCAGTATGTGTGCTAATCTGTCAGTTAGACAGGACCAGGGTGAGTTATCAGTTACATTAGCTGTGGTCACACTACGCACTTTTGCCCTAGGTAAACTTGACTTGTTGACGGTTTTACCTAGGGAAACTTAAATTTAGAAGTGTGACCGATTTTTCCCCAGGTAAATTACCTAGGGAATTTTTTTTCCATCGAACCTTGAATATGTCAAGAGAACAATAGAATTTCCCTTGACAGTTACCCTACATGTTTTGAAGGGGTAAACTGAAATCTCGAGGTAGTTAGCCAATAGATGGCACTACATGTAATAACATATCTTGTTAATAACACAGTATATATACTGTAACATTTTAAGCCACTAACTATGGTCGGTAAAACAAACTATATACCGACTGTAACTATAAATACGCCGTTGAATACTGGCTTAAAATGTTACAGTATATTATATACCGACCACAATTAATTACGCCATTAACTATTGGCTTAAAATTTCACAGTATTTAAAATACCGACCGGAAATTAAGAATGTTACAGTATATAATATACCGACCACAAATTAAGCCATTAGATACTGGCTTAAAATGTTACAGTATACAATGTGCCGACCACAAATTAAGCCATTAGATACTGGAATGAACATTCCACTGATGAAGGGCACAGTCCCGAAACGTCTGGACATATGTTAAGATTTTGGCACTTTCAGCAACATTCTCAACTTTTATTTTCTTATATTTGCATTTCACTATCAGTTGTTATGGTTCGGTCATTTGTAATTTTTCAGTTGGTGGACCCAGTGTGAATTACCTTCACCATCACCAACAGCAACGTTTTATTTCATAGGTACTGAGATTTATCCACGAAAAGCATAGTGAATAAAATTCGTACTGATTCTAAATGTAGCCAATCACGAACACGAACGACAAAATTTCACTGTGAAGAAATATCGTTCGTCCAATCAGCAACGCGAATGACGAAATATGAACGTATCGAATGGTACGTCATCATCCGACAGCCGTTGCAAAAAACCGCGCGCTTTGAAAAATGGCCAAAGGAAGATTTGCTTCTGTTTTCTCAGTTGAGGAATTTATTTTAGAACAAGAAAACAGAAATGCCGCTCAAAAAAAATTAACGAGATGTACGGTTGCTTGAACAACTTTTGAAAACGAAGATCGAAGACAGGAAAATGGAAAGTATCCCAGCGGTTGAGCTGAATGAATACAGAATACATCAACCAATTCATCATCTCCGTCCGCACTAAAGACGACAATGAATACGAGCCGACGTTCCTTCGAAGTTTAGTGGCTAGCTTGGATCGACAACTGAAGAAAGAGGGCTATTCCGCAAGCATAACAAATGACCTGGTATTTGAGAAAACCAGAGAGGTTCTTTAGTCCAAACAAAAACAACTAAAGAAGCAAGGAAAGGGAAATAAACCCAAAGCGCCGGTAGCTTTGACCAGCGACGAACTAAAAACACTCCTCACTTTGGACTATCTGAAACACTGTAAGTGTTGTAAATTGTCGGTTGGGCGCTTTTAAACCATTGTTTATTGCTTTCATCGCCCCATTCCATTTGTGCGAAATAAATTTGTCTATCAAACACTACAACGAAAAAAACCTCAGTACCTATGAAATAAACACATTACAGCATGAAAAATGCTTTGTACGATTTTTATTCACTCGTTGTTTAGAACATTAGCTAGAAAGAAACATTTTGTCGTCATCTTTTTGATCCACGTGGCTCTTTCCAAGGTACCTTGAAATACCATAAAACAGGAAGAAAACTCGGTTATTATATTCTGTAAATAACTGTTGTAAATACGATCGAAGATTGTTTGAAAATTTTGATAATGACACTACGCTTTTGCTCTCTGAGTTGCGTCTAGCAATTTGTGGGCCGAGACTGTCTGTCACCTCTGTTTCTGATATGTGTCTGACAAATCGTCGACCCTGTTTGTGCCTGAAAAATCGATTTCTTATCCAGGCAATATGATTTTCTATCAGATACTATAATCTTTGATTTTCAAACTAAAGGGCATCGCTGTAAATATTCGAAAATGACTCACCTTCAATCGAATCACACTTCAATATCGATGTTCGTTGCGACTTTCTGCCTCGTGACACAAGTTACCCAGAACATTTCCCGAACTCGGCGAACAATACCAATACCACCTTGCGCGCCCGGTTGAGTAATATCGATACCACCTTGCCCGCTCGGTTGAGCAAATCGAGATTGTTTTCCCCTATACAATATCTTCCAATTTACATAGTTATCAATATCTATCATTTTACATCTTTCCCCTTTTTACGCGGGGGCTTCTAGGTTGCCTTCTCAGAGGCCAAAACCCTGCGCGGGGGCAATAATGATAGTCCTCGAGTAGCGAAAAGCGTGACGCTTTCTTTCAATTTTTTCCCAAATAAATGTTCCTTCAATTTGCATTTGCTAACTTCGCCCTGAAAGGCCACGGGTCAATAGCCTATTCGGCTTCGCCTCATAGGCTATTGACCCGTAGCCCTTGTGGGCTACGGGTCTAATAGATAATTTTGGTTATGACGTCACGTACGTCCGTACGTCCGCCCGTACAGACCGCCTTGGTGGAGGTGGGGAGGCAGGAGAGCTCCTGGGGAAGGGAATTTTCAGGCAATTTCCCTTGGCGGGAAATCGCATGGCAGCGTTGCATTTGGCAACCCGCGTTTGGCTGGAACTCATAATAGTGACGAGCAACGGGGTAAAGAGCACGAGAGAAGAGGCGCCGAAATTTGAGAAATGTAAGCGAAGAAAGCCTCGAGAGAAACCGAGGAAGGAGAAGAGGAGCAATTTTTAATGAAAATCACTGTAAAGCTGAGAGAAATAGAGCAAGAGACAAAACAACTATTTACAACGGTTAGCTTTCAGGTAATATTTTCCTTTGCCTGTGTTCGCCTGTGTTTAAATTTAGCAACACACTGGGACATTAATTTACCTGTGTTTAAATTAACCAATACACCAATACATCACTAACGTTTCATGTTTAACCGGAGAATAGGCCATTTCCGAGTTGCTCTTTGTCTCGGTTTCGAAGTGAGTCTTGGTGCTCAACTATTGTAAGGAAAATGAGTTTGATTTGCATAAGAATACGCAACTAATTTCCATTTGAATGGTTGTGCACCAGGACTCGCTTTGAAACTATGGCATGCAGCAACTCGGAAATGGGCTATTAGGGAAGCAGATGTTCGATAGGTGTAATAGCTGTTGAGTTTTATTCCTCAGTTATCGAGTTCCATAAGTATAAAACTCAAAAATGGTTTGCTTTAAATCAGAAAAGAACCAATTCACCGTTGCTTTTGAGAAAAGTGTATGCCAGGCAAAACAAGTTGAATTTCGGTAGGCTGAAAGTTAAGAAATAATTTGCCTGTGTTTAAATTAACAAATACACCAATACATCACTAACGTTTCATGTTTAACCGGAGAATTAGGGAAGCAGATGTTCGAAGGTGTAATAGCTGTTGAGTTTTATTCCTCAGTTATCGAGTTCCATAAGTATAAAACTTAAAAATGGTTTGCTTTAAATCAGAAAAGAACCAATTCACCGTTGCTTTTGAGAAAAGTGTATGCCAGGCAAAACAAGTTGAATTTCGGTAGGCTGAAAGTTAAGAAATAATTTGCCTGTGTTTAAATTAACAAATACACCAATACATCACTAACGTTTCATGTTTAACCGGAGAATTAGGGAAGCAGATGTTCGAAGGTGTAATAGCTGTTGAGTTTTATTCCTCAGTTATCGAGTTCCATAAGTATAAAACTTAAAAATGGTTTGCTTTAAATCAGAAAAGAACCAATCCACCGTTGCTTTTGAGAAAAGTGTATGCCAGGCAAAACAAGTTGAATTTCGGTAGGCTGAAAGTTAAGAAATAATTTGCCTGTGTTTAAATTAACAAATACACCAATACATCACTAACGTTTCATGTTTAACCGGAGAATTAGGGAAGCAGATGTTCGAAGGTGTAATAGCTGTTGAGTTTTATTCCTCAGTTATCGAGTTCCATAAGTATAAAACTTAAAAATGGTTTGCTTTAAATCAGAAAAGAACCAATTCACCGTTGCTTTTGAGAAAAGTGTATGCCAGGCAAAACAAGTTGCATCTCGGTAGCCTGAAAGTTAAGAAATAATTTGCCTGTGTTTTTAAATTAACAAATACACTAATACATCACTAACGTTTCATGTTTAACCGGACAATTAAGGAAGCAGATGTTCGAAGATGTAGTAGCTGTTGAGTTTTATTCCTCAGTTATCGAGTTCCATAAGTATAAAACTTAAAAAAATGGTTTGCTTTAAAATCAGAAAAGAACCACTTCACCGTTGCTGTTGAGAAAAGTGTATGCCAGGCAAAACAAGTTGCATCTCGGTAGCCTGAAAGTTAAGAAATAATTTTCCAACTTTTTATTGCATGATGCCTCTGGACTATTTTAACACGTCACTCAAAATTAATTTTAAGTCCTTTGAAATATTTGTCCTCATTAAAAACTTTATGACGACGTCGGCCCAACAAACGTGTCGAGATTGACACCTCTCTCTCCCTTTATGTCTCTTGCTCTGCCATTTTAGTGTGAGTCTTATTACAACTCCCACTGAGAGTTAGGTAATTTTTTACATAAACAAAGATGTCTCACTCGCGCGAACAGGTACAGAAGATATGTTCAGCTATCGGTGTGTTGACGGTCTGCGTATTGTTTGCACTTCAGTATTTTCAATGTTTAGGTAAGAAATGCTGTTGATGCTCATGTGGTTTACATTGTAATAGTATGAGTCAGACATATCTGCATATAGGTCAGTCGGTGACGATGTAGTCCTAGAGCTTTTGAAACCGACACAGTTTCTGGGCCACAAAGCATCCAAAAGTACTTCACGTGTGACAATTGGAATACACCAAAGAGTTTCCTTAGTAATGTAGCATGTTAACGGCTACATATCATCAGTTTTGTCTAGGAAAAAATGTTTTTGAATGAGAAATTTGTTAGGACTTGAAATAGGAACTGATACACGATACACAACTACGAGGATTGACTGAAAAGTGGAACTGCAGTAGTGGGTTGGTTTACAATGCTCTCGAGTTCGATGTGAAACTTTAAATTCTCGTGGTCTGCCGGCCCCTCTTGTCGCAGGTTTCCTCATCGCGCTATCTATTAGATCATGGCGTTTGCCGACACGTGTACAGGTATTCTCAACGGACAGTGAAGATGTACACCATATTGTTTTCCAAACGATTAAATGTCGCTTTCTTAATGTAATCTTTTTTTGTTCCGCATTAATATTCATATTCTCGATTATCCGGACCCTCGATTACCCGGACTATTTCGTGTAGTTCCAACGAGTCCGGATAATCGAGGTTCGACTGTACACCTGAAATCCAAATATAATTGGCTGTGCATGACAATGGTCAATAATCTTACTTATCCTTATATTTCATTAACCTGGCTCTGCACACTGATCACTGTTTTATTGAAAGGAAAAAAAAATCTGTATGAAAGAGTAACCTTTGTGTTGTTCTCAGCAAGACAGCTTCTAGCATCCCTCCTAGATTGGATGAATGTTTACTTTTGTTACATGATGTTAAGACTTCCTCTTCATATTATTAAAAAAATATTTTCTAAAAGTCAAGTTTCTTTACCGAGCTCAGAAGATAATGATTTTGTAGTGTATAATTTATACGTCAGTGAGTTTACATATCATTTAATTGTTATTATTATGCTGTTAGAGTAACTTTCAAAAACAGAAAAAAATCTATCGCAAATTGTGAAAACAAGTCAGCTGAATTTGAAGCAGAAAAATGTGGTTTTACCAAACGAGTTGAGAGGACAGAGTTAAATTAACCAAGAAATAGTGGGTTATAAATATTTTATGCAGGAGGTGGAGCCGGAGCTTTGCCATTTGTGGAACAATGGTGACATGTTTACTCGAATAAATGAATTGAGTGAAAAGCGTTCATTGATGCCGTGCGTTGAAAGAGAAAGTTTTGTTTGGGATTTTTGCGGCTGTCTGTGTTACCACGGTGTGAAGATTGGCCATGTTATGGCAGAAGTGGTTGAGAAGATTGAAATTGTTTTGGGCGCGTCTCTTTGCCATTTCTTTCTTCATCTCGTCTATGATGTTCGCGAAAGCAGTCCGCAAATTTTCTCCCTGTTTCATCTTTTAGCATTATAAATGTATACGGTATGCAATAGATGACAAATGGACAGATGCACATAATATGGAACGTGATTATAACGGATCGTTTGGGTCCTAAGGTTTTGCCTACAGTTAAATGAGACGGCAATTTTTGCATAGTGCGCGTGGGTTTGAAAGTTCCTTGTTGACTGTCAGATTTTGGTGCACTTCTAGGTAGATAGGGTTAGGGTTAAATGATACAAGTGGTAGAGAAAACATCAGGTTACTGGTTTGGCGATCACTGACTGCGCCGACAATGTTTTTACTGCGAGTTTTTGTGGGTGATAGGTGAGGGTGAGTGGAAGTCTTGTCCTTCTGTTTAGTTTTACGTGCCGTTTCCCAATCGATCACTTTCGGTAATTACGCCTGACGCCTATGACAGACTGCGTCATGGTTTCGGTCGAATTCGGTTTCTTTTTATCGTAGTTACAAATTGCAATGCTTTTTATCGTGACATTTTATTGTCTGGTTCCACCTCGGAATCACGTGTAAAAACAGTGAGGATAAATAGTCCTAGGTTTGCTCCCGGACTGTTCATGAAGCCAATTGAATATTGAACGGAGGTTGAAGCTACGAGTTCACTAATGGAACCACTTGTCAAATTGAGCGGAGATTTAATTCTTAAATTTATTTCCCTTTGTGGGGGGGGGGGGGGGGGGGGATGAACCGTGAATAATTGCACAGCCAAAACTCCATCAGAGGTGTTGGATTTCTTCTGTGACCCAAAGCATACATGGCCTGCCATTCCATCGAGAAATACAGTAAACGTATTATGATAATGACATTTGTAACCCTGAAACCACCATCATATGCTGCTATAGCCCAACTAACTCTCCAGTCAACGTTGAAGAGGTAATTCGCTTCTACAATGTCTTGTCCACTTCTGCATCGGCTGTGCCAGCTCATAATTTTCTCAACATTGGTGGAGATTTCAACGCCCAATTGGGCCCGGAGAAATTTCAGTTCACGTTGCACAAAGACTCCAACAAAAACGATAGACATCTCATTGACTTTCTTGATCAATTTAATATTTTCGCTGCAAACACCAAATTTAAGAATGGTCCAGGGAGACTTTGGACACATAGATATCCAAACGGCCACCTTGCCCAGCTAGATTAATATGTCTTTGTCCGAAAAAAGTGGCAAAATAGTGTGAACAACTGCAGAGCAAATACATCATTTGAGAGTGCCAAATCAGATCACAGGATTGTGTCCTGTAAATGCCAAATCAGTTACAGGCAAAACAAGGCTCTGTCTTCCGTTCAAATGCGGAAAATCGACTGGAAAAAGGTGATTGCAGATGCATCCCTCTGTCAGGAATATGCTGTTGCTGTCCACAATAGGTTCTCTGTCCTTGTTGACAAACTTGATGAAAACCCAGATATCAGTATCAGTATCTAAGGCAAACAAAGAACTCGCTCTGGAGAAGTTACCGAAAAGGATAAAAAGATCTGATCCTATCTCTGACAGAGAAGAGGTCCAAACCGCAAGATGTGTTCTGAAGAAAGAGTTAGAGGCACACTACATCCTCCCAACTAGAG
>NC_090869.1:18187999-18200499 GCF_036669935.1 Montipora foliosa | reverse complement strand
GAATGCTCATAGTTTCGACTCCTGTTAGGAGTACTCAGATGTTTTTCCGGGTTTGCCCGTGTCACTGGCAGATCAAAATCTTTTTTCATTCGTTTACCGTCCGGGCTAAAAATTTTCCATCACATTAACTATCAGAACTCTCTAGTTACCAACTATTCCCCGAAGTGGACCGGAGGTGGCTAGTGGCAGATAGCCACCGACACTGAGCTGAATAGTTGTTTTAATATATACAAAAACAATGAAATAATATAGCTCGTTTATCCCTGCAACGATGATTACAACATTTTCGGGCGGAAATCCAGATCGAGGTGCTTGAAGGTGAATAGCCGAGGATATTCGTAGTTTGAGTAGCCAATCAGAGCGTGCCTTCAACGCTATCCAGAGTATTTTAGTATATACTAAATTCCGATATTGTTTTCTTCGATGTTTGGCACTTCGGTTTGAATAATTCGCAAAATTATCCTGGAGCTTTGTTTGTTTTAAAAAAACATACGCCAACATACCGCAGGAATTCAAATCTGACGTTAGTTTTGTCATCTCTGGGCAAATCCTATAAAAAAAATGTCCTTTTCAAATCTTGACTTCCCAAAATAGCACTTCGTTATCGAGTCCTCTCACCCTTCAACGTATACTTTAAACCAATCAACAAACATTCAGCCACCCATGCTTCAGTTTCGTTTTGCGGTATCATGACCGACTGAAGCAGTTTAAATATATCCCGGATTTTTTACCAGTAGCATTGGTCTTTTGTTTCAGAATCTCTGCAGCAGCAGCCCGTGTCTGAATGGTGGAACATGTCAAGCCGGATTTACTAGTAAAGGATTTCGATGCCTTTGTACCAATAGTTCCTTTGCGGGAATTCATTGCGAGGGTAATTTACAAAACGCTGATTTTAACATGAAAGCAAACTGAAACGCTTAATAACGCAGATGTTGGAAATCTGCTTTTTTAAATTTATCACGTAACCACAGATATAACAAAATTGCTTTCTTCCGTTACAAATATTTTTTTTCTTTTGTTACTTTCTTACTTAGTTTTGCAAATAGCCAAACTCGAAAGTTTAAGTGGTCGATGCTGGCAGTGACAAGATCATGATGACTAGCATTGGAAGCTAAAGAAATTTCCGTCTCAGTTGTAATTTTTCTTGTGAATAGTATCCATCTGTTGAGGCTCTGACTTGTTCACAACTTACCGCCATGAAACTGCTATCTACATTGGGTGAAGCAGTTCGTAGTTTCTGTAATCAACAGATGCCTCCATGAGCCTCTTTTTGTGTTGTTTGACCTTACGGAGTAAAAATCACAAAGTCCCCGGGCGAGGGTGTCTGACAAGTCTTAGTTTGGTATATTATGATTTCCTCTTCAGCAAAATCGTGCAGCCAATTGAAACGAATGGTTCCTGCAGCAGAGAGTGGAGTTTACATCATCGATCCTGATGGCAAAGGAAACTTAACGCCATTTAAAGTCACCTGCAACATGACTGACAAGAACGGAGTCGGCGTGACAATGATCAGTCACGACAGTGAGGAGAGAACGCATGTCAACGGATATGAATCAGCTGGTAGTTACTCACGTAACATTCAGTACACTGGAACAAGTTTGTCTCAGCTGGCGATGCTCACCAGAGTCTCCTCACACTGTGAACAGTTTATCAAGTATGAGTGTTTTCATGCTATGATTTTTCGCCGCAAAGGTAGAGGAGGATGGTGGGTGTCACGTGACTCAAAAAAGATGTTTTATTGGGGTGGAGCATCTGGTAATGGCAAATGTGCCTGCGGAATGACCAACTCATGCGCAAACTCCAGCTTTGGTTGTAACTGTGATAAGAATGACAAGGTCTGGCGTGAAGACAGCGGTCTCCTCACTGACAAGACAAAGCTTCCAGTAAAACAGCTCAGGTTTGGAGATACTGGACACACCAGAGAGGAAGGTTACCACACACTCGGAAAATTCAAATGCTATGAAATAGAATGATCTCAAGACACTCGGAAAATTCAAATGCTATGGAACAGCATGATCTCGAGAGATCTTATTTTAGTATCTGTTACAACTGTATCACGCACGTCATTTTAGTTAAATTCATGCCACGAAGATGCTGATAAAGTTAGATGGAACACAGTGTTATTCTCAAAAAAACTGTAGAACAACAGAAAATATAAAATATAAATCTTAAATCTTTAAAGGAAGCATTCTCCGCTATAAGATGAAGTTTAGTTTCATTTCTCATCTATTCGCATCTCAGTAAACCAACACTAAATTGAAATCTAGAATCATCCAATGAAAATTTTACTGAAATTCAAAAACATGAGCCTAACAGCCTCTTACTTAAAAGACCGATAAAACGACACGTACATGAGCTTATACCGGATAAAACACTCCTCATTAGAATTCTTTATTGCCCCCGCAAGGGACTTTGTCTGCTGAGGCAAATCCCGAGAAGAAATTATTGTAGTCCTCTCCAAAGAATCGAACCCTCTACCATGATTAGACGTCCGAGATTACGTCTCCTCTGTGTTAACCGCTTAGCCATCTATTAAGCAAATGAAATGTGCCAGATGTTGTTTTCTTCTAATGAGTTTATAGAGATTACTTCATGGAAAATGCGCGCGTACGATTTTTATTTTACGAGTTGAGTAGTATCAGAAAACTCACTCGTTCGCTGCGCTCACTCGTTCGTTTTCTGATACGAAATAACAAGTGAATAAAAATCGTACAAAGCATTTTCCATGCTGTAATGCGTTTATTTCGTAGGTACTGAAGTTTTTTTCGTGATAGTGTTTGATAGACAAATTTATTTCGCACAAATGGAGTGGGGCGATGAAAGCAAAAAAAAAAAGGCTTAAAATTGCCCAACAGACAATTTTTTGAAATAAAATTTACAACACTTACTGTGTTTCAGATATTCCAAAGTAGTCCAAAGTGAAGAGTGTTTTTAGTTCGTTGCTTGTCAAAGTGTTGCACACTCAAATCAGAAAAAACGTTTTAAAGCACCAGCTCCGTGCTTTTAACTACTCTCCGAGCATATTGGTTTTTACTCTCTACATTTCCTAGCATACATTGCGGATCCTGAGCTTACAGTCACACAGTCAACAATAACATGTCACGCAGCCTACACACTTCCCCACCAAAATGAAAGTGTTCTTCAAAATATTACAAAACTATTTATCAGAGTTCTCGACACCTATGCTGTAGATGTTGCTTAATCTTTGTCTCTTTCTAGCGTTTTGCGCCTTTATGTGGAATGTTCAGATCTTAGATGAAGTTCCTCTCATGCCCTCTAGTAGTGGGCAAGTTGTAAACAGCATGGCCACACGCAGAAAGTAAAGGGTGCTCCAGGGTGAATAGCTGCCGTCTCTGGGGCTTGGATGGAGTTAACAAACTAAGGGACGGACCATTAGAAAAGTGATGGGGGGGTGGGGAAAAAACCAAAAAAAAATTCATGCAAGGGAAAATGCCAAGAAAAAAAAAATCATGCAAAGAAGAAGGTAAATAAAAAAAAAATTCATGCAGAAGGAAGGTCCAATTGTGACTTTTATTTAATAATTATATAATATTTGCCAGTGTCTATTAAAAATAATTCTTATTCAAAATATTCTTGGGGCTTTACCCCGGCCAGGCCCTGCTATATTATTATTAATAAATAAAGACATCTAGTGCACTGAGGTGTTTTCCTCACACTGAATGAAATGACAAATTAAATTAACACTACAATAGCCAGAAATTCCATTCAGAAATCAACAATATTACCACGCACAATATAAATAAACAAAAATCAATTTCTTCTTATTGAAAGGAGACAATTAGAACCTTGTTTTTGTTTTAAATTGCAGCTAGTGTACCTACATGTACGATATATTCTCTGTTAATACTGTGTTAAAATAAAAAATAATAAAATAAAATTTGTAATAAATAAATATTAGAATTTGGTATCTTTGTAAATATTCTATAAAATTATTTGTGCCCACAATAAAAATTAGAGGATGGGTCTTATCGCCTTGAATAATGATTCTATAATAAAATGAAAAAGAGCATTTAGATGTAGCAGTAGTGTTAAAACTGTAACTGTTACCAACATTAACTAGTCAACAAAGTATGGTTTTCATTTTCAGCCAAACTACCTGCAACATACATTGTATACTGCATTATAATCAATATAAAAATACATTTAATGAACCAGAGTAACTAGTTATCACCCAATAATTACTATAAAGCCAAATGAGTGCAACTTAGTATTAGTATTGTATTTTATTATTCCACTGTTATGTCATTTTACCATATTTGGTCAAGAGAAGGCGCAAAATATGAGACTGTATTACACTGTAGAACAGAGCAAATACGGACGGGACTGGAGTTTTCGATGAACGAAATTGTTTTCAACACGAGACAAAGCCCGAGAATTTAGCTTGTCATAGCTTGTCTCTAATCATTTCGTTTATACAATCAAATAATGCACATCTGGCTGGCTTGCTGTGCCGTTTACACCGTTCGCAAGCACCCTAAAGGACAGATGATGCATTTTTTAGAAACACTCTTACCAAATAAAATTGAAGCAAAATAACACCTTTTTGTATAGTGGAATAATAAATCTCTTATTCGATGGTTTAACATATAATACTCGAGGACATTTTGCTCATTGCTCAATACTACGCAACTCGCAAGATATCCGTGGGTATGTTAAACCATCAAATAAAAGATGTATGTATTAGTCTTCAATTTCTTCCTCGGTAGACCACTCATCTATGACTGATCTCTCTTCTTCCTCTTTGTTTGGTTCTTTCTCACTGCAAGTTGGTACATGTACTTGTTTTTTGCCCTTTTTTGCTTTCCTTTTTAGTTCCTTCTGTGCATTCCTCTTCTTTTTCCTTTTGCACTGTTGCTCAGCAACAGTGCTACCAAATTTCTTCCTGCACTGCTCCACTAAAACCTCATAGGTGTTGAAAACCTCTTTGATCTCTTTTGAGACATTCTCAACTTGGACCAGTAATTCCTTGTAAAATTTGTTTTGCTCTTGGAGTCCTATAAAAAGATTGTATAAAAGTGGTTAAAAAGATAAAGAATATGACCTATATTATTGTTGTGATCTGTGAGGGGTCTTCAGGGCTCGACATTGCGACTCACTGGTCGCCAATGCGACCAAAAATCAAGCGTTGGCGACTAGATTTTTAGAGCTAGTCGCCAGTGGGCGACTAACCTTCACCTTTTTCCTTCATCCTTTTAACCTCAAAGGCAAATCAACCGTAGTTTTGGATAAAATGCATGATTTATGAGCACAGAAATAACAAAACAAACCTACGACTCTTCCGGGCTCTTCGATCTCCATGTTTCGTAATCGAGCGCCATGTTTGATTCAGCAGCTCGTATTGCGGGCGCACTAAACAACACGTGCAATCATTGAAGCGTGAAGTTCGCAACGAAGCCTTGGCTTTTTAGCGCTGAAAATATGGAAAACTGGTGATTGTTTATGTTCAGGTTCGTCTATTTATGTAAGCTATAGACTCGATGTTACATGGAAACTTAACAAAAGCGGAGGAAGCACAGGAAACGTGACTAAAGCTGCTTTCACATTGATTATTTACCTCGTAATGCGTAATGATATGTTTTACGAGCCCTTGCTTCCTTTTAAGTTTTAGTATCTCAGTCTTAGAAGCTTACGTGTACCTAAACTTAGGACTATGAAGAAGATTGCATGTGTACATGATCATCAGAAAAATGAAGAAAAAAATATCAGTGAAAAAAATGGCGACTAAAAGTTAAGATCTGGCGACCAAAATTTTTGGATCGGTCGCCAATTGGCGCCTTACTAAAAATGTTAATTTCGAGCCCTGGTCTTACAGCACTCATACCATTATTTTCAATATACTTGATTTATAATAGCTGTAATTGATTAGTTTTCGTGTACCCAATTAGTAGAGGGTTCTACCCTCAGCTAGATACCACTGAAATGTTAAATAAATTCTTTGATTTATATATGGTTTTCACTAATGTAACAAGGTGGCCATTGCGGTTAGTGTACAAAACAGTACAAAATGTTTGTGCAGAATTAAGTTCCCAGACGAGAGAAAATTTATTGTTCTTGTACACCAACATGGCCGCCATGACCTCACATGAAAATGATCTATTGATTGAGCTACTGCTACAGTTTGATGCATACATTAAATTATTACTAAATATGAGTTTTAATAAATAGAAGAAATACCTTCTCTAATTGTTGTCCCTTTTAAGGTCTTTTCAATTTCTTGTTGACAATTCGCCTCATTTTTATTTGCCAGTGCCAGTGCATCTTGGCATCTTTCAAAAAACTTGCACAGGTGTGCATACTGACTTTTTCCTGGTTGAACCCCATTTTCTTCTGCGGCCACTACGTCTGGATACCGTGATCTGGCGATTTTCAGGATACCGTATGGACTTTGGTTCTGGTAATAGGGTGTCCAACTGTCGATCGTGGGACTTTTTGCTGTTCCCAACAGGAGATTGGTGCGCTTGGATCTTTCTTTTCTGCATCAGAGTTCACAATCGAGCAATGAACTCGAATATTTCATTCTCTCGCCTGCCATTTGGAGAATGAAAGAATTAGAGAACACTTGTGTGGGGGTGACTGGGGACTCGTAGTACAAATTCTTAAACTGGCGTTTTAATGAAACGGTTCGCACAACCACGTGTCCCTGTCCGTCGCGTGTTTGAACGAAATCTTTCATGACTTTCGGCGAGCTCAATACAATCGACGAACTTGAGGTCTTGAAAGCAGCTTTACATGTGGCTGAATTTCCATGGGAACACTGCTCGGACTGTGCTTTGAAGTCGGCGTATAAGCGAGCTAGTCTCCTGTACTCGAACTTGGTCAGCCCGAGTGACTCGGCATCATTCTTCCTTGACATCTTCTAAATGGCAAATTTCGGTAATCCCGTTTTCAGATAAACGTGTGTGGTGTTTATCCAAAGAAGCACTTTTTAACCAGTTATAAAACGTGCTTTCTTCTGTCATCTCTGCCATCTTTGCAAGGCGTGTTTGCGTGGGGCTTGTTACAAGGCAGCGGAGGCCTGGATGCATTTCGTAATCATATGTATTCAAAAATAAAATGGCGGACAGCTTGGACAAAAGTTCACGCGGGAACAGACCATACGTAGATTTCAATTGTAGTTTTGGTTTAAAAAATGTTATTGTTTCATTATGCAACAAAACGGCAGACGAAAGACACACTGAGCTCAACGAGGCAATCGAACAAAGTTATGAGTGTAGCCGAGAAAGGTTGATTGCACTGTACAGTCTGCTTGACGAATTAGTTGCCGTTAACTGCATTTCTTTCCAAGAGGCATTCGATCAATACGCTGGAAAAGTCCCATCGATAGCATGCAAGCTAGACAAAAAAAAAGCACGACGACAGTTTAAAGAAAAGATCTTGTCGAAGAATGGTCTGCCGGTTCTTTTTTGACTGGTTGGTTGGTTGGTTTATTATTAAATCACATCGCAGTAAAATACTGAATTGCGTAATTATTTACAAGCTACTATACAAATATAAATATAAATTCAAATATAATAGCTTCAAATTCTATTAAAAAGTTCTCATTCATCTCAAACTTGAGTTGGTTTCAGCCGCACACTTCACGAAAAACGAATTAGCGAAACGCTTTGTCTTGGCTGCTGGTACATTATACGTTCTTTGGCGCCTAAAATTTTCCTAGCTGCCTTCTTAATTAAACTATCAACATGATCGTTCCATGTTAGTGTGTTGTTAATGATAAGGCCGAGAAGCTTGCTGGAAGTCGTTTCTTGAATCTGTATCCCATCAACTGTTACTGGGTCGAAATGTTCCGGGGAACGACGGAAGGTGATGGTAAGCTCTTTAGTCTTCTCAAGATTTAGCTGGAATAAATTTTCCGCTGACCAGTTGGAAACATGGTCAACTGCTTCTTGCGCTCTACTTTGTTGCCCCTTGGTGGCCACACGTTCATCCAGCTTTTGGAACTGCCATTGGACAATATGTCTTTGTGTCGAAGTTTGGATCTTGTTCTGAACAGCCACAGTCCGTCGAAAAAAAGGGCATGCTGAAGAACGTTTTGAAACTGAACTAGCTGCTCATATTTCCACTCTGATGAGATTGATGTCATCTTCAAAAGACCGTGCCATTCTTATATTTGTCCTTTCAAGTATGTTCTCGTCAACACAACTAGCTTTGATGTTGGGATTGCAAAACCAGCGTACAGAAAAATTGAAACGAACCATCGAGAAATTTTTAAGTGAAGTGGACAAGAATCAAGAGCAAACAGAGAGTGAAGCACAGAGCCGTTTAGAAGATCTTATATCTAGGTTGCAAACAGACCTTAATAGATGTGAGAGTGAAATTAACATAAAAAGAGCACGGCTGTGTGATGAAGAAGTGGAAAGTAGAAACTTTGACATCAAGATGAAAAGAGAACGATTGACAAGACTCCAGGGTAGCTCTAAAAAGGATGTCAAAAAGAGAATTTCTCGTAGGCTTTTCCACAAGTGGAAACAAAACCTATTGTCGCAGAAAGGCAAAGGTAGAGGGTGTTACAGGATAGATCGTAGAGCAGAGCAAGCAGTTCATGAAGTTTTACAGGAACAATTGAAGGCTCACACACGCAGATGGGGAGATGAAGGAACAGGCTACCTTGAGCACGAGCAACAGATTCAGTCCAAAGAGATGCTGCGAATTGCAAACAGGTAACTATTAAATGATACATGATGATATAAAAAATACAATTGTAAAACTGAAAGTTGATTTTCGAAATCATACAGTAACGTTAACAGTCATTATAACGACAGTCATTATAATGACAGTCATTATAATGACAAAACCTAAATTATAAATTAGCAAAGACATGTAATACTGAGTCAGTAAAGATTGCATTCATTTTTTTTTGGTATAAAGTGTTTAAATGTGGAGGTGGAGTGATCTTGAGATGTTAGCTGTATGATACATTTCTATATGTTGTGGTTCAAAGTTTTCCTTGGTTTAATTTTTTTCAAACCAGTTTGATTTTTATTTTCCTTCTCCTTTCTTGCATTCATTATCTTAAATTCAAACAATAGAAAATAGAAACCAAACTGCTTTGAAAAATTTTAAACCTTGAAGAAAAATTTGAACCACAACATATATGTTTGGACTTTTTATTGTTTTATGAAACAAAACCACAAAGCAACTTTTTATGTTACCATAGAGTTATTGTAAGGCACATAGTTTTTTATATAATTTTTTTTAAAACAGGCTTCTTCAGCAAATTGGCAAGAAAGCAATTAAATCCAAGGAAACCGTACGCTCCTGGGGAAAGTGCAGAAACAAACGCTATCGACAGGCACAACAACATCGTGGGCAGAATCTTTGGGCACATCTTCGTCCCCAAAAGAAACATAATCAGAGGCACATCAATGTTCACTACAATCGAGCACATATTAAGAATTACACCCGATTTGCATTTGCTAGTTCCAGTGCTGTACATGGCTGGGGTCTAGTCATCAGACGTGCTATTGATGACAAAACATACTGTTACGAAAAATAGTATTGCGTGACAAGCGTTACTGTCTAGAAGCTTCGCGAGAGTTCGTAGTTTGTTTATTTTTAGGTTCGTGCGTAAGCGTTTCTAAATCGGTGTGTTTTGTAATCTTTCTATTATTAGATTCATTACTAATTTAGAAAGTTCTAGAAATTTATTGTCAGAGTATATAAGTAGACGAGTCCAAGCGGAGTGTTTTTCTAACTAGTTTTTCACAAGCGAAGAGAGTTGGCGTTAACCGTGTTTAGTCAAGTGTGACAGAAGCTGTGTGCATTCAAGTTGGCGGAGGCCGTGTAAGTTTGTCGAGTACGTGTTATTCAGAGTTTTACTTCGTGGAAACTACGTTCATTTTTGGAATAAATCTTCTTGTTGTTGTTCCGACAACCCTGCGTTCAGTTTAGTTTGCAAGCTACCTTTCCTCTAAACATTCGAACTCGTAACATTGGGGGCCTGTCCGGGAGAGGAATTAATTTGTTTGCTGACTACAGAAACCAGGAAAGGACAATTCAAGAAGGAGTTACAGAAAAGTAAGAAGAACTGTACGAGAGAGTATATTGTGTTTTTGCTGTGAAATACTGCCATGGAAATGGATAGGTTTATACAGATTGGAGAAAAGTTCGGATTGGAGGGAGAAAAGCTGCTCGAGTTTGTAGAGAAGCAACAAAAGTTAGAGGAAGAAAAAGAAGAAAAACGCAGACAATTGGAAGAGGAAAGAGAGGAGAAACGTAGACAGCTTGAAGAAGAAAAAGAAGAAAGACGCAGACGACAGGATGAAGAAAGGGATGCGAGACGTCAGGAAAGAGAAATTAGGAAGTTACAACAGGAAGCTGACCTCATGAGACAGAAGGAAGCTGCTGAGGTTGCCAAGAGAGAACATGAATTAGAACTTGCTAGAATAGCAGCAATGAATGGTGATGGTCGTACTGCAGAAAGAGGTGACAGAGAGGATCGGGCTAAAGCACCTAAACTCCCCTCGTTCGTTGATGGTAAAGACGATTTGGACGCGTATTTGCAGAGGTTCGAGAGATTTGCCGAGACAGCTAAGTGGAAAAAAGACGGATGGGCATCGAAGCTCAGTGCTCTGTTGTCTGGACGGGCACTAGAAGTGTATTCACGTCTATCGGAGGACGCAGCTAAGGATTATGACAGGGTAAAGATTGCGAAGATCGCTGACCAGTACTTGGAGGCTCATGGTAAACATTTGTTCAGCTCAGCGAGCAGAAAGCCAACAGTACAGCCTGAGAGGGAAGAAGCCAAGAACATGCAGATTAATCCACCAGCTCTGCATTGCTTTAAGTGCAACACCCGAGGTCATAAAGCTGTCAACTGCCCAACCCTAACAAGAAAGTGTTTCCTATGTGGCAAGCAGGGACATGAAGCTAGAAACTGTCGATCAGGTGGACGCAGATCAGGAGGACAAAGTAGGGATGGTAACCCTGTGCAGCGTGGTCAAGTGAGTGCCAGTTGTTTAGTTCAGCCACCTGAGGTTAAACCTACTGATGAAGAAGTTAAGGCCTGTATTAAAGATGATAAGTTGCTGTTAGCCTGTGGTAAGAAGATTCCATTGTTGAGTAGTGCTTGTGTTGAACCGTTGACTGGAGTGAGAAGTAAAATGCCTGTCGTGAAAGGTAGAGTTGGAAAGAAGCCTGTTGAGGTCCTGAGAGATACTGGTTGTAGTGGAATTGTAGTAAAGAAGGACCTTGTGTCAGAGGATCAGTTTACTGGCGAATTTAATGTTATGCTGCTCATTGACAATACGGCAAGGAAAGTTCCCATCGCAAAGATTGATGTTGATACACCTTATCTCAAGGGCCAAGTGGAAGCGCAGTGCCTTCCCGATGCTGTTTATGATTTAATTATTGGTAATGTACCAGGCGCAAGAGCCGCTGACGATCCAGACCCAAGCTGGCAAGTTCCTGTACAAGAAGCTTGTGCTGTAACCACGAGAAGTCAAGCTAAGAAAGCTGGAGAACATATTGCGTTGAAAGTACCAGATACCAAAGAAAGTCCTGTAGTTGATAGAGAAAAGCTCAAGCAAATGCAGCGTGATGATGAGAGCCTACAGAAATTTTGGGAGAAAGATGACGTAGTTGTGAGAGGCCAGGCTGAGATTTCATTTGAAGTGAAAGGTGGAGTTCTGTACCGCGTCTACAAGCACCCTTATGTGAACGGAGGTAAACCCCTGAAGCAGGTTATGGTTCCTGTGCAGCTGAGAAGTCGAATAATGGAACTAGCGCACGGATCGATCATGGGAGGTCACATGGGAATAAAGAAAACGACCGATAAGATTCAAAGCGCGTTCTATTGGCCAGGCATTCAAGGGGACGTGACTCGTTATTGCAAGTCCTGCGATGTATGTCAGAAGACAGTTAACAAGGGTTCCGTACCGAAGGTTCCCCTAGAGAAGATGCCATTAATTGACAAGCCATTTAAGAGAGTAGCAATCGACCTGGTTGGACCTATTGTTCCCCCGAGTGAGGACGGTCATAGATATATATTGACATTGGTCGACTTCGCAACTCGTTATCCTGAGGCTGTCCCGTTGAAGAACATTGATACTGAGACTGTGGCAGAAGCGTTGGTGGATATCTTTAGTCGTTTGGGAGTGCCTGAAGAGATCTTGAGTGACCTTGGTACGCAGTTCGTCTCTGAGTGTATGAAGGAAGTGACGCGGCTTTTGAGCATCAAACAGCTCACCACGACTCCATATCATTCTATGTGTAATGGCCTGACGGAAAAGTTTAATGGAACAATGAAGAGCATGTTAAAGAGATTGTGCAGCGAACAGCCAAGACAGTGGCATCGCTATATTAACCCGTTGCTGTTTGCATATCGTGAAGTTCCTCAGGAGTCTACTGGTTTTTCGCCTTTTGAGTTGCTGTATGGAAGAGCTGTCAGAGGACCGATGTTTATTCTCAAAGAGCTTTGGACGAAGGAGCTGGAGGAGCCTGAAGTAAAGAACAGCTATCAGTATGTGTTTGAGCTACGC